>NC_051282.1:12444737-12778904 GCF_015220745.1 Sebastes umbrosus | reverse complement strand
AGAACTGGAGCTGTGGATTCTCAAGCCGCAAAAAACGCAAAGCAAAGCCAGAAAGTAAGAAAAAACGTATTGGCGGATGTTAAAGCTGTAAAAATTAGATCCAGAAAACATATAACTCTACATCACACATTCAAATTGACCAAGTACATGTATTTTCTTAAGAAAAACATTCTCCGCGAGTAAATTTGACAGCCATTTTGAAAAATGGCCATATTGCAGTTAAAAATTGTTAAAACTATCAAAATTAGATCCAGCATGCCAGAAAACCTATAATTTGACACCAAGATCACTCAAATCAATCAAGTAGATGAATTTCTATGAGATAAATAAATCATTATCGGCAGGTCAATTTGGCGGCCATCTTGAAAAATGGCCGCTTTCTTGGATTTTCAAGTGGCCAGTCATTCATATTTGCTTAGTGACCCCTCGGCAATCATCATGCCAAATTTGGTGCTTCTATCACTATTTGCATGATTTGATTGAAAAATGTATGTTGTCCGCTCCACTAAAAGACAAACAAGGTCACTCACTGTCAGAGTACAGCCCACACTCTCCCAGGTGAGGCTCTGGGCCTGGAGCGGCCTTGTGCTTCCCATCCTGAAGACACACCCCCTCCGAGAGGGCTCCACCAATCAGAGCAGCCGCAAAATATGCACCAACCAATAGCAGAGGGCGACAGGTGACACCCATCTTTGCAGACACAAACAGGTCTGCAAAAGAGTTCAGCACATTGGACAGAGGCAAAGGACATTATTCTCCTCTGCACCACAGCAAAGCAAAGACAATGTAGTGTAATATAATATAATGCATATAAATTGATGGAAAGGATGTAAAATAATCACAGTTATCCTCCTAGTTTCAGTCGTCATAGTGAGTTATTATAGTGTGAGTGAGACATGTGTGCGCTGCATGTGGTGACCTAGTAGACAGGGTGAGCCTAATTAGGTGAGACTGAGGCACCGTGCTGAGATGGATGACATGCGTAGTTGTTTTAATCTGACAAGCGGCTGGCCGATGTGTGGCCTACATAAAAAAGAATTAAACAAATCTGTTGGACACGGCAGCATGGTCCCTGGACAGGTCTGGTGTGGTCCTGATTTTACACAACAGATATGCAGATAAAAAAAAAAAAAAAAAAATCTGCAAATATGGAAAACTTTGGTGCATTAGTTTACTCTCACCTTCCATTTTTAATTATATATTTTTTATTATTATTTTATCTATTACTGACTTAATGATTATAAATAAAAAATAATTATACTAATTAATAATAATTACTAATAAGAACAGATATGTTTGCAGCAGTTTTTCCAACAATATTCTACCTATAAAACGCAATAAAAAGCAATAAAATAAATAAATAAATAAAGCAATAAAATGCAAATAAAGCACCAGCACTGTTACCTTCCATTTTTAATTATATATTTTTTATTATTATTTCATCTATTACTAACTCAATGATTATTAATTATAAATAAAACATAATTATACTAATTAATAATAATGATTACTAATAAGAATAGATATGTTTGCAGCAGTTTTTTCCCAACAATATTCTACCAATAAAAAGCAATAAAATAAATAAATAAATAAAGCAATAAAATGAAAATAAAGCACCAGCTCTGTCCAAAACATATCAAAAGTAGCCTATAAGGCTCAAGCTGTAGCCTATATCATTTTGTTAAGAACATGTTGATCAAAAGCTCCACTAAACAGCTACAAATAACACAGTTGTCTATAAACAAACCTTAGAGAAAAAAAGAATATTTTAAAATTCCTGTTTTTTTTATTTTTTTTAGAAAGGAGTGTGTTGGAGCTCATTAGGAGTTTTTATTCTGACCTGCAGGGCACTTATTTATTGTATTTTTGTTTCTGCTGTAGCAGAGCATGTTTTTAATGTAATGTCCTCATATAAACCTGTATGTTGCTGTGATAATAATCGTTATAGCTATACATTTTACTATAAGATTCCTGTCGAATTATAGGTGTTCATATAAAACAGCTCGTCGTGTGTTTGTTGTTACCTGTCGGTGGGATGAAGGATGCTCCGTCCGGATTAGTTTCTCCTGTTGTTATGCTCTTCTGTTGGTGACTGTTTTCTCTCCGTGTGTCTCTCTCCGGTGTGTTGCTGTATAGATGCTCGGTGCTCCGGTCTCCTCCTCTTCCTCTCTCTCTCTCTCTCTCTCTCTGTCTCTCTCTGTGCTGGCTGTGATCTCTGCTTCAGGGGGGCCGCTGCTCACCACTTTGTCACCGGTTTATATGAAGGACATTTCAGTCTTTTCCACAAGGCAACTCACCCTCCTCCCTCTGCCCCATGCTGGGAAGTCCTCTCTCTCTCTCTCTCTCTCTCTCATCCCCTCCCTCTCTTGCACACACACACACACACACACACAGAGAGAAAAGACTCCCTCCTTCCTAATCTCCCAATGAGATGTTTACCAAATCCTCCTTGTTGACAGCCTTCCTTCCATCAGAGTTAGTCCAAGCAATGGATGAAAACACTGGGGAAAAAAAACAGGGTTTTTCAAAGCAAACCTTCTCCTATTAGTACCTTATCTTATAATACAATATAAACAATTGCTGTTAATTTACAGCAGGATGTCAACAGTATTAACCTGTTATTGCTCAAATAAAGACAGTGCTTTACTGTTAATACAAAAGAAAACCTGTTCAATTACGTTCATAGGCCGTTTTTTAACTGAACTATAATGCATTCTTAAAAAAACAGCACTTTACTGCTGATCAACTGTCTAAAGTATCATCAGTAACAGTTTCATGCAGCAAGTGCCTTTAATTGTATTTAGTGTGACTATTCCTATGTCTGTAACCTGCTAAGTCTATTCATCTAGGCAAAAAAATAAGGTTTATAAAAATGTATGTAAAAAATACAACCTAAATAGTGCATTAAAACAAATCAGTAAGATATATGTAAAAGAAAGGTGAAAAACAGCTATGTAATGTATCTTTAAACAGTATATTAACTGTAAAATACTGTGAAATTAATAATAAAAAAGCAGTTCAAACTGTATTTTTCCATTAACAGTACAAAGCTGTAAATTTCAGCGACAGTATAATAATGTTAACTTAACAGTTACATAAAGGCAACCCTGCTGCCAGTTCTTTACTGTTATTTTACTGGGAAATTCTTAACAGTGTATAAGGCATGTGTTGCCCTTGATGTTGAGAGGATCATCCATAGGTGATGCTGAGTCACACCTGTCCTCCCCCAGCCCTCTCTGTACCCACACACACACACACACACACACACACAGTGAGGTCAGGGCTTTTTCCAGATGACAGGGTTAGAGGAGGGTATAGCTGAGATTTAATACTGCATGATATGCTGAGGGCAGGGAACACAAATCTCTGCAGAACAAAACACCGTGAACTCGCAGGGAAGCTGCTGCGTGCTGCAAAAGCATTCCCGTTATCACAAATTTGTTTTGCCACCTGCGTTGACAGACGCTAACTAGGAGCTGGTGGTGACCTTGCCAGCAATGCTACCAAAAGGTGTAATCCCTAAAAAGCATGTTGGTGATCCTCTTCCAACGGGCAGAAAACATTTGTTCAGTGGCAGCACTACAAGTAGGCTGGTCTGGGATGTATGGGAACATGAGTGTGTCCAGCCGGTGTGTTTTTCCACCATGTGTGTATTATTGCTCCTGGCTTTTAATCTCACCTCCCCTTGGACCCGGTTTACCAGCCTAATCCCTGGCTGGGTGCATCTCTCTCTCTCTCTCTCTCTCTCTCTCTCCCTGAGTGACCTCCCAAGGCTTTTGGCCACAGAATGGCAGATGGAGAGCGTCTTGTGGCCTAGATTCGTCCGCCTAAAACCAACGCTGTGAATTTGGTGACATGCCTTCGACATGATTTGGTTTGGCAACGAAACCACGCAGGGACCGGAAGGAAACCAGACAGATTGGCCATCACTAAACACACAGATTGAGTGCAGATGAAAATGGTCTCGGTGGAGATTCAACTCAGATTCAATGCTGTATAAATTGAAGGAGACAATGAAGGCTCGCTCAGGCCCTGTTGTCCACCAGACTGTTTCATAACTGCTGAGGGTCGTCACCGCGGAGCACTTTATTTCTGGGGGTGAGGGCAGAGGAGCGAGAAGCAGAAAAACAGCTCTCCATCTGGTAATTAGAGGAGGAATAACGATATCCTTTGTGTGAGAGCTATTCAGGGAACACTGAGAGGGAGGACAAAGCAGGCCATCGCCGCTCTCGGTGTACCCTCGTTGTCGTTCTCATTTGACAGGGTTGGGTCACTGCCTGCGCTCGGGCCTTAGGCTGGCCCTCAGCTGGCAAACAGTGTCACCCCTCCTCGTCTGCTCACTAACTGACAGGCATTCATTTCCGCCAGTTAGAGTTCCACTGACCTATTTCTCCAGGGTGGCAGACACTTAAACCATCTACATGAAGTTTGGAAATAACAATCTGTCAAAAAGCTCTTCATAACAGCAGGAGTATAACGGAGGTTTTGTTCTCCCAACCAAGAGTTGCACCCCAGGGGTACTTCTAAAGTTGCCAGTACACGGACAGCTCGACTGGTTAACTCAACTAACTTTTTAATTGTGACACGTAACCAGTGGGGCACGCTCACATGCACTAACATGCACTAAAAGGCAAGTGCGGCCGGCCCGGCTATGCCAACAAAGCAAATGTAACAGATAAACCAAAGAACGTATATTGATAAGAAGTGAAGGTCAATTGTTCGTTCCATTGCAACGTCAGTGCCCGTAAAACAAAGTCATTTCTATTCTATTGTCATATTTAATGTCTCTACCGAAATGGCCTGTGTTGAACAATTTTAATATTATAAATATGCATACCATAATAACTATTTACTTACTTACTTATTTATTTATAAAACGTTTTGCCCGCATAAAAGTGAGCGATGTCAAGGACCTTCAAAATCGATGTCCAATAGACCACAGAAAAGTAACGGTTAAACAGTTAAGATAGTTAGCTGAATGTTACATAATAGTTCAAATAGTTAGCTAAAAGTAATGGATAAATAGTTCAAATAATTAATCAAAAGTAATGACTTGACAAACTTGACAATATCTGTAATTGTAACAATATCAACTTTTACATATTTAACATTGTTTAACAGTGTTAATAACATCCAGTTTATAATCCATAACAACCTATTTGGAGCATGACAGGTGGAACTGGGGGATTCTTGAACACATCTGATAAGTTTAGGGACCACCGGTGTTTTGTATGTTGAACATACTGAATAAAGTCAGAGAGACTTCACAATCCTCTTCTAGTTCCTCATCATGAGGAAATTCAAGGCAGAGGATATCTGACATTATCCCAATCTGTTCATGGAAACATGGGAATCCCCTTCAGCTCATTATGTGCTATATGGTCCTTTGGGAAATTATCCTGCATCTTTTCTCAGCCAGCCGTCGTTGATATTAGGCCACTTTTTAAGGAACCGCTACTGGGAGTGTAGACGCTACACTCAAGGGAAGGTCGAATTCATTGACCTTTCAGTTGACAGAAATGTCACCGGTCAAATACCAAATTGTTGGTGTTGCTAATTAGGGTTTCTGCTAAGAAAAAATGTTTTTTCAAATGCCACCAGAAGTCTGAGGTTTGCAGATGGAACAATGACTCAGATTTATGTGTTTCTATTGAAAAATAATTCATTAAAGCCAAAGTTAGTAGCTAGTGTACAGTATGTCTACCTGGACTGGACTGCTCTTCCCCTCTAAAACTTTATTTTGTATCTAAAGTCTACTACTGTGACCTTTTTGTGCAAATGCTTCCACATCAAAACAGATGACAACACATCATTTCAAATGAGAAATCTGCACATTAGAATATATTTCACCATTTATTCAAAGACAGATCCAACATATATTTTTTCAAAGACATTTTCTGTACAATAAACACAACATCATATTTAGAAAATAGACACCTACGATACACTGTCAAACAGGTATTTAAAAAAAAGAAAAAAGAAAAGATCATTTTATGACAAAGATAAAAAAACAACAACATTCAAGCACATAGACAAATATTAGAAATTCTAGTTGTTAGTTATATATCACATATCAGTCACATATCTTTAATTTCCATTCTGTCTAATGCATTGGGTTGTGTTCAATAATGTCTTGTTGAGATGGCAGACACATCCGATCTCCAGTGATCCTGTGATTTGTCGTTGGAAATCAAAAAAGTAGTGAGGAAGTCCCAGTTCTCCACCTTGTGGACACATGGCAGCAGTGCATTCAAAGTATTTATGCCCATTCATCATCTATCATCTAAGGCCAGGACCCACATTTCATGTGAAACACTTATGTTGAAATCAGATTATATGGCCTACTTGGTAAAAAAGACAAGTCTCTACAGGAGTTCTAGCTGACAGTAGTTGATTTTCCTTTTTTCCACATCCTCACAGCATAAAGATGAGTTGAAGTGACCCATTTGAGGCAAAAAAGTTCCGAATATTTCAGTTCTTGGCAGACATTTATGACATTGTTAGAGAGAAGAGGTTCAGGTCTTCTCGTTGCTAGTTGCCGTTTGGTCTCAATCTTCGTTCCTGCATGTTTTTCCCAAAGTTCATAGCCAGCGAAGCAATAGCATAAGTGGACAAGACCATGATGGTGCTCCCCACAAACTGCGACGAGGCTCCCCGCCTCACCACGAACCTCCAGCTTTGCCTCTGCAAGTGAGCATCTGCTGCTTCCACTGTCTGAACGCTGGGCTCCATACCTGCTGCTGGGACGGACAGCTCCTTTAACTCCTGGAGGTGTTGATGAATTGAAATGTCAGCGCTCCTTGTCTGTCTCTCAGGATGAATGGTATCTTTCTTGTCGAAGCTCAGGACACCTGGTCGCCTCCTCCCCGCATGCTTCTTTATCTACTCGGCCTTGTTTGCACACGTCAAATCCTCAGACACAGCTGGGTGCCAGAGTACGTCAACAGCACCTGTGGGAGATTGACAAAGCGAACAAGGACTCCTGCCTGCAGCGCAGACGGTGCTCAATAATAGAAGGAACAGAGGTCATTCAGTCTGATCTTCCTTGTATTTCAGGACCAAGGTCAGCAACAAGCACGGAACAAAAGCCTGAATACAGACTGTCCATGAAGAACCTATCAACACCTTATCCCTGCCAGCTAGGCAGCCAAGTATTACAGTTACAGAATGTACTCTGTAATAATTTGCCCTTCAGTTTTAAGAACCAGACCTGTTCTTTTGGGGTTTTCAAAGTGAATCATATTTTCTTTTCATTTAGTTTTATTTCAGAGGTACTGAACAGAATGATGTCAATAAATATTCCCTAAAAAGGTCTGACGACTTTGTGTTAGGGCTGTCAATCGATTAAAATGTTTAATCGCGATAAATCGCAAATTAATCACACATTTCTTATCTGTTCAAAATGTACCTTAAAGGGAGATTTGTTAAGTATTTAATACTCTTATCAACATGGGAGTGGACAGATACAGTATGCTCGCTTTATGCAAATGTATGTTTATATTTATTATCGAAAATCAATTAACAACACAAAACAATGACCAATATTGTCCAGAAACCCTCACAGGTACTGCATTTAGCACAACAAATATGCTCAAATCATACCATGGCAAACTCAAACCCAACAGGCAACAACAGCTGTCAGTGTGTCAGTGTGCTGACTTGACTATGACTTGCCCCAAACGGCATGTGATTATCATAAAGTGGGCATGTCTGTAAAGGAGAGACTCGTCGGTACCCATAGAACCCATTTTCATTCACATATCTGGAGGTCAGAGGTCAAGGGACCCCTTTGAAAATGGTCATGCTAGTTTTTTCTCGCCAAAATTTAGCACCAGTTTGGAGCGTTATTTAGCCTCCTTCGCGAGTAGTATGTCAGTTGGGTCAGAAACATGCACACCAGTAGCCTGCTGGAGGTCATTTTGTAGGGCTGTTGCAGCGCTCCTCTTGTTCCTCGTCGCACAAAGGAGCAGGTACCCGTCATGCTGCTGGGTTGATGCCCTTCTACAGCCCTGTCCAGCCCTCCTTGTGTAACGGTCGGTCTCCTGGTATCTCCTCCATGTTCTTGAGACTGTGCTGGGAGACACAACAAACCTTCTTGCGACCGCACGTATGGAAGTGCCATATATATGTATATATATCTCTATATATCTCTATAGATATATAGAGATATATATATGTGAAAATATGTAGATGAAAATCAGTTTCTGGGAGAAAACCGACTTTGCAGCAGCTGCTTCTGTACATAGTTGTCATCCTCATCATCTCTCTCATATCCAGATTATTGCTTTCTGGGATGCAGTCTGTTGTTTATCGTTTCTCATTTCCTCTGCTCACATAACAAGGAAATCACCTGCTACCAAAATGAAACGCTACACATAAAGGAAGAATCACTGAGTCATGATCAGACTGAATTTTGACATTAAGGAGGGAATAAAGAAACACACTCACAAGAGAGGAATCTTAATGCTGGAGCTGCACCTTTGGGGAAGATATATTTCATGACAGGCACCCAGACAGATTCATGTTTGTATTACAAGCTCAGGCTCTGCGGCCGTCGATGGATGGCAGAAGAATGTCCCGACAAACAGCTGTGTTTGTCCCATAACTCTGCTCCTGAAACGACACCTTAGTGGGAGCAGATCAATAGACAAACTTCGCTTCTATGCAACACTCCTGTCCTCAAAGTCTGTCCGCACCTGATGTTTTCAGATTATTAAAGCTTCAGTAGGCAACAATGTTTTTGGCATCATTGGACAAAAATTCAATAATAACCTTTCAGCATATTGTAATAGTTTTCTGAGTGAAAACTAGACTTCTGCACCTCCTCATGGCTCTGTTTTCAGGCTTTAAAAAAATCTAGCTGTCAATCACTTGCGAACTCCAATTAAATGGTTAAACTAGGCAGCGCTGATCAGTTTGTGACCAGGCAGCCATGTTGAGATCAGTTGACGAAATACCAAGCACCGCCCACCAGGCGGAGCAAACTTTCTCATTTAACAGCTAAACAGTACACTACAAGATGTTTCTGAAAACATCTGAGGAGAGAAATAGGTATTACAGTAACAGAATATTGATTCATATTTGATAAGCGCTGCCTAGTTTAACCGTTTGATCTGAGTTCGCAAGTGATTGACAACTGCTCAGAGATGGCAAGGCTCCAGCTCGACTCTGACTGTTGTTTCCTCCGGTTTGTGAAGGAGCATTGGAGGACACCGGAGGACACCGGAGGACACCGGAGGACACCGGAGGATTTCTTTCAGATTACCTGTCTCATGCACTACTGTCTGGATATAGCAACCGTTTTATAAAAATAACCTTTTTTTAAACAATATTTGTTCCATTTCTACCTACTGCTGCTTTAATATTCCAAACTTTCACATTCAAATCAAATAAGACTGGTTGGTTGTTTTTAAAGAGTCAAATGTAACAAAGCACATGAGCATTTTGTCCACATCATGTAAGAGGTCAATGACGGTTGCATCAGTCTGGGCACGAAGCCGCAGCCGTGTGCTATTTTTTGGATGTTGTTGTGTACTCTTGCAGGACTCTTTACGTCATTGTAATAGGCTTAGCTGTGTGTGTGTGTGTGTGTGTTTGTGTTTGTAGGTAAGTCTTTTCATCAACTGTCTGAGGGACAGGTTGGACCTTTACTGCTTTGAAGCTGCTGCTGCACCCAATCACCATTCATATCAAACACTAAAACACACATATGAAAATTATGCCTTAAATCATCTCATCAACTCGCTCTCTAAAAGTCCTTTTACTCCGCTACCATCTTCCTTTGCTCTTCTCTCTGTCTCTTTGTTGAGCGTGCTGTCTCCCAGCTGCTTTAAATAATGAATAACACAACAAAGTTCCTGTCATTTCTCCTGTCTCCTTTCTTCTCTCCCTGGTTTATCTTTCTGTTCCCCCGCAGATCAACAAAGGAAACAGCTCACGCTCTCTCAGCGTCAGTGTTGTTTACATTGCCATAAACCAAGAAGACCCACTTTAAAAACACTCGTAAATCAGACTGTAAAAGAAATGAAGTCTCTCAAAACTGTAACATCCCTGAAAAGATAGTTTACCAACAGCATAATAACTATCTAGTTATCAATGGCCTTTATGACATCTTCCAGTTTGGATTGTGTCAGAATCACAGTGCTGAAACAGCTCTTTTTAAAGTGTTAAATGATGTTCGTATGAACTTAGATGGAGACAAGACTTTTGTTCCTCTGGACTTCAGTGCAGCATTTGATAAAGTGGATGACAAACTAGATTGAAGAGAAACTTTTGTGGGACTAATAATATTTACAGAAGAGGAACTTATTTTGTCTCTATTGGAGATATTAACTATTCAAGATTTTAAATGGGATCCCACAGGGTTCAACTCTTGGTCCTGTTTTATTTTATCTCTACATGCATTCACTAGGCCATATTATTCACAATAATAATGTTTTCTATCATAATTATGCAGATGATACACAACTTTACGTATCACTTTCTCCTAGCGACTTCCATCCAGTTAAGAAATTGGTTCACTGCATTGACCAGATTAAAGCTAGGGTTGGTAATTTTCAAAAACGTTTTTTTGTTATATTTGTGCAAATTGTCATCACAGCAATCAATAAATCAAATGCTCTGACAAAAAAAAGATAAAAATCCAATATCTATGGCTGTGGCAGGACTGTAATAAGCGGGCTACCTGCCTGTCTACCTGAGTGCACTCTGCCCGTGCACTCATTGCACGTCACCAACAAGTCTTCAACAAGCTACTAGCTTGACCGCTATTAGTACTAACAATAACCATGTTCGTTGTTCATAATGAGAATTTTGGAGGAGTGGTTTTGTGGGGAGGCCTGAAGGGATGGGCTGTCAGTGTTGCCGACTTGGCGACTTATTTGCTCGATTTAGCGACGTTTGGAGCTAGTGCTGCTAGCTACTTTCATGGGAAATGAGTTGCAACTTTAATGAGTTGGCAACGCTGGGTTGGTTATTTCGGTTAGCAGACACGTTGTACTTGTTCTGTTTGTGATGCCGACCGATTAATGATATTTACTTTGTTGTCATTAGGTTGCCCTGGTTAGAGCAACTAACGTTATATTTCACAATTATTAAATTGAGTCAATTTATTCTGTGGGACCAACGCAGCCCCTACCTTTAGCCCACTAACGTTAACTACGTCTGCTAAGCAGTGTTAACTTAGCTGACGTTACTTGTTTCCCCATATCAGGCTAACGTTAGGCAGCTGAGAACTACTCAGGTTCTTCCCAAACTACTAGACATCATTGTCAAAAGTAATGTTACTTAGTTAAGGTAAAAGTAGAAAATGGTGCACTTCTTAGGATAGCTTGCATTCAAATGTGCACATATTGTAGGGAGTAATAATGGTGACATGTTTACTTCCGATACTTCCCCGGAGTCGTGTATATAAATAAATGTGCCTTTCCTAAAAGACCAATACCTTTTCCCATTGCACTACTTCCTAATAATAATTCCTCATTACATGTCCGAATGTGCTGACCTTGTGTGCAAGGCTTTGTGACTCTTGCATAGCTGTGTGTGTGTCTGTCTGTTGATGTGCATTATGTTCATTTGTGTGTCTTGGCCAGAGTGAATGGAGCAATCCTCTTACGGCGTCCATTTGTCAGAGCCAGCAGTGTGTGATGCAGCGCTGAGGAGGGTTTAAGTATGTCCTGCTGGGCCGGGTTATTGGGCTGCCAGCGGGAGAGGAGCCTCTTGATTGAGAATCAGACACGGTGGCCACCAGGATTACCCACGATGCCCGCTGCTGCTGTCTGGCCTTCTAATTGGTGACGTCAGTCCGTGGGTGTAATTAAAGATTGGGACAGGAAGGAAGCATGAGAACATACAGCGGAAATAAAGAATGAGATGGGAACACTTTTGATCCATTTCTGTTCTACCTATAAATGTATTAGAGAAAGAAAGGCAGACAGTAGACAGGAATGACAACACAAACACTAAGCACCCCTGATTTAAGGCTATTTGCCTCAACGTCCAACACCTTGACTTAATTTGCACTAATAAGTGTGTGTGTTTAATTCTGACCTCTGATCGTTTTACAGATTAAGTGGCTACAGATTAAGTCCAGTGCTTACCTAATTGAGCTCATGCAGGGAGTAATGTGTACTTTTGAATAAGTGTGAAAATAGACCGAACCATTGCTCCAACATCCTCTTAGCATTAGGACTTAGACGTGGAGATTTTCTCAAGGGATCAATCAAGGATGAATGAAATCAACCAGGAGGGAAAATACCCCTATAGATTTGTAATTCAGCCGATTAGACTGTTGTCAGACCATTAAATAGGCGTTGGGTCATTGCTGCAGCCTCACCTCAGTGAGTCCGCGACTTGCCGTAGGTCGGTTTAGTATATTCAGACAGCCGATTACACTGTTGTCAGGCAATTAAATACACCCACTAGTATGTTTTATCATCAATTCACATGGTTGTTCACCAAAAAAAAAAAGTATAAGAGAACACGACAGTGACCTCTAGCAACCGTAGTTATTATGACAGGAGCAAAAGCGGGCACTGTAGTATAGACAGTGTGAAACCCCATAATGGGTGGAGGTCGGGGATGATGGATGGGACACAAAACACAGGGCTTTCACCCAGGAGACTGGAGTTTGCATCCCGTGTGAAACCAACAATGTGTAGTTGTCTTTGTGTTCATAGTTATGTTAACCCAAAACAAAATGTTTTTCCCTAAACTTAACCTAGTGTTGTTGTTTTTTTTGCCTAAACCTAAAGAAGTTGTATTTTTGTTGCCTAAACCTAAAAAAGTTGTGGTTTTGCTGCCTAAACTTAAAGAAGCCTTTTTGTTTGTGCTCAAAATGTGACGTTTCAATCAGTTTTACAACATGTTAGATTGTGTTGCTTTCAAGTTTCACTTTCACTTTTACAACGTAGTAGGCTCCTAATGACCCACATCTATGGTGCTTATAGCGACTGATAACGCCTATTTAATAGCCTGATAACAGTCAAATCAGGTGCGTAATTCCAGATTATTGTCTTGTACAGTTCCACAGAAAAGTTAGCAGACTAACAGCTATTGATAATATTGATAACATTGAGCCACTTGATGTCACACCTTTTTAGAAGCCTTTTAGAAGTGGGAACCAAACATCAGATATCTTCCACAGAGATAAACAAAACATTAATTTTGGACCAGCCAGAATTTTTATTTTTATTAATTCACAAGCATAATAATGTTTTTTATTTTTATTCGGCACCTTTCTAAAAACTCTGGGGATGTATTATTATTATTTTCAAATTATTCGTCTACATAAAATGTTATCAATAAGACCTTTAATCTTTCCTCTACAGGCACAGAAAGCAACATGCAATACTTTGCTAGGTCATGCAATGTCTCTGTTGCACTTCCATCTTTCACCACAAGGGGTCACAGTTGTGATTTATTGGAGGTGAAAGGAGAAGTTACCTTCAGGAAATCATAGAGCTTCACAGTAATGTGTATTAATATGGTAAGACAGCAGGAAACCAAACAACGGCAGCCGAATACAGACTGTGCAGGGGATGGTAAAAGCCAAAAAGAATCTTACAATAATTTTACCTAATACACCATAATAGTGACACACATCACACATACACACACTTATTGTATTAAATTGTTGCAATCCTGATTCCTTGCAAGACATCAGGCGCCCTGTTTGCTCCCGTTGTGTCTGTTTCCTGGTAATGGAGATCCTCTAGAGGTCCCTCTCAACACAGGCAGCATGTTTGTGTCTGTTTGTTTACATGTGTGCCAGTCCACACACACACACACACACACACACACACACACACACACACACACACCACACACACACACACACACACACACACTCATATGTGCAAGCTCACAGCTCAGAGTTTTGTTTGTGTTGTGTGTTTGGCATGGAGCAGATGACTCAGTTGGTGTTGCTGACGCTGTAAAATAATAGAAACTAAAGATATGGTGTTATTCAGAGTCTATGTTAAGGGTAACAGTGTTTAGCATGTGTTAGTAGCATATGGGCTCAGAGATAAAACTATAATATAAAAAACTATATTGAGATGGCAAGGAGGTGTAAATTAATGAATTGTAAAGTTTAAAGAGGACCTATTGTGCTTTTGTGCTTTTTCCCTCTCCTTTAATGTGTTGTTTAGTTTTTTTTGTGCATGTAAAAGGTCTGCAAATTTACAAAGTCCAAAGTCCACACCAAAGGGAGTTCATCTCCCCCACAGAAACACTGCTCCTGAACTGCCTGAAATGCCTTGCTTTTCTTCTGTAACGTGGCGATGTCACCAAGTAACACATTTATATAATAGGGGCCTAGCAGCTAGTTTGGCTCGCCCTCAAACAAAGCTAGTTAGAGCGGAACTGGAGCGTAGTCCATAGAGTTTGGTTCTTTTGACCAATCACAACAGAGTGGGCCAGCTGACCAATCAGAGCAGACTGGGCTTTGAAAAGAGCTGTCAAGGCACAGTCGGTATGAAAATAATAAAGCGTTTTTTGAACATTTAGGCCCTGATTACTCGGAGACGCGTGGCTAGAAACGCATGGCTAAAAAATACGTGGCTAGAAATGCATGGCTAGAAACGCATCGCCCGCAAAACCCTTGTTTTCCTATGGTGCAGCATGCCTGCCGTGTGCTCCTCTCTGGCGCCACGTTTTTCTTTTAGACGCGCATAGAAGTTAAAATATTCTCAACTTTTCACCACCAGGCGTGGAGTCGCACCGCTCGTCAATGTCAAACTTGGCCCAGGCAGCCAATCAAATCAACTTAGAGGCGGGCTTTACTACTTTATAACTTCCTCCCATACAGAATTAGTTAGAGAAACATGCGACCCTGCCCCGAGGTCAACCACTACAAATACATTCTCCAATTATTGTAAAACCCTGTCTTAGATCATGTAAAATAATATAGAGCAGTGAGTCATCCGGTGCATAAACTAGCCAGTTTTATGTATTCCCTTATGCCTATTAACTATACTCTATGTACTCGTAAAACATATAACACACACTGCAGTTAGTTTCATGTTTCGTGCTGATGCTCAGTGCACTGAGGATTGGCAGCTGTACAGTTGTTTTTCAGTGATCTGGAAAGCATCACTGCTCCCATCTGCTCCCATTCTGTGTGTGTGTGTGTGTGTGTGTGGAACATGTACAACACCATGTGTGTTATTTAATTCCTCAGGGTCATGGGATTGGAAAAAAAATCTGCCATAACCCACAAAATGAAAATCAGAAAATCAAATGATCATCGTTTCTGAGTGAAAACCTTGTATCTCCACCATGTCAACTTTACCAGAATCAAGGACACTTGTTTTCAACTTTGTTCATCTGATGGAATCTGAAAGAGATTCATTATCTTAAAGACCATATAATCCGCCTCAAATGACTCTGAAACAGTTGAGGTTTTCAGATGACATCGGGGGTGGGGGTGGGGGGGACTTCTGTCCAATCATCTGTCTTTAGGAAAGTTGGACAATGATGTGAGTGCGTGGGTGTTTCAGTTGTGTAATGGGTCATGAATGGGAAATGAATGTCAAAGTGTGTTTGAGCATGTTGTCGTTGAAAATGAGCAGGAGAAAGTTTAATATTTTATTAGTACAGTGGACATCTACCATTCCATAACTTCATAATGCTAAACGCCTTTGATACCTTCTAAAGAGTAACTAAACACCCCCTGAACGTATTGTCTTTGTTAACACCTAGTGGCTTTATTTCTCACCTTGCTTCAGCGATGTACATATACTCCAGGACCTTGTGACATCACTGATGGTTGTGGTTAAAGATGCAAAAGAGCACTCTTTGGACAGGCTGTCCTCATATAACCGTCCATAGCTATACCTGCAAAAAGTAATGCACTGTCATTCGTATATATCCAACAAAATCAATTTATATAAAATTAAATTAAAATAACATTGGACTTTCGCCCAGGAGACTGGCGTTCATATCCCATGTGACACCAGAACGTTGACTTATTTGTCACGTAACTTCCGTATTTAAGTAACGTCACTTCCATAGTTATTTTAACCCAAACCATGATCTTTTCCTAAACCTAACCAAGTAATTTTGTTGCCTAAACCTAACCAAGTAGTTTTGTTGCCAAAACCTTGCCTAAACTAAGTTGTTTCCTGTGTAAACTGAAGTTTATTTTGAAAAGACTGTATGCATGTAACAAGTGGTTTGACACATGTTGCTGGACATTCGTAGGAAAATGCACAAAAAATTAGGAATAACTTTTCGTAAGATATCTTACAAACCGTTGTATGAGGATATGTTGCTTTGGACCACATCGGTGGTAGGTGAAACATTCTTGAAACTGTCAACCAAAGAGGGCAGTTCTACATTGTTTTTCAGCCTGGTTTTAAGTTACTCTTAATGTCGATAAGACAAACTAGTTAGCAAACAGTTGCCTATTCACACAAGCAGTAGATACGGTGCAACATTAGCTTTCATTTAAAGTCATGTCTCTGGCCACCTGATGAATATAAGTCCAATATTCTCTCTCTTTTAGCTCTGTTTTTGGTCTCCACCAACTTCTGAGGGAAATATCTGACTCTTTAGCTGCTAAATGCTCCCCTATGTTCACCAGCTAGTCTCTAACTGTGTATGTCTGCTGTTTGGTGCTGAGCAGGTGGTGTCCCGTGTTTATTTCAGCCAGCTGCAGCTGCTAACACAGATAAAAGCTGTGAAACTGAACCAAAACAGTAAAGTTGCGGGCCATAAAACCAAAACAATAAGCTAAAAGACGCTATAAAGCCCCGTAGAGGTTAGAGGAACTGCAGAGTCAGTGTTAATTCTCCATCACCCTTTCACATACAGGTAGTCATGTGATCCATTGATCCGTTAACATGAAAATATTGGTTTTAACCAAACCCCAAGATAGATGCGAGCATTTCTTTTTAATAAAACTACAGAGGCAGTTAGGATGGTTTGTCCTTGAGTTTTGCAGTGATGAACAGAATCAAGTCCAAAAAAAAACTGAGCAGCTGTTAGTCTCCCTAAACTCACAGGGATTACAAAATGATTATGCAAGAGGATATGAAAGCAGCATCCCTTCTGTGTTCAACAGCCACTGCTGAGCACCAGCAGTTTATTCTGCAGCGGCCATAATGACGACATATTGAAACTCAATGAAGTGTTTCTCCCCAGCCAGACTTCCACCTGCGCTGGGCTTTTTGCAGTAAGTTCAGTTTTTGCCGGTGCCGGAGAAGAAATCAATACTGCCTGCTATATGTCCACCGGCTCCACTGCAGCACAAGCGACGCTCCAGACTTTGATAGCTGAGAGGAGGAGAAAAGGCAACATGGCTTTGTTCGTGTGCATGAAAGAGGGTTGACAGAGCTGAGAGAGTTTGGTCTGTTTGTCAGGGTTTACACAGCGTACAGACTACAGAACAAAGTACTGCCATCAGCACTGAGACGATCTGGCTCTCTGACTGCCAGCCAGACGGCCCTGACAGCTCCATTTAATCTAACAAACAACCGCCTGCTTACTGGGGCTTTTTTTCTGACTAGATTTGTGCGTTGAACACATTCTGCCACAGCAAGCAAAAGGTTTTCTGATTTCACTGTTGAGACATTTGTGATAGTCTAGATCTATCTATTTTTATTGCATTTTCAAATCAATTTCCATTTGCTTGTCCCTTGATTCTTCTGCGCTGCAACGTATCCTCATACAACGGTTCGTATGATATCTTACGAAAAGGTATTCCTCTTCCTTTTTCACGCGTTTTTCCTACGAATATCCAGCAGCGCGTGTCAATTTCCTCTCATCAAATGCATACAGTTTTTTTCAAAACAAACTTCCGTCTTCACAGGAAAGAACTTGATTGGGTTTAGGCAACAAAAGTTTTGCTTGCTTAATTACGGAAGTTACGTGACAAATAAGTCAACGCTTGGGTTTAAATAACTACGGAAGTTGTGTTACTTAATAACAGAAGTTACGTGACAAATAAGTCAATGTTTGGGTTTAAATAACTACAGAAGTGGTGTAACTTAAGTACGGAAGTTACGTGACAAATAAATCAATGTTGACTTCTGGTTTCACGCAGGGTAAAATCACCGTTTTTTTTACCCACCCTTCCACCCCGACCTTTTCCCTTCGCGGCGTTTGTCATGTCAGTCTTTATACTTCTTTGTTCAAGATTACGTGGATTACATAAGAATTGATTTTGTGGGATTTATACTAATTACAGTGCATTACTTTTCGTAGGTATAGCTACAAACGGTTGTATGAGAACAACCTGCTCTGCTGCTGTTGGTGGCGTTAGAGGACAAGTCAGGATCTCCAAAGTCAGAGGCATTCATCCTCTGCAGGCCGGCCATGAATGTCTGTACAATTCATGGCAATCCATGCAATAGTTGCTCAGATATTAAAGTCTGGACCAAAGTGGCGGACTGACAGACAGACCGCTGCTAGCATGGCTAAAAAAGACATTTGCAGTTGGTAAAGGGTTAGTTTGTCTGTCAAGCTATGAATTCATTGCAGATGGCATTTTCTTTACAAAACAAAATTGTTTGTCAGTCGTTTGAACGCTGACCAACAGCATCCCTGCAGCCTTCCTGCCTGTTTCCTCTAAGATCGGTCAGCGTGGGCCGGGTTTGGACGCTCTGCTGCAGATCTCTTGCTGGGTCTGGCACCGCTGAGGTCATGCCTGTGTGGGCAGCTCCGACCATATGTTATATAAAAACTGTGTGAAAGCCCTAATCCCCAGCAAGACATTATGCAACGTCTTTGCCAAAGGGCCAGCCGCCTGTCATTCACGGAAGTAATGTCTTGGGTGGAAACATTGTGTTGCTCAGTGTGACCCTTTTCTTTGTTTGTGTTTTTCTGGCCTCAGGTTTTGCTTGGTATTGGAGAATCTTGTCTGTTTGTATCTTGTCAGCATGTATATACTGTGATACATTATATCTAGATAGCCTACTCTAGATTATACTGACACAGATATATGTGAAGCAGATGCATTTATTCTCCACACAATTAGCCCTTTATCAGGGTCACAAATGTCAATGGATGAGAGATTAATTTGACGAACAATAGTACGGAGCCTCACTCTGTTACCTGGGTCTGGTTTTATCACCTGAGTCATAATAAAGCAAACATGAATATAATAATATTATAAAGAGTAGCCTCCGGTCTAGACCTGCTCTATATGAAAAGTGCCCTGACATAGTGTTCTGTTAGGATATAGCGCTATATAAATAACACTGAATGAGGTGTTGAATTGAAGTGAAGTGAATTGAAATGAAAGAATAAAAACACAGTTAGCACATATAAAAAAGTAGATTTTACTGTAAGATGGGGACTGGCTTTAAAGCAACAGTTCAACATTTTGTGAAATACGTTAATTGACTTTCTTGCTGAGATTTAGATGAGAAAATTGATACCACTCTCTATGGTATATTGAAGCTAACCTACTGCCTGCGGGTTAGCTTAGATTAGCTTAGTTTAGCATACAGACTGGAAATGGGGAAACAGTTAGCCTGGCTCTGTCTAAATGTAATGTATGTACGACAATATGTAAAAAGAAGTCTGATTGTTCTACTTGTTTATTACCTCAGTAAACATTGTAAACATGGTATCTTATGGTTTCAATTACTAGTTTCAAGTGTTAAAATACCAGTAAAATACCAATACCAAAATGCCGAACTCGAGGGTTCAAAACGGCAGTCCAATCACAACCCCATAACCCCAATCACTTATGTCCAATATGCCCAACCATAACCTAACCTAAGCCATAACCCTAACCGCTAGCCTACAGATTGCGCTATTCAATTCTACCTGGAGGGAAACACAATTAGAGGAGAGAACAAACTTTGACACAACACCTGGACCAAGGCCTATGGAAAGGAGGCTGGGTCACGGGTGGACATGGGTCTTGGGGTATAGGGTTTAACGCATGCACAGTGTAACTGACGCTGCGGTCGTGCGTTGCGATTGGTTCTATAAGTAGCCTAAACTATAGTGTTAGCATTAGCCTACCTGTATACCCTCAAAGGGGAGCTACGCCCATTTCCAAAATGAATACATGTTATTCCTATGGTCTAAGACACTACTACTAAAAAATATTAGTAGACATCAACAATTCCCCCAAATCCAAAAACTAAAGTGCTAAAACTCAAACGGGTGATGTCATAGGGTATAAAGACTGTAACTGCTCCATAGACAATGAATTTGGAGAGATGTTCTGTCTAGATGACACTGAGAGCACCCAGGGGAACATTTCCTGTTTCACAACTGAGAACACTACAATAGAATAAAGCTCATTTGGGTATAAAAAAAGAAAAAAAAACATTTTTTGGCTCCACAAAATCAGCCTCCAATTTTTTCTATGGGGCAGCTCCAGACTTTATTCGCTATGACATCACAAGTTTGAGACTTATGGTGCCTTCAAATGAAATTTGTGAACTTGTGCTTACAACATGGGAAGCTGTGTGGCGTTCAGGTGGTTTCAGAAACTTTTCACTTACGACGTCGTGAATACGACATAAGGAGGGAGCATTCATATGGACTCATCTCGTAAACACGGTAAACACAACCCCATTTGAAGGCATCGTTACTTCTCTGGTTTCTGGCTTTGAGAGAGAGAGGAGCTCATGTTCACAAATAGTAGACCACTTACACTTACACACCAAAAACTGACAATAACTGCACTATACTGTATACTGACTGCGCAATTTCATTATCATTATTACTACTCAGGTGTAATTCATACTGTGCTTATATTTTCAGGTGAATTTAATTTTCGTTCTCACTGTGCAATATCATTTTCCACTTGTGCAATTTTGTTGATAGTCTGTTTATTGTCAATACTGTATATACTGCTCCTATTTTTATACTTCCTTCTATTTAAATGGTTCATATTTTGTTACACTTTGTTTAACTCTTTTTTTTTTTACTGTGTTAGCTGATGCATCTTGTTTTTTGCACTATCCCCTTTGCTGCTGTACACTGCTAATTTTCACACTGAGGGGCTAATAAAGGAATATCTTATCTTATCTTAAATATTGATTGAACTTTCCTCGGACATGGAAATAATATGTTGGAATTCTGAATTTAGGTGGTATTCCCCTTTAACAAGACCCGATTACTGTTACTGAAAGGTGATTGAATGAGCACAAAATTATGGCATTTTACTGTAATGAAGGGCAACTTTTCCCTCACTGTCTGTTTACTGTGAATCCATGTGTCGCTGTCTGTGGTGCTGAACGTGGCTCCAGCCGGCCTCTATACACGCACACATTCAATACATCCATGCTGTCGTCTGAAAAGCTTTGTGATAGCTTGAACTATCCGAGCCATGTTCAGTATATATAAAAGCAATAATCTCTACGTGATGTAGAACAAAACATGGCCAGTACTCCCTCAGATATCGTGGTGTACAAATATGGAACACCAAAATACATGTTATCAAGAGCTCGTTATCCTTAGAACATTTTAAAAGAAAATGATCATCACATTTAATTAATAATGTCCAATTATCTTTTGATATGTTTAGATATATTTTCTTTTCTTCTGTACTGTTTTTTTGTATGTATTTCATTGTTTTTATTGGATGGTTTTCCACTGTTTGGTTAGGTTTTTCTGCACATTTTGTGTATTTCTTGTTGTTTAACTTCTGTTGTATTTTTAAAATTATGTTAGTTTAGATTTTTCTCCCTTTTTTGTTATTGTTTTTTTTCTCTCCTGGGGTTGGGGGGAGGTCTTTTGTATAAGCCTGTGGCTTCTTGACCTCTCCTGACACATTTCTTGTTTTTTTTTTTTTCATTGACTGGATTGTGTGCAGTTTTATATATGTGCAAATAATAAAAAAATAAATAAATAAATAATAAAAAATAAAAATAATAATAATAATAATAATAATAATAATAATAATAAAAAAGACATGCAAATCTCAGTTTTTACAGTGTAGGACCTTTAACTAATAATTTAAAAACAACTAGTAACTATTTATTTGCCATCAGGGTTGATTTTTTGATGATGATGATTATACCTCAATTATGACTAGGTATACACCATGAACTTTACTACTGTAGTACTTATTACTTTTAATTCTAACTAACTAATTAAATTATTTTAAAAAATATTTTTACGTTATTTTTTAAGACCATTCTTCCTTTTTTGTTATTGTTTTTTTCTCCTGGGGTTGGGGGGAGGGCCTTTGTATAAGCCTGTGGCTTCTTGACCTCTCCTGACACATTTCTTGTTTGTTTTTTTCATTGACTGGATTTTGTGCAGTTTTATATATGTGCAAATAGACAAATAAATGAAATAAAATGTGTTTAAAAAGCCCACAACTGAGCCCCCTGTAGTGTATCTGCTGCTTCATTCTTTCATCACTCCTCTGTGCGCTCAGGAGGAGGAGGAGGAGCGAGAGGGAATCCCAGGAAGGGGTTACAAATATCGCGTTGCTGCTGTCGCCCCGTCCAGTCCAGCAACCAGAAGCTTCAGAGGAAGTGAAGGTTGAGGAGCAACGGATGAATGAATGAATGAAACGGAGACAAGAGTCCAAACTTTACGCGTTTTTTGAAGAGGGGACGAGAGAGGGTATATAGGGACGAGCTCTCCTCACTCAACCCCGGTGATGTTTACTGGACCGGACAGACAGGGCGGATCAGCGGCAATGTCAGCCCGACCGAGGTGCTCCTGCTCCGGGATGAAATGAAGCGCGTCTCGGAGCGGCGCTGCTCCACTCCGGAGCAGTAGTGCGTGAAATCATCGCTTTGGTTCGTTTTATCAGAGCTTTTGAACACGTTGTCCTTTTTGTTGTGTGTGACCAAATGTGGGAAGAAGAGACGAGATTGTCGTGGAGCAACAGAAGAACTTGGGTTCAGCTATACGTGGTGTGTTTTTGCAGTGATTGTTCCTTCAGGCCTGTGATTGTCCGGCTGCTGGACACCATCATCAGACTGGCAACATGTCAAGGATGACCGCAGAGACAGCAGCATGACTGGACACCCTGAGACACAGCAGGACACGGGTCAGACGTGAGGCTGCTGAGAGAAAACACTGTGTTTTTCCAGAGAGATATCTCTTAATGGGACTGCTTGGCATTTGTGTGTTTTCCTGGGCTTCTTCTTCGACGTGACACAGCTATAGTGTGCACCAGGACGCTATACTGCTGCTGCTGCTGCTGTGCAGTCCGGGTGTGAACTGCTGCTGCAGCCCTGCAGGGTCAAAACGCAGAATTAGTGGAGGTCAAGAGATTGTTTTAGTGAGGGGAAATCCCCACCAGGAGCTGCTCATTACGCCATGGATGACTCGGGGATAATCCGGCGCCGGAGGCTGCAGGTGAGGCTGGTTCATCATCATCATCATCATCATCATCCTGTGATGTGTGTCTTACTCTATTAAGACATTTCCCATTGTCTCCAACCCACACAGCCAGACACCATCTCATTACACCAAGAGCCTCATTTATGCATTCCATATGTGATCTTCAGTTTTATGGCTTCAACATTACAATAGGAATCCTTATGGTGCCAAGTGGATCCTATCAACATTGGTAGCCTATATCATGGCAATATTTCAGAGACACTTAAGCTGATTTTATAGTATGGCCTACATCAGGGCAGTTAATTAGAATTTATACTGTCACAAAAATGAATGGAACCAGCCTTCTAAGAATAGCAAATTACCCTTTTCATTTTTCATCTGTTCCTTAAAGGGAGATTTGCAAAGTATTCTCTTATCAACATGGGAGTGGGCTGCTTTATGCAAATGCATGTATATATGTATTATTGGAAATCAATTAACAACACAAAACAATGACAGATATTGTCCAGAAACCCTCACAGGTACTACATTTGGCATACAAAATATGTTATATTATATATGTTTCAAATGTTAATTTGTTTCTTCAATACAGCATTTAGTAAATTATTTTCCCATTTAGAGTAAAATACCAATACCAAAATGCCGAACTCAAGGCTTCAAAACGGCAGTCCAATCACAACCCCATAACCCCAATCACATATCTCCAATATGCCCAGCCATAACCTAACCTAAGCCATAACCCTAACCGCTAGCCTACAGATTGCGCTACTCAATTCTACCTGGAGGGAAACACTATTAGAGGGGAGAGCGAACTTTGACACAACACCTGGACCAAGGCCTATGGAAAGGAGGCTAGGTCACGGGGGAACATGGGTCTTGGAGTATGGGGTATAACACATGCGCAGTGTAACTGAAGCTGCGGTCGTGCGTTGCGGGTACTACATTTGGCATAAAAAATATGCTCAAATCATAACATGGCAAACTGCAACCCAACAGGCAACAACAGCTGTCAGTGTGTCAGTGTGCTGACTTGACTATGACTTGCCCCAAACTGCATGTGATTATCATAAAGTGGTCATGTCTGTAAAGGGGAGACTCGTGGGTACCCATAGAACCCATTTTCATTCACATATCTGGAGGTCAGAGGTCAAGGGACCCCTTTGAAAATGGCCATGCCAGTTTTTCCTCGCCAAAATTTAGCATAAGTTTGTAGTGTTATTTAGTCTCCTTTGCAACAAGCTATTATGACATGGTTGATAGCTATGGATTCCTTAGGTCTTCTAGTTTCATATATCTCCACTCTAGCTTTAAAACAGAGCCCGCTACAACCTAAGTATCGCAAGTTGCTATATGATATATGATATGATGAAATATGATAATTTATCGCCTTTCAATGAAGGTTCAAGGTTCTTTGTCTGTCATTTGTCAATTCCAGCAAAGCAGTCATTGGCAATGGAAATCTTTGGTCTCGGGTTCCTTCAACAATGCTCATAAAATCTGTATATATAAAAGGGGAAATTACACAGGTAAATGTAAAAACAAAATGACAATCAAAGGCTTAAAATAGTGCGGTTAAAATAAATATAAACATAAGTAAATACAAAATAGTAATGTAAATGTTATTTTGTAATTTAGTTGAAGACAGTCAACAGTCGTATTGTGATGAAATCATATATTGGGATATCGTGATGCATAATTATGCCGTCTAAATTGATAATAACAAGCACATACTAACTCAAATTTCTCTGAAAAAATTTGATTAAATACGACAAATACGCAGTACTTTTATTTTTAAAGTATTTAATTCACACAAAAGTATACAAAAATATATAGTCTTTACAATGTGATTATTTCATACAGACTATTTACCACTTTAAATCAGGATAGAAGAGTTTGGCCATATCACCCAGCCCTACTTAATGATTAATTGATTATTAAAATAGTTGCCCATTAATTTCTGTAGATTGATTAATTAAGCCAGTTGTTTCATCTCTAACTGCAGTATTACTGTAGGAGAATAATCATGGTCAAGATGCTTTAAGCAAAGACACAAACAAAAAGGTATTCTTACTGTATGTTTCCTAATGGAGTCATGCAGTGTGTCCCAGGTGGTGTGTGTGCGATTGCAACAAAGTGACCTCATATTTGTTACACATACATAGATATCATATATGATATTCAGACTGTGATTTTCTCCTATCATCACTATAAAGCTCTCTTTAGGATCATTCTTATTTAGCTTTTACAGTCTCTTTTACCAAATGCTGGTAATGAATCGTCACTCGTGCATACTGATTTGACGTGTGCAAATGACTGCGTTCATCCATTATGAAGCAGCCTGCTTAACCACGGGTCATACACACACACACACACACACACACACACACACACACACACACACACACCCCATCTTTGTGTGATCCAGTCAAGTGAACTGAGCGGAGATGAGCAGCCTGCAGGCCGGGCGGAGAGCAGCCTCCCGCGGGCACGTGTGCATGCAAGTGTACGTGCATTTATTTTAATTTAATATGGTGGTTTTATTGCTAAAAAATTACGGATTGTCGGCTGAGTTGCAGCTCTGAGCTGCTCCGAGGTAGATTGACCCCTATTACTGTGAACAGAGAGAGAGAGGGAAGAGGGAAGAGGGTATAAAGGAATCAAGGGAGGATTAGTAGTGAGGTGTGCTGATGGTTTCATGTCTCATCATCCCCACCGCTCAGCTCACTGCTCTGCTGCTGTGATGTATGACAGGAGCTGCAAGGGAATTAATCATCATAGAGTCCGACTCACAAAGTCGCTGGCATTTTATAGATATAGGCTGGCCAGCTCAATGATGTGTCTGTGTGTGTGCGCGTGTGAGAGAGAGACTTAAGGGATGTAGCATTCATCTTATCTGCATGGAGTTTTATACCCATGTCATTATACTGTATATGTATAATATATATTATATATGTGTGTGTGTGTGTCTATAGAATTGTGTGTTGACGTGTGATTGGCTCTGCGTGTCCTATTCAACTGCCACGTCACTCCCCTGGGTCTCATCATCCCAACCGTCACTCTCTCTCTCTCTGACACACACACAATCATTCCCTCAGCACCATATGGTGACACACCCCGCTCCCCCGCAGTCAGGGTCAGGGATCACACCCATGATGCATTGCTTCAACATGACTAGCAACATTTTTTTGTGCCTGATGCGCTCTGTGACGCTGCACTTGGCTTGCTGGCACACATATTTAGGACATTACTAGTATGTGTCTACATACAAAGCAAATATGTAGAAATAAAAATTTTATTACATTTGCGTGAAATTGCTGCAAAAAAAATGTATCGTCCATATGAAAAGATAAACACTTTTTATGTAAGGAAATATAATTATAATGCAACTATTGTGCAACCGTTTCCTTTTTAAAAAGAAGATAAAACAGATTTTGGACATATTTGTAGAAGCAATGCTAACACTATAAGCTTCAGGCCTCTGGATGTGCTATTGCCTCTAGCATGTCATATTCCTGTATATAGCCCATGAATGTTGACACAATTAGTCTTTTACAACAAACCCACATTGTGTTAGCTATTAACTGTTAGCTGTCTGCCCCTTTACAACATTCTTCAACAACAACATTCATTGCTGAGTCATTGGCATCGCAGAGTGGGCCTAGCTAGCATTAGCTGTGTCTGTTTTTTGGGTCCAGTTGTGGTGAAGGCTAATGACCAGAAACCCACCGAAATCTGCAGTTCTGGGCCCTCAAAACTACACGTTATCCCATGATTTGAAACAAACCACGGAGCAACGTGCGGAGCAACGCGCGGAGCAACGCGCGGAGCAATGTTAAAAACGCAAAATTAAAGATGGCCTAACCGACAGCTAACGACGCCGCCCTCCAGCTGGTTGACTGTCTGTGTGGCCGTTGATACTGAAGTGATATTATGAAATATTTTAAGTGCCCGCTCAAAAAGATTTTGGACATCAACATTCGGAACCAAATTTTCACACCCCCTGGAGAAAGCTAATGTAGGGGGTGCTATTACTACCAAAAAAAAAAAAATCTTCCTTTTTGTAAGTACAGTTTCGACCAAATATGATCAAATAAATACACAAGTCAAAACACACAAAAATACAGATATTTTTCTTCACCAGTCATTGTTATCACAGGTATCACATTCACTTATTAGAAATAAGATAAATGGCTGCACGAAACTAAAGAGCACCAGACTATCTAGTATGCATGACAGACACCCATCAGCCGCTCGGCCTTTTCCATCTGTCAAACCCAAATCAGTTAGTCAGTCTGTGCTGTAGATGATGACTGGTCACGTCACTGTCTCTTGGCAGCAGGACAATCGTTGATTGATCCCCATTCTGAGTCTCCGGGCCAACTCCCCACCATTTTTCTTTTGCAGTGCGTCCACAAAATGATTGGACAGGCCGACAGAGCAGCAATATGCTTTATAGGCATGCAGCTCAGCTATGCCATTTCATTATTGCTGGGGCCCTTTTTTTTATCCTTTAGTGCGGGCAAGATGACTTGAAGGACACAACAGCAAAGGAGCTTTTTATAGGTTTGTCATATGGCAGGGAAACGTGTACTAGGAGGCAGCACTCACTGGACTTTAAGTCTCCGTTATGGTTAACTGAAGTCTGCATTGACATGTTTAGCCTCTGGCCTTTTGAATGTCGGACTGAATAGATGGGTAGATGGATGGAGGGATGGCTGATTGACTCCCTGGTCAGTGCACAAGCTGGCTTCACCTCGCAGAATGGCTGGAAAATAGCATCCCAGATAAATTACATTATCATCATTTTTAATGGTTAAACCATAGAAATAGAATAGGAGTAGAAGGGACATTGAACTGTTTTCTGTGGTCATTTGACTATAACAAAAGAAAATGTTGTTAGTTGTTCAGCTCATTTTCTGTAACCAGTGTAGCATTAAAGCATGGCGGAATTAGCAAGCTAGCTGACTAGCTAGCTGTTTTCTAGTTAGCTTGCTATCTAACTAATTCCACCATTTTTTAATGCTACACTGATTACAGAAAATGAGCCGAAAAAAACTGTCACTCATCAGGCGATAGCAATGTTTCCTACGCTGCGACAAGAGTGTATGGATTAAGCATTAAGTTTTTTTAATTTAACTCATTTACTCTGGCTAGCTATGCTTCGTAACGTTACTACTCTACTGCTCGTTCGAGCTTCGTTGGGTCATTACTGCAGCCTCACCTCAGTGAGTCCCCGACTTGGCATAAGTCGGTTTAGTATATACTGATAGACGATTAAACCTCTGTCAGGCAATTAAATAGGCATTATAGGTTGCTATAAGCCCCATAGAAGTGGGTCAGTAGGGGCCTACTACACCCACTAGTAGGTTTTATCATTGATTCACATGGTAAATCACAGAAAGAAGAACACAACAGCGACCTCTAGCTACCGTAGTAATTATGACAGGAGCAGAAACGGAATTCATCCCGTGTGAAACCAACAATGTGTAGTCTTTGTGTTCGTAGTTATTTTAACCTAAAACACAATGTTTTTCCCTAAACTTAAGGTCCTTTTTGCCAAAACCTCAAAAAGTTGTAGTTTTGCTGCCTAAACCTAAAGAAGCCTTTTTATTTGTGTTCAAAACGTGACGTTCATTCAGTTTTACATGTTAGAACGTATTGCTTTTAAGTTTAAGTTTAAGTTTTACAACCTAGTAGACGTAGCGGGCCCCCTAATGACCCACATCTATGGTGCTTATAGCGACAAATAAAGCCTATTTAATAACCTGATAACAGTCGGCAATATGGTACATACAAAAATGTCCGCCGTCTAACCATCCTCTTACATTGATTTGAGTGGGAATGTCCGTTCTACTCCTATTCTATTTCTGTGGGTGAAACTAACATCTGTTTACTGGTTCAATAAAACAAAAGAGAAATGTTTTCATTCAAATTATGTAGATACGATTTATGGAAATAACATGAATTTCAACATCCTTTTCATCTCTGTACTTTCTTGCCTGAGGTTGAGTGTATTACTAAATGATGCAGGGAGAGTGACTCAACATGAGGCAACCATAAAAACACACACACATACTGTATATATACACATACATTTAATGAGTGCTACAGTTGAACCGTTAACAAGGTTATTTGCCGTAAAAGTGAACATGCTTTGACAGAAATAGGCCATCTGCAGGTTAGATACTAAAATCATTAATCTGTCTTTAAACACAAATTAATCTTAAGGCAAAATGCTAATACATAAACCACATTACAAGACAGCGGCACAGTCGCCCTCCGGCATTTGAACATTTGCAGTCCCCCTCTCTTTTACTCAACCACGTAAACACACATACACTCCTGTCATAGCCTGGGACTAAAAGGGGATCAGACAATAATTTAGAAGCTCAAACCTCGGCTCGCTCCCCCAGAGGACGAAGCCAAACCTGGATTAAAAAAAGAGCAGCCGTCACTGTCAGAGTGGGGAGCAAATATAGTGTGGAATTGTGTTTCTAATCTGTGATTGGTAAGCATGTCATGTTTGTGACAGAGCCTCCCATCTGTTGTCAGTCACCCTTCGCCACCGCCAGACTTCATTAATAATGGGACTCAGAGAGCTGTAAACGTGGCTCAGACGATTTTTAAAAAATCTTTTTACACGCTGTGACGTGGGGGATGCAGCCCTGCAATGAGCAATGAGCATGGCATTCTGACACACTAATTACACCACAGGAGAATTACTGTAAATCACAGAGAATTCAGGCTGTCATAGGAGCTGAATATGGAGCGAGGATATTATCCCCCTAATGATATATTGTCTGCTTGTTCTTTACTTTGCGGGAAACGCTGAGACTGTGAGTCATAAAGGCAGATTTAGAAGCAGACCGGTATGCTATGGTCTCCTGGCACAATGACCGCAGACAAAGTCTAGATTAAAATGGAAAAAATTAGTTTTCACCTTTTTCCAAATTAAAGTGGAGTTGAGGATTATGGGGGTAGATTCAGGCGGATACTATGTGACACTGATTACTGAGCATTATAATGAAGTGAGGGTGACAGAGGAGTACTTTAATGGAATTTTTACTGGGTTAATAAAGGCCATGTCACCTGAGGATTTAATAATTGAGCCGCCGTAGCACAGGGATAATTTCCCGTTTAGACACTCAGCTAGCATTTTCTTGTTTACTGTGTGCAACCTTGAAGCCGGGTAAGACGCGATGTGGATGAGGGAAGACGGAAGCGTCATATTCATGGCGCCTATTTATTATTTCAGGCACCAGTGGACGGCTGCACTTTTTTTTAATGTGCCAACTGCTTCTTCTTATTGTCTAGACATGCCTGAACATTAGAGGGCCCCGCAGAGGGACATCAGACAGACAGCGAGCAGATGTTCACAAGTCTGGATTCAGATACTAAGGCGTTATAGCAGGCTGGTCTGTTCCAACAATAGGTTTAAGGCATTTTCTTTTTTGTACTTGTTCTAAATTGATATTCAGACAGACAGTATGAGAAAAATAATGTGTTTTTTGAGCATTAAAGCATGTAAACATGTTCTAGTAGAAACCCAAAATACAAGTATGAACCTGAAAATGAGCATGATATGTGCCCTTTAAATTAGACTTTCAGAGCCAAGGATTTATTAATATACAGAGTTTGATCCAGGCAGTGTAGAACAGGTTTTGAAATAGCAATTAAACCTTCATCGTGGTAGATTTTATTTACATAAATTATAACTGATTGGTTGCAAGATTATTGCAGAAAATATTATATATATATATATATATATATATATATTTAAAATTATAAACTTTCTTTTTGTTGTCTGGTCAAAATCTGTGGTGCATTGGGGACTTTGGACTGATGAGCTCACTATTTCTAAAACCCTGGCTGACATTGCCCCCATGTACAGTTTATTATGGAATGCACGCATTTTATTTTGTGTGACATGATGAGGATTTAAGTGGTTATGTCGCTGGCACTGACTGTCAGGTCTAGTCAGGTCTTGTTTGTCTAGTTAACCCTCCTCATCGGTGGGAAGCCTTCCTTGATGCCTCTCGCTCTTGTAAGTCATCCTCTCCCCGGCTCTGAAGGCTCAGGGTCAATTAGCCTGATCAATGAAGGACAAAGCGAAGAGGGATCAATAGGTAGAATATTCAGTTGTCCTTGTAAAGGAGGGATTTGTCTCTGTTAACACGCAAACCCTCGGGACACGCAGTGGAATAGCTGTGTGGAGAAGGCAAGATGATTATTTTCTATTCTTCTCATCGGGAGAGTGTTTTCCACTCTGTTTGCTATATTGTGGCGCCTCACTACTCCTCTGCTTTCTCCTCTGGAGGTAATTGCTATCCGTGACACAGACTTAACCTTACGGATGGTGACTGACAACATGAAAAACACTCCGCTGTGTTGGAGGTTTGTCCTTGTAATACAGAGCTTTCAGGCAGCCACACTATATAACACATATTTTTGTGCTTCAGTGGAGAAACAGCAGGTCCCCACACATACATGCTCACTCTGCACACACAATCTTTATCTGAAGGTTAACTATAATAAATGCATTGACTGTGGTTAGAAGGCAGTCGATGCGATGCTAACAGCGCCTTAACAACATTACCCTGCGTGTGACAGGAGAAGGTGTGAGGCGGCTAATGCATTAATTGCATCTGCTGCTATATGCTGTGTGATTTTTCACATCTGAGATGCTCAAATTTACCGTCTTTATGACACACACACACGAGGAGCTGAAGAGTACTCAGGGCTCAAGGGTATAAGGCTGTGGGCATGATCCGCCTCCCCCTCCTCTTTCTCACCCTCCACCCTTGTTTACACCCTCTGCCCCCTCCATCCCTCCCTCTCTATCTCAGCATGCAGGGTTTTGTAAAGAGCCAGGCTGTGCTGGCATGAGATCTGGCTCTGCTGCTCACACTGTTTTCATTCAGTGCAGTGAATGTCTGCTGCTGCTGCTCAATGTACTCGGTCCATCTGGACTCAGGAGATGGGAAGAGAGCTGGAGAGAGGGAGAGAGATGGGGAGGGGGGGATGCCCTGGCTCAAATCAGTGGCAGAAATGACTGGTTTGAAAACAAAAATAGATGCAAAATAGAAGAAGAAGAAAGGCACTTTGTTGATCCCCGAGGGGAAATTCAATTTTTTCACTCTGTTATATTTTACACATTACATAGTACACACAGGCCTGAAATACACACACACATGCACAAACAGGACCTATATACAGTACATGCATTAATGGAGAGATGTCAGAGCGAGGGGGCTGTCCCTGACAGGGGTTTGGGTGGCTTGCTCAAGGGCACCTCGGCAGTGCCCAAGAGGCAAACTGGCATCTCTCCAGCTACCAGTTCACACTCAGTACTCGGGACTTGAACCGGCCACCCTCGGGTTACCAAGCCAAGTATATTTTTTATGCTGAATGGTAAACGGACTTGCATTTATATAGCGCTTTTCTAGTCTTCCGACCACTCAAAGCGCTTTACACTACATGTCAGCATTCACCCATTCACACACACATTCACACACTGATGGCAGAGGCTACTAAGGTGCCAACTTTGCCCATCAGGATCTAATCTAAATACTCATTCACACACCGTTGGCTATGCCTTCGGGAGCAATTTGGGGTTAAGTGTCTTGCTCAAGGACACATCGTGACCCAGTACCTGTGAGGGTTTCTGGACAATATTTGTTGTTAATTGATTTCCAATAATAAATATACACATACATTTGCATAAAGCAACTCCCATGTTGATACGAGTATTAAATTCTTGACAAATCTCCCATTTTGAACAGATAAAAAAATGTGCTATTAATTTGCGATGAATCATGATTAACTATGGGCAATCATGTGATTAATCGCGATTAAATATTTGAATTGATTGACAGCCCTAGTTATGACAAACAGTTCACTAATTATTTTACAAAAGGGACGTGAAGGACGTATTATATTGATAAATTACAGCAGCATCGTTTTCACCACCCTCCCCCGTGCTGTACGTTAGCTCGTCCAGATGCTTTCCACATTATTTACACATGTTCATACGGCTTAAGAGGGGCGGCACACAATCGCTGGTGCTGTGCCGTATTATTATGAATCTCCCAGAGAACCTGATATGAAGAGGGTAGAAAGGAATACCAGCAGCTTGTGGCAAGTGCCGGTATGCAAGAAAAAGTCAAGGTACGCCAAAGAGTAAAATGTAGAAGTACATTGTACCGGTGAATGCCAGCCCACTTTTTCTCTCTACCTGAATATTCATAGCTTTCTTAGTTTTTTTTGTCAAATACCAACATCCTATTTCAGTAAATCATCAAATTTAAGAAGGAAGATGCTTTCAAAAGACTTATGACTTGTGACTTTAAAGGGAATTTCACAAACGAAGGCCAGTTTACGAGTCATGGAGTGTAGACTACGTGGCATTTTTTTCATGTGAAAGTGTATATGGATTTTTTTTTCTGTACCTGATCTCTCTTTTTTTCTCTTTCTCCGGTTTTCTTCCAGAAGGATTTGCCACTGCCTCGCAAGAACAGCAGGTGAGTGTTACCCTCGTTCAACCCTCCCTCCCTCTGTTTTTTCCCTCCTCCCTGGGGAGAGACTTGGGTCCCTCCTAGACGAAAAACAATCACACCCAGAGAAGCAAATCATGCTCAGCAGCTTCTCTGAGGATGCTCCAGTGGTGCTTGTGTTTGAGTGAGGAGGAGGTCGGCTGGAGGGATGCTGCGAGTCTGTCAGAGTCTGATTAAAGCCAGCCGGGAGCTCTGGAGGCTGTCCATGGTGCTGAAAGCCATTCTGCCTCTTCCAGTCGCTCAGTTACTCGCTCTTTATCTCCCCTCTTCTCTTCCTATTGCTCGGTTATTAATCTGTTTCTGTTCCGCTCTCATTTCACCCCTCTGCTTTTCAGCTCTGCTCTACCTAACCCTGTTTTCTAAATCCCTTCTCTTGCTCTTCTTTCTATCTCCCTCTTACACACTTAGAGTGTGTCTGGTTGTCAGTTTATCAGTATATTGGCAAGCCGCTTTAGCCGACCCACGGCAGGCAACAGCAGTATAGAAAATAAGCTACAAAGCCAGACACATAGTGATTGAAATTCAGGAAAGAAAAAAAGACAAAAACACACACAATGCAGTAAAACAGTAAATCACACACACATGCAGTCAAACATGCAGCACAGTTGTCTACAGCAAAACTGAATAAGTAGCAAAGAACTGAGGATACATTTAAAAAGCAATGAAGTAATGTTCACCTGATACAGAGAGACATTTCAGAGGGAAGTACTGTGCTACATTTATTTGACAGCTGTAGTTTCTTGTTACTTTTCAGATTGAGTTTTTAATAAAAACACATTAATGTTCCATTTTTATAGATTGAACTTCCAAACAGTACAAATAGTAGTTCGTAGTAGCTTCACCTTCATCTGCTACATTGTACAATGCTGTCATCCATCAGTAATGATAATCCAATAATCCAATATATGATAATATAACACAGGCGCTATTCTGCTGCATAATGAGTACTTTTGATACTTCAAGTAAATTTGCTGTTGATACTTTCGTACTTTTACATGAAGCTTTTCTGATCAAAATTTAAAATTTACTATAGATGACATGACTTTGTGAAAAGGCTAGCTCGTAGAGAATTATCACCTGACTCTGCAGCTCCCTTCAGGATTCTAGTGTCTTTCAGCTCATTGTTTTGCTTTTTCAGCCCTGAAGCTTATTGTTGTGGTTGAGTCTCACCGCTCTCATCACAGCTGCCTGGTCTCCAGTCGCCACAAGCAGCTACTTTCAGTGAATAAGCTCTAAAACTGCAGACTGACAAAAGTTAGCGATTAGCTGGGGAACATAGCGGAGCATTTAGTAGCTAAAGAGTCAAATACCAGTCAGATCCAGAAACACCACTCCAATTGAATGCTAATGGTGCTCTTCATCCACTAGATGTGTAAATATCTGTTTGCAGTTTGTCTTAACAACGTTATAAGTAGGGCTGTCAAAGTTAACATGATAACGCGCAAATTAGTTTCAACGGCACTAAATTCTTTAACACATTAACGCCACTTACGATTTTTAGGTTGTAGTGGGCTCAGTTTTAACGTTAGATTGAAGATACTAACATCATAGGAAACTAGAAAAACCTAAGGAATCCACTGGTGCCAACTATGTCATACTAGCTTGTCACAATGGAGGCTAAATAACGCTCCAAACTTGCGCTTGGCGAGGAAAAACTGGCATGGCCATTTTCAAAGGGGTCCCTTGACCTCTGACCTCAAGATATGTGAATGTAAATGGGTTCTATGGGTACCCACGAGTCTCCCCTTTACAGACATGCCCACTTTATGATAATCACATGCAGTTTGGAGCAAGTCATAGTCAAGTCAGCACACTGACACACTGACAGCTGTTGTTGCCTGTTGGGCTTGAATTTGCCATGTTATGATTTGAGCATATTTTTATGCTAAATGCAGTACCTGTGAGGGTTTCTGGACAATATTTCTCATTTTGTGTTGTTAACTGATTTCTAATAATAAATATACATACATTTACATAAAGCAGCATATTTGTCCACTCCCATGTTGATAAGACCATTAAATACTTGACAAATCTCCCTTTAACATACATTTTGAGCAGATACAAAAATGTGTTATTAATTTGTGATTAATCATGATTAATTATGGACAATCATGCGATTAAATATTTGAATCGATTGTCAGCCCTAGTTATAAGGTGATGCATCACAGGTTGTTTCCCCAAGTGGCCAAAAAATAAATGAATGCACCATTTTTTTGTAGGTGTTCATTGGTGAACTTTAGAGGTGTTTGTGTCTGTTTGTTTGGACAGAGCCAGGCTAGCTATTTCCCCTTATTTCAAGTACTTATGCTAAGCTAAGCTAACCAGCTGATGGCTGTAGCTTCATATTTAGCGTATAGACATGAGAGTGGTATCGATCTTTTCATCTGACTTGTGGCAAGAAAGTGAATAAGCATTATTTCCTGTGCATGATGTATCGATAATCCTGAAGAGAGTATTAAATATGAGCAATATCCAGCACACATAAGTTAACAAGGCTCTTAAGGTGGTTCATTATAATCTCTTTGCTTCACTCAGTAAGAGTAAATCTGTGTGTGTCTGGGTATGTTTGTGTGTGTGTGTTAATGGTCACAGCCCACTACCTCTGTCTCCACCCCATTCCCATTCCTCCCAATCCATCTTCTCTCCACTGCCCCCTCGTCCCAAGTCATCATGGGTAATCACACATGAAATGAAGACGGAGACCAACTCTTGTTTGTGTCCTCCTATCCATCTCACTGTTGTCCTTCACTCTCCACCAACGCTTCTTATTTCTACCATCATGGCCCTCTTTCTCTCTCTCTCTCTCTCTCTCTCTCTCTCTCTCTCTCTCTCTCTCTCTCACGAGACAGCTTCCACTTGGACCCTGCCCGTCTCTTGCCTCCCTCTGTGGGACACTATCAGCCCGCCCATCCATTATAGATGAGCTCAGCAGAGTTAGCTTCACATTCAATCTGCCTGCTGCATCCATTCATGGGTAAACGCAGCCATTCGGAGTGTGCGTGGCATACGCCGTCATCAGTTGTGTATTTTATTTATTGTTTGACTCCATTCAACATCTATTTTACAGTTACGTAACACAGCCCGCATGACCTTGTCCCTGAGTCGTGTCTTCATGTCTCTCTGCTGAGATAACCACTCTCTGCTTTCATTCATTCATGGCGTCCATAGCCTGCAGTAAAACTAAGCTTTTAACTCCCCATCAGGTTCTTTCAGTGCATAGACATCAAGAGCACAGAAAACCACCGCAAAATTACACTCTGCACCACCTTAGCCTTTTGAAAACGACCCACAATCCCCTGCCGGCTTTTGTTGTTCCTCTCTGTAAGACAGACCCACCCTATCTCCCTCCATCCCTCCCTCCCTCCCTCTCTCTCTCTCTCTCTCTCTCCTCCTCTCCTTTGGTTCTTGCCCACACTTGCCCAGACACCAGCGCACATCTAAAGCTTGCTGTAGCCAGAGTATGCGTTTCATTGTGATGACATTATCCCAGAGACCTGCTGCTTTCTGACTGCACTCCTTCACCACTCAGCTGTTGCTGCTGCTGCTCCTGTTGCTCAGAGCTACGCCTAGATACGCAGCATGTTCCGACGCACTAAAAGGTACAGCAAGACACAGAGTAGTGATGATTTGGTTTCTTTGATGTGAGGTGTGGCAGCGCTGGCTTTCTTTCTGTTTATTCGTCCCCCTCTCCATCTCTCTCTAATTCCTTCCCTCAGTCCTCTCTCTCTCTGTGAGTGTACAGTGCCTGCAGTATACATTACAAAGAGGCTCGTACTGACAGTGTGACACACTACTAGTGTGTAAGGTCACTGTGTGCTTGGTTTCAGATGTCTGTTCTGTTCTGCTGAATGTGCATGCTGAAAGTCTTTGTGATTTTGAGTATACTACAGAATAGGGGTGGGAAAAAAAATGGATTTCTGTATCGTGATTATTTTTTTTTACGATTTTGAAATAGACTTTTTAATGCCAGAATCGATATATTTGCTTCATTTGAGTCTATGCGGAGGTAGAAGGAAGTTAACGCTTTTATTGTCATTGTATATCTGTAAAGGGGAGACTCGTGGGTACCCATAGAACCCATTTTCATTCGCACATCTTGAGGTTAGAGGTCAAGGGACCCCTTTGAAAATGGCCATGCCAGTTTTTCCTCGCCAAAAATTTAGCGCAAGTTTGGAGCGTTGTTTAGCCTCCATCGTGACAAACTAGTATGACAGTACCAATGGATTCCTTAGGTTTTCTAGTTTCATATGATGTTAGTATCTTCACTCCAGCGTTAAAACTGAGCCCGCTACAACCTAAAAATCGTAAGTTGCGTTAATGCGTTAAAGAAATTAGTGGCGTTAACTTGGACAACCTGAGTTAGCACAATGTGTTAAGATGTAACACGATGGACACGGTAAACATAATACCTGCTAAACATCAGCATTGTGAGTTTCTACACATGTTAGCATGCTGATGTTAGCGTTTAACTAGTACGGCCTGACAGAGCTGCTGGCATGACTATAGACTGTTATGCGTTATTTATGATTGCTGCATCTGCGAGGATCGCAAGTGTCCGCTCAGCCAAAGTGATGTCACACCATCAGACACGGCCCTTCGCGGGGTTCCATGCGGCACGTTTTCACCTCTACGTAAAAATGAAATAGAAATAAACAGAGCATGAGGGTTAGTCAGGAGATTGATATTTATTTGCCACTCTATCTTTGCCCCTGGTTATGGTTTTGTTGACCCTGACGTGAATGTAACATTCAATTATTGAAAAGGCGAGTCATCATAGTGACATTTCCAGCAGACCTGCAGGTAGACTGATTCACCGTCTGACGTGGTCAATCAATGATTGAATGAGTCAAATATGAGTCAGACAGAAATACAAGTTTTAGATGGATTTCTCTGACGTCTGATTCACTGATGGGGAATGATGTTTTTCTGTAGTTGGATGATCCAGTGGGTTATTTGGGGGAATTTTTTACCCAGCTGAAGTTTTCTTGTGCAAGACCTCAAATCCCTACCAGCTATGGGGGACGGAACCTGCCAAAATCATAAATAAATAAATAAATAAATGACTTGATAAATAAAAAAAATGGAGCCATTAATTAATTGATAAAATGTGACACAAATTGATACTTCTGTTTAATTTTCCCTTTTATTTATTTATGTATTTATTTGTCTTAAATTTTTGATTTAATTAATTAATTTTTGCATTCATGTTTTTATTTTAAATATTTTTAAATGTATGTTTTTATTTATTAATGTTTGCATTCATGTTTTTATTTTAAATATTTTTAAATGTATGTTTTTATTTATGTATTTATGCATTTATTTATTTATGCACAATTTTCAATTTACATTTAATTTTTATTTATTTATGTATTCTTTTCTTTACACATTTATTTTTAAATGTCTGCCTCATTATACAAATGAGGGGGCTGTCACCCTAAGACAATTAAAAGAGAAATATCAATTTGTGTCACATTTTATCAATTAATTTTATCAAGCTTATTCTAGAAGCTCCTGTCCTCCAAAACCAGCTACAGTTGCAACCGCATTTTGATTTTACCGTGAAGCACAGAGAGAATTTACCTGCAAGGATCAAGAAAATATCACATTATCACATTTCTAAAATAAATACTTTGAGCACTATTTTCCTATGTGCTTATAATTGATGTTTTTAATCACAGTAATGTCAACAGCCTGAAAATTAGAGCTGACATTCAAGCACCGGGGGTTTACGCTTCGGCAGCGGCAGTAGTGGATGTCGTGCTGAGTCTCTGAGTGACTTCATCCTCCCCCGCTGATCAGGGATTAAACGGGCTTCTATTACAGCAGAGACTCTTGCTATGGCACACCTGAGCCCAGACACACAGGCAGACAGATGGAAATAACGTAGGAAGTCTCACCCATATTTAATGCCCCTACACAGTAGAGCTCAAACCCGAGAGGAATCGTTTTGAAAATCCTGCAAATGTGTATCAAATGTAGGATGGGTTCAGTGTATGGAGAGAGAGCTAAACGCCTAAAACGACTACTGTGTAATATGTCAAGTTTAAGTAGTTGCTGAAAAGTTTACAACCAAAGTCACAGCTGGGAAAGAGAGCAAGTGAATGCGTGATTAAGATAATGAACGCGATGGAGTGAGAGGGAGCTTGTGCAAGACGTGAAAGGAGGAGAGGCTGAGATGGAGCGCAGGGCCCTGGGGTGATATCTGTGTCTGCTCTTCCATTAGGGACCAGCTCACTAAGGTTACGTGAGCATGCGAGACACGCACACAAGCTTTGACCGCCTCACTCTCACTTTTTCTTTCGTTGGTCTTTCTCTCTCTCACTTTTTGTTTTTTTTCTCTTCTCCTTTCTTTCATTCTTTCTTTCTGTATTTTTCCAGGCATAACCGTTCCTTTAATCATGACACGTTTTTTTCCTGATTTATGTGTGTGCATGTGTACTTTGTGTGTATTCACTAATTGACCCTTAACAAAGAATTATCCCCGCCGAACAGCGATTGTCAAATCATAGCTCTGCAGCCATAACTAGGCACGGCAGGTCTGTCAAGCTTTGGATTTCTCTCCACATGCTGAATTCAGGGTGCATGCGGCTGGAGTAAGAGTGATACTCAGCATTTAAAGAGATTTGGAGGGTGGTGTCTCATTTTTTTTGCCTTTTCCAAAACCAAAAACACAAGAACAGAGGTGTAAGGAACTGATAAAACAGTGTGTTTGTCTGCTCTAAGAGGCAAATGTCAACATGTTCGACTAACTAGCCATCAATAAGGGTGTAAGAAAATATAGGTGTCTGAAAGGACCTTCAGTGAGTGAGAGAAGGAGAGAGAAATGGAGAGTACTAAGAGAAAGAAATACTCAAGCATGAACAAAAATAAATAAAAACTGATGAATATTAGTTTATGCCAGAGATTCACACGCCAAGTTCACACCAGAGGGATGAATTATGCAGTTTTCTTTCCTGGGTGTTAAAGGTAAAATCAAAAGTTTAACATAAAAATGCTGTTGCAGTGTATTTATTATTTTGCAGAAAACAAAATCTCTGAAACTCAAACCTGCTTTGGTTTTAAAATCCCTTTTATTGAGGTCTCAATGATGATGTCATGATGTCATGTATGTAGCCATCAAGTGCACATTTACTGTAACACCCCTTTTACAAGATTTTAAAAGAGCCAGCTGGGAAAAGACAGCCAGAGTCAGCATCCTCAATCAAACTCAGTGAGCTAACATTGATTAGCCAGCTACCTACAGCCTACAGGTATCATCGGAAACTGCATTACGTGTCGGGTGACAATGGAAAGCTTGACTTGTGTAGCAACAGTAACTAAGGGAGCTTAGCGAACTATCAATTGGTTGGATGCTAAAGGAAAGTGGGGAGTGACTTATACATGTAATGATTGCAGAGAAGAAATATTGTGTGTTTCCCTCAGGTGCTTTGGCTCAGGTGCACGGTGCTGTGGGGTAGTCAACAACTCACACACATATACAGTACACCCTCTCAAACACACCAACCACACGTCTTCTGCTCATAAACACTCTTCCTCTGTAACTAAATAAGCAATTACACTTCAGTTAACCAATTACGTGCAAACCAAAGGAGGTCAGCGTGAGGCCAGGACACCTGAGTCAGACTGGAGAGTGTCTCCTTTCCCCTGGAGGAGCCTTGGGTTCAATACACACACACACTTATACAGTAGGTGCTACATCTCCCATTAACTTTCAGTAAAGGGCCCTGTCTTTCCTCTCCTCTTAGAGTAATGGGACTCTTATTCTGTTTGATCCTCCTTCTCTACCACTATCTCCCTCTGCGGGCTTCTCTTACAGGAAAACACTTTAGAGGACAGAGGCTTCTCAACAGCACTAAATTTACCCCGTGCTTGATAGATATTGCTACTGTCAGCTGCTGTGTAGCTCCCCAGACCGAGACAGAAGATTTGAGCCTATTACGAGAAAAAAAACAACAAGAAAATAGGAGCTTTCCTCCCGACTGAAGCGCTTTCAGGGATGTTTGGGAACCCAAGGAGCTGAGGAAGAGGTGAAAGGGTCAGCGTGTGTTGCGTTTTAGGCCGGGCGATGATTTTGACATTTAACACAATGTTCGGCGCAGTCGGGTGGAGATGTGACGGAGCGGAGCGAGGACAGTTTTGCGCCTCGGGCGTTCACCGTGACCACTTTGGCTTCCGTCCTGGCTTTTTACTGCTGCCCATGTGACCCGGTGGACAATATTGTTAGATTTACTCACTTTAAAGAGCGTTAGACGGGCTAATAGGAATCAATACATACTGTCTATATGCTGTACATACACCACTCTGATATCATACCCTAGCGCTATAGAGCTGAAACGATCATTTGATTAATTGCTTAATCGATTAATTAAAAGTACGAGTGCTAAATCTGTCTCTGTTATCATTGTAAACTGCACCATGTGCCGTGACATATGGCATATTATAGACAGTTCATCTGTTACTGCTTAGTTCCCACTATGAAACTCACATATATATTATCATGGGAACATCTCCCAGATGTTGTAATATCTGCACATCGGTTTGCTCTGTATGTGTGTACAGTGCACATGTTCTACCTACAGAACAAGTGCAAGCACATATGTTGTTCTTTCCCTTTCAGTGCACTCATACATACAGTATGTTCTTTTGTCAGAACTGTCATTTGGTTCACATGCTTGTATGTCATGTTGGTTTTTCCAAATTTGTTTTTACTTGATGGTTATTGTTTTTGTGGTGAGATCAGGTTTCACTTCCTTCTGAGTGATTATTTCCCTCCTCTGCTGCTACTTTCACTTATATAGTCCCAGTGAAACAGAAGTTCTTGTGTCTTTAGCTTCTGTAATGTGATGTTTCCCCAGTGAAACAGGATATAAGAGCAAGTGCTGACCCCTCTGTCTTGGTCAACAAAGATTTCTTTATTTGATTAGTCATTTTTTTATGATTTGTCATGCTGAATGACGTACAGTATTTCCAAGAAACCTATGAGCACATCTCTGGTAAATACAAGATTTAAAGTGGTGCTTTTGTGGTATTCTTTGTGGAGAAACTCAGTTTTACAGATCTGAAATCAATTAGTTGATTTAATCGATTAGTCGACAATGGTATGAGTGTGGTCGAGAACATCCCTAATTTTTAGCGGTGTACAGTTACAAGAGGGATTTAAATATTTTGCATTTGATTGGCTAAAAGTTGCAGATTAATTGATGAATGTCATGATATTATCGTTTGAAATTGGTTGGTACTAGCTTACGTAAGTTGTTTTACAGTTTAAAAATACGAATAACTTCATTTTTTGCATATATTGTTAAATAGGTGCACTATAGAGTGCTCCAGGGATGACTTGTTTTTTTTGTAGGCCAAACAGGAAGTTAGCATCGCCCTGGTTCCCCCGACAAAGTGGTGTGTTTATGATACTTACACGTTTTTTTCAGCAAGATAATCGCCACAAATGAACTCCACTTTTATGATTTTTGAAGTGTGAATGCAATCGGCAGAAGTAAAAAGCTAACGTGAGGCTATAAACAAAACTACACAACGGTCTCATGAGAGCGAGTAAACACAACGAGGCTGTAAAAGCAGACGAGTCAACTGATGACATTTAGTTGTCTCATTTAGCCACTTGTTAACAACCGACACCTAAAGGCTTCAAAATTCACGAGTGGGATATTTACTGACATATTTCATGTTGTAGAACAAAACCTTACAATATATTAAGCTTGTGTTAACCACAGACCTTATTTCAGGCATCTAACTAAAAACCCATTAAAAAAAAACATTGACTTCCAAATGAGGGAACCGAAAGTGCTGAAATGCCAACTCATTTCCGGGTTTTATGACTTGCATTTTTCATTTCATCCGGACATTAAAATAGCTCCTAGATCAATAGGTTCAGTCATTTTGGGGAAGGATACTCCTGATTGTTAGTTTGGTTATTGAATGTCACTCTGCCATCGGCACAGGGAGTTCTTTTACTCCACCTGCCAGGTGATTTGTTTGACTTTTCACACCGTGTCACCATTACAAAATCGTTTATTGCGTGTCCTCCCTCTCCTCTCTGTCGCTCCTTTTCTCTCCCCCCCTCCACCCTCGAACAGTGAACTTGAGTAACTTCTATGACGAGCAGTATTCCTCTTCCTCCTCCTCTCCCTCGCTGTGGTCCACGGCCGGCGTTATCCGAAGCCTCCCTGACGCACGCTGCATAGCAACAAGCCATCACGTGACCGCATCTCCTCTCCTCTCCTCTCCCATACCCTCCAGGGTCATAGACGCCAAGTCGCCAACTAGAATTTCCTCTAGTTTTTGTTCCTGGAATAAAGTGCTCCAGTCTTTTCACGCTGTCATAAAACTTTACTGCAGATATGTATGCAGGAAAAGAAAAAATGGGCGTCAAGGAACATAAAATAAAAAGCGCTGTTTGTTTGTTTCTGCATCCTTTTCTTCCCTGAAGAGTCCCTTTCATCTTTTCCACCAAACATATCACTGATTTATTCACCGCTATTATTTCTCCCATCCCATTCATCCGCTGCTCTCCTCATGCTGTGGAGGTAAACACACCAGTCTTCCCCGACTCCTCATCAGCACTTCTGTCCTCCCTCTCTGCTCTCTTTCTTCTCTTTGAAGTGCTCACTGTCTCTCTCTTATTCCCCTTTTCCCTCCCCTACGCCTCAGATCTACTTTCTATTTGACATCGCGGCTACATTCGCATGGTTTCATATGAATGGGCGGTTTGGTTTGATCAATATTAATGGTGCCCCTGCTGTTAAGCAGAGGGAGGAGTATGAACATGCAGAGGATGAAGGCTCCTGTTTGTCTGGCTTTGTTAGAGTTGTGCTTTTCCCCCCCTTGTGTCATCTGCTCACAGTGAACAATATTCCCCCGTGTGCTCTATTTATGCCCTCCGTGGTGTTTGTGCAGTGCGAATATACATATGTGTGTGCGTTTAATGGTGGAAAAAACTGGGTCATGTTTACCTTGAGCCTGTGTGGGTGATGAGCACCGCTGAGGGCGCCTCTCAACCTGCATCTCTAATCCCTGTTTTTCCTCATTTTTATTTCCTCTTGAATTCGCAGTCACCCCCTAAACATTTACTTTCCCTCATCTCGCTTTCATGTCATGATTGCGCCAGCTAACACCCCTATATCTCTCTGCACATCTCCTCCCTCGCCCTCCACACCTCCATCCTTCCCTGCCCTCGGCAACAGCACGTACGATCCAGATTTACCGAGTGCAGTGGAGTGCATCTCTCCCTCCCCTCCCGCCTCCTCTACTGATCTTGAATGACCATCGAGTAAGAAACATGCCCCAAGCGGGCATCGCTCTAAAATTTGGGCTCTGCATCAGCAGCAGCAGCACACTCGCTGGGTGTGTAAAGTAAACTCACGGCAGTTTAGCGTCTGCGTGTTTATACATAGCAGCCAATACTGACAGCGTTACAGGGGAAATTCAAGGCCAAGCACTCTGTGTTTGTGTGTTTACAGCCAGCCTCCATTGATTTCCTGCAGCACTGAGAATCCATTAACCAAGAATAGTCCTGCTGCTCGGTTTGACTTGGTTTAAGCCTGTCTCTGTCTTTCTGAAGCTATGTCGAACCTTACACACTGAGACATAATGCTCTCATTGAGGTGACTGGTATCACTGGGATCAGCTGGGAGTGTGTTACAGTGAGATTATTGCAGCCTCAGACAAAAAGGATTAAGATTAAAGAACAACGTCAGGATATAATTGATCCAGTTTAGAAAGTGTGACATGGTACAACAGCAGTTATTGGACCTGCATGTTGAATCAAACCTATTGGCTAGTGTGATCAATATCCACGAGGCTAGTTATTGAGCTGATCGATTAGGACAGCCTGTGTGCGGTTAACGTAATGAAAACAGATAGATGAGATGGTGCTGGCTCTGCTTTGTGAATTTATTATAATATTTTAGGTAGCAATATGAAGTGAACCTCCTTTATTGGATAGCAGTGATATTAGCAGATGGGCAGGAGGACGGCTAGAAAAGCCGCTCCAACAGCCAATCAGCTGTCAACATTTTATCAGTTTTCACCATATTTGTTTGCTCAGTGCAGGATAAAGCTTGACTGATGTTGCACATCAGTGTAAATATTACTTTGTGATCTGGCACCTTGCATCACTTGACGGCAGAGGGAATTCAACCCGCTGAAGTTAGAGGCCGTGTTAAAAGTACACACAAAATGGCCAAGAGAGCTTTTCAGATTTTAGTCGATAGCTTTTTAATTTTTTTCAGACACTTCAGACCAACTTAATTTTCACATGGACCTCTAGCCACTGCAGGCACAACCTCCTTTTTTTTTTAAAAAACTGTGAAATATGAATCAATGATTTATTATGACCTGCTTTTACGCCTCCGTGCCGAGGCATTATGCTTTCAGGTTGTCTGTCCGTCCATCTGTATGTTCGGTACATTCTTGTGAACGCCTGGTGGGAATTTCTCTAAATTTGGCACAAACGTCCACTTGGACTAAAGGATGAATGATTACATTTTGGTGGTCAATGGTCAACGGTCAAGGTCACTGTGACCTCACGTTAGTGAGTAGTAGTTCTCGTTAATGTGATATCTCAGAAACGCCTCAAGTGAATTTCTTTATACTGGGCACAAATGTCCACTATACTATACACGACCTCCAGTTTTAAAGGAACAATCATGCAATATGGCCCAATGCAAATTTGACTTGCAAATTTTCCCTCTGTTAAAACCTTCCAATATTCATTGCCACTCGGACCATTAACCGTTACACAGCTTTTATTAAAACTCAGTTTAGACTGAAGGTAGGATTCAATTACAAGTCACATTTTACTATTTGAAGGGTCAAACACTATTTTGTATATTTTGGTGGCAGTTATACATACAGTATGTATGTATATGAACACATAGCTCTATATGATTGAGGAATATAAATGGCAGTAGAAAATGACTACATTTACATGCACATAATATTCAGTTTTTTGCCCTTATTCCAAAAAAGATAATATTCCTACTAAGCTGTTTACATGGCTAATATTCCTGTTTATATGCAGCTGCGCATACTCCGATTAACATAACTGGTGGCCTCCCTCTTTCATTCCTTCAACCACCTTCTTGAAAAGGTTGACGTTGTGATATTTGCACATATCCCAAAAAAACTGTTATCCAAGTCTTTCATAATGTTTAAAAGTAGGTGTGTTTCTCCTTTCGACCAGAAATGTGAACTTTTCTTTTGGTCATGCATCGCTGCAAACTGTCGGCTAGCTGGTTTGTGTACAACGCACAGAGCTGGCCGCAAACAGGCAAGAGGTTGTGTGTCGCAAACTGCCATAAAAACCCCAATTGAGACTCATATTCTGAATGCGCTGTATACATGTCCAAAGAATGCTCCTAAACCAGAAAAATATCGGCATATCCCGCGTTTTAATCAGAAAGTGGTCTATTTGGAATAAGGCCTAAATCAGATTATTCAAACGGAATATGCTGTTTACATGACCCGTATCTAGAGCTTTCCCGAATACCATTTTTTAGGCTTCTAAGCTTCGGTGAGAAATATTGGAAGGTATTCGAAACTTCGGAACAGTGCCGCTGCCGCACTACTGTACACCTTTACACACAACAAACAGCGATATCCGTCTGAGAATAACTAATTATAATTAATGTTGAATAGGAATAATGTTGTGGGATTATTCCTTATTTCATGGGCTATTTGGGGATTTATACTTTATTATTACATACTTATACTTTATATAAAAAAAAGCAAAAAACTAAGCATTCACATACTGATTAGGAGGTTGATTACCATGGCAACAGTAGAAGCTTCGGAGCAATCGGGTCAGCCCTCCCTGTATCAAATTCACAATATTGTCATATTCGGAATAGTAGTAGAATATTAGTGTGCATGTAAACGTAGTCATTGTAACATAAACAGACACAGATCTCCCCTACGATGCAGGAATGAAAATGTGTGATTTCTTAAATCCCCTAGTTGACAGCTTGTCGTGGTGGCTCAGTGCTGTCCAGCAAGTAACGATGGCAGGTGTTAACATGGCCACAATCAATGTGTGTCCACCTACATCCACGGGATGGAAGAAGAGAGATCTGTACAAGTGAAGCTGCAGTGTGCTCTGTTGAAATTCTTCTGCTTAACTAGACCGACCTTGATTTCTTTTTTCTGAACTGGTTTATTGTGCAATATTAGTCATTTAAATTCCTTGTGGGATCAGTCATTAATTCAATCGTTGTGTGAATTACTACACATCCAGATGTGAAGCAGAAAGCATATTCATGTTAGAGGTATTTGTATAAAACAGTGCATCTTCTGCCTCTCAGTGTCTCCCAGTGTGCATCTTCAGCTCAGTGTGTTGATCCCATCTCAGTCAGCTCACGTCTTTACACTGCATGTGTCAATGAAGGTGTGAGTGTGTGGGTATGGTAGGTTGACACGTCCTGCTCACATGTGAACCCATGTGACCGTGGCTGAAAAGAGGGGAGAGAGAGAGAGAGAGAGAGAGAGAGAGAGAGAGAGAGAGAGAGAGAGAGAGGGGAAGGCGAAGACAAAGACGAGGTGGTGCCTCTTTGCATTTTGTTTGTTCTCTCCTCTTTTGTTCCCAGTTGTTTTTTCATTTGCATTCATGTACCACCACCTTGGAAACCAGCGCACGTTGTGCCGTGCATATTTTGAAAAGCCTTGGCATTAAATTGCACTGTTGCTGTGTGAGCGTTCTAACAAAATACAGGGGATCGCGCACAAAAAGCAAAGGAAATACAAAAAGCTTGCTCAATTTATTACATAATGGTGTGTGAGTTGGATACAGTAATATTGTGTATGCAGCATGAATGTGTTGAGTCCACAGGCAGATTTGAGATGACTCAGTGTGGTAGTGACTGCTATTAAGCACCCAAAACATAATTAAGTGAGGTCATGGAAAAGTGGATGTTTCCATTTGTTAGCATCCTCATCCGTCCTGTCTCTTCTCCCTGGCTATTCGCCACTATTCCCTCTAACTTTGCCTCCCTCTCATCTTGTTCCACACTATCTCTCCTCATTTCTTATCTGGGCTGAGAGGAGGCAGACAGGGATGGATGACTGAGGAAATTGAATTCTCTTCTTATCGCTGTTGTGCTCCTGCAGTGAGCCGGGCATTTGCACATGTCTGCTTCTTCTGCACCTATGCGTGCAGCTACAGTGTGCACATATCCATGCATGAAGATACAGCACACAAACACAACTCTGCAGCGGTAACTTCGACGCTGTGATTGCAGTCATGTTTACATGCATGTCTCTCTTTTTCTTTACAGTTGCCGTACAAGCAACAGGAAAAGTCTGATCCTGACCACCACCTCTCCCACGCTGCCTCGCCCACACTCCCCTCTTCCCCTCCCTGGACACCTCGGTACGTAGAGTAACACACACACACACACATCACACCTCAGCTGTGACCTTGTCTTCGGCATTTGTTGATGGGAGACTGGCTGAATTTTTGAATCACTTGGAGTCTAAAATATTTATTAAAGAAAGCAGGGCAGTCAATCAATTTAAATATTTAATTGCAATTAATCACATGATTGTCCATAGTTCATAGCAATTTTTTTACCTGTTCAAAATGTACCTTAAAGGGAGATTTGTCAAGTATTTAATACGCTTATCAACATGGGAGTGGGCAAATACAGTATGCTTTAAGTAAATATATGTATATATTTATTAACGGAAATTAATTAACAACACAAAACAATTACAAATATTGTCCAGAAACCCTCACAAAACAGCTGTCAGTGTGTCAGTGTGCTGACTTGACTATGACTTGCCCCAAACTGCATGTGATTATCATAAAGTGGGCATGTCTGTAAAGGGGAGACTCGTGGGTACCGATAGAACCCATTTTCATTCACGTATCTTGAGGTCAGAGGTCAAGGCACCCCTTTGAAAATGGCCATGCCAGTTTTTCCTTGCTAAAATGTTGCGTAAGTTTGGTGCGTTATTTTGCCTCCTTCACAAAAAGATAGTATGACATGGTTGGTACCAATAGATTCTTTAGGTTTTCTAGTCTCATATGATACCTCTCTAGCTTTGACTGAGCCAGCTACAACCTAAAAATCGCAAGTTGTGTTAATGCGTTAAAGAAATTAGTGGCATTAAAACAAATACGCGTTAAGGCGTTATTATCGCGTTAACTTTGACAGCCCTAAAAGAAAGATATTTCTTTCCCAGAATAACAATCAGTTTTCGTTGGACTATGAAGCCTATTGTAAAAAACATATATAATAATATATAAATTATATCGTGATAATTTAAATGAATTAATCTGAAAACTTTTCACGGACCCCTGGCAAAGTGCCACGGACCCCTAGGGGGTCCCTGGACCCCACTTAGAGAACCACTGGTGTAGATTATACATCGTCTTTGCTCTGGCTGCTCCCTTTAATTATTCATTCATCTATGAAATAGCCCCTAATCAAATCTCTCAGTCCAGTACTCAAAACACCCACATTACTGTCCACAGAACAAGGCAGAATAAATAAAAACTAAGCAAAGCATTCATCAGTCAGAAAATCAATGATAGGCCTTTATGATTTGGAAAAAAAATCTAAATCAATTTCACACCCTTTTACCCCCCAAACCATACCCAGTGATTATGAAAAGTCACACTGTCGTATTGAACCACAGAACCAGAGGCAGCTTTAGCGCTTACACTTCACAGGGAAAACGAGGACAACGTGGTGAGAAGGTTTAAAATGTGCTCTGATTTCCTGAGGTCATTTGGTCATAGAATAAAAAGGCTTCATTGCTCTTTGTCACATCTTCTTTTCCCACATTTGTGTCTCCATCTGTTGTGTCTCATCCTCTGTGTATGTCTTTGTCGTCCCACCAGGAAGCAGCCCTCTGGACAGCCCACGAAACTTCTCTCCCAGCAACCCGGCACACTTCTCGTTCGCCTCCTCCAGAAGGTCAGTGCTTTATATCACATATGTTGATCACATACTCTCGCTTGTTTTTTGTGCCAGAGATGTGAGAGGGACAAAACAGCGAGGGGAGACAGACAGAAGTCAAGTCAGCGTGAGACAAAGGGAGGGGAGGAGGGAGAACAAGTGTGCATCAGAGAGGAGAGGAGGTGTGGATCTGTTGTTGTGCGAGGTCTAACACATCCTGGGGAGCAGGGAGCCTCCCGCTGCACTCGCAGGTTCTCGCAGTGTGACGGGCTGACTCATGTTATGTATGACGGGGCCAAGCCATTATGTTCACAGCTGCTCTGGTGACACGGTGTGTGTGGACGGGTGGCCATGAATATGTGCATCTGTTCCTATGAATGTGGTTTTCATTTGAGTTTATAGTAGAAGGTATGGTAACACTTTATAATAACCATCATTTAGAAATGGTTAAATTGACAGTTAATTTAACTTAGTTAATAGTTATTTTACTGTTAACAAACAATGAAATGATAAATAATAATGTTATAATTATAATGCTATAATTTATGTTATTTTATCATTAGTTTGTGTAATAGGAAATAATTAGTTTATAAATTCTATATTGTATCATAGCTGATGAGAGACAAAGACAATTCAATTCTGAATAAATTAGTAAACTATCTTTTAACAGTTTATTGTTGCACACATTATAACATTTTATATACTGTATTAAGTATATGTTAGTGATAACCAAATGATTTGTAAACCTTTAAGAAATTGTTTGTAAAACATCTATAAACATTACATCGACAGATGGACCAGAAACCAATTATTAACCATCGACAAAGTGTTAACTATCCATCTAAATAATGTTTATAGATGCTTTATAAAGTATTTATTAACCATTTAACAATGTAATATAATCATGAGTTGCATCTTTGTAATAGCCATCCAAATAATGTCTATAGATGGTTTACAAAACAATTATTAACCATTAACAAAGTGTTACAAACATCTATCTATGTAATGTTTATATATATTTTACAAACAGTTTCTTTAAGGTTTACAAATAATATTCAAATACTTATGTATGTAGTATATAAAACGTTATAATGTGTGCAACAATCAACTGTTACAATAACATAAATTTTAGCATTACTAATAATTAGTATACATTATTAATTATCATTGTGTTGTTTGTTAACAGTAAAATAATTATTAACTAAGTTTAATTGAATATCAATTTGTCCTTTATAAATGATGGTTATTTACCGAAGAGATTTATGTATATTTATAATATATTACAAACATGCCTGTTCATGCCTTCATGAATACACTATAGAACCCCGTCCACATACTTCTGTGTGCTTGTGGCTGTTTTTTATGGTTTAGTTGAAGGCACCTTAATCTGAATTAAGCAAAATCCTAATGCTACAGCATACAATGATATGACAGGTCCATAAAGAAATGGCTTTCCCAGTTTAGTGTGGAAGAACTTGACTGGCCTGCACCTAACCTCAACCCCATTCAACACATTTTGGATAAACTGTCACAAGCCAGGTCTTATGTAGCCGACCTCACTAATGCTCTTGTGGCTTTTCGAGGCCCTTATACCATGTTTAAGGAAGCCAAAGGGACCTCAGTAGTGTGCACTAAAGTAGCATAAACATGGGCGACACTTCACTCTCATGCGTTCTATAGGCAGAGATGTACAGTATGTGAAGAGTGCCAATTAGACTGTTATACCTCTGTCTCTCCTCAGTCAGACACAGTGTTGGGAGAGTAAATCCTCTGTCCTCATTTATCAAATCCGTCTGCCTGCCTGTCACTGTGCGACCGAGGCACACAGAAGCACAATGAATGACTCTTCTCACTGAGAAAGGCCCCTGGGACAGACTAAATGTGTTATAAGTCATTGGTCTGCCGAATTACATTTGTTTTTTAGTGCAGCTGAAATTGATATTTTGTAAAAAGGTTTTCAGGGTTTTGTCTTACAGTCAATTATATTATTTCACAGGTAACAAAAATAATATTTTCTCAAGCGCTGGATAGCTTATATGATTTCGATTTTATCATTAACTGCAAGCATCAGATTTTTAATCGATGTAACATGTGTGTTCTCTGCAGAGCGGACGGACGACGATGGTCTTTAGCATCTCTGCCCTCTTCTGGATATGGCACCAACACTCCCAGCTCAACGGTAAATAACTTCATCTTACTTGCGCCCCAGCGGTAGTTATGCAACTAAACTGAAGTAACTCAACAGAGAAATATAAATTATGATTTGATCAAGAAATATATCCACATTATGTGTTAAGGAGAAAAAAATAAACAGACACAAAGATTTGCAAATTGCTGTGATTCTGATCTTTAACATTACTATATTTGCAATAAATTGCCTATTAACCTGATCCGTTGAAAGTGCATGGAAACTAGAAATTGTTAACTAAATGTAATGAAACCGTTAAAATAGTTAAACATTGTGAAACAGTTAAAATAGTAAGCTTAAAGTAACAAAACAGTTAAAATAGGGTAGTTAGCTAAAGGTAATGAAACCATTAAAATAGTTAGCTAAATGTAATGAAACAGTTAAAGTAGTTAGATAAAAGTAAAGAAACAGTTGAAATAGTAATCTAAAAGAAACATAAATGGCTGAAGCTTCTAGCTTCTGCAGTGAAGTGTCAGTAGTACGAATAGCTACAAATTTGAATTTAAACTTTGACAATTCAGTTGTTGTGACAATATCCACTTTTATTGGTAATTTTGAATAACATCCAGTTTATAATCCATTCATAGAACATATTTGGAGCATGTCTGATGGCGTTGGTGAAGGAGTATTGAGCTCATCTGACTGGGGTATGCTTCATACATGAAAGTTTGGGAACCACTGACATAAATTACTGCAATTAGCAGAGATGTAATCTCGGCCTAGGGCCTCCATCGTTGTTGTTTAAAGCAAGCTTCATCATCAGTCTTCAAATCTTTCATTCACACAATACATTTAAACTTGATCCACCTCCAGCATGTTGTCACTTCTATTTTTCTCCTTTGTGTCTTTTGGCGTGTCTTGTTGCGTAACAGCAACGTCAGAGGCCTGGTTGCTCCTCTCCATCTGGCTGCGGATGGAGGGAAGAGGACAGGAGGGGAAAGGGATGAGTGCCTAGCCGGTGGGATAAGAGGAAGATGAGAGACGTGGGGTAGAGAGGAGAAACTGGCATGAGATAGAGCGCATTCTGCTCCAATTTGACCATAGTTTAAATATAACCAGATACTATTAGTAGAAGCAAAAATATATTTTATTGAAATGTCTGCTCCTCAGTTCACTGCTCCATATAAAGTAATAATCACTGTATGATACCGTCCGTGGTTTCATGAATGGTGAAGATAGCTACTCTACCAGGTTCTTCCCCTAAAGTAAGAGATTGACATTTTGGGAAATATGCTTATTTGCTTTCTTGCCAACAGTTAGATGAGAAGATTGATAACACTCTCATACGGTAAATATGAATACTGCCAGCAGCCTGTTAGCTTAGCTTTGCATAAAGACTGGAAACGGGAAAACAGCGAGCCTGGTATGGAGGACGGAACGTGCCAATATCACAAATAAATAAATAGATGAATAAATGACTCCATAAATAAATAAATATGTCATTAAATGTAGCAAAAATAATATTAAAAATAAATGGAGCCATTAATTATTGATAAAACGTGAATGCTATGAAAAATAAATGCAAAATAAATAAATAAATGTAAAATGAATATACATGAATAAATAGAAGGGAAAATTAAACAGAAGAGTAAATAAATAAGGGAATTAATACAAAGATGAATAAATAAAGAAGCAAATTAAAACAGAAATATCAATTTATGTAACATTTTATCAATTAATTAATGGCTACATTTATTCTTTGATATTTTGCTACATTTAATGATGACATTTGTTTATTTCTTAATTGAGTCATTTAATGATTTATTCATTTATCTTTGATTTTGGCAGGTTCCATCCTCCATGGCCTGGAACATAACTCCTCATAAAAACCACAGCGTGTTGTTTTTTCTGTGTGGGAAAATCATCAAAAACATAACCCTGTCTGTCTACTCAGAAATTAAATGAAAGTTTGTGAAATTATGATAATTAACAGTAAAATTGCACCAATAATTGTAACTGCATAACCCAGTGAAAGCTTGCATGCTTGACTGCAAAATGACATTCATTTGAACCACTTTGTGTGCTGGTCACAATAGCTACTGTAGAACGCCACCTACAGAAACTCTTAACTTGAACAGAAAATAAAAGATGTCACAGACCTGATGATGCTTTCTGTGAAAAGCAGGTGCAATCACGCTACAGCCAGGAGAAACAAACCAAGACCAAGAGTAGGACATGCATGAAACAGGGCAAAGAAAAATTGAGTGTCCACTCTTGTTCCATCCATCCACCCTTTTAAGACTGACCGTTTTCAATTAGTCTGTCACCTGTGATTGATCAGTGATCGATCTTTTGGTTAGCAAAGTAAGTGGAGGAGGTCCAGGTCTCATCACTCCGATGAAGGCAAATGAGGAGGCGAGACGAGGTCCGTGTGTGAGACAGATTGATGGGTCTGACCCAAGGCTCATTGGACTTCATTAACATTTCAATTCTTAGCTTGTCATCTGTGGTGTCCACCACAAGGTATGCAAATTACTGTAATAATTGATCTATTAGTTGCTTCAGTTGGACGCAGATTAATAAGGGGGCAGTTGTTGGACATCATATGCTGGAGTTTTGTCAGTTTGTTGTTTGTTGAAGTTTCTGGCACTTTTTCTCCAACTCTAATATTCTTGTTTCCCTTCTTCGCCCTCTGCTTCCCGCCCTCTCCCTCGCCCTCCTAATCCTCTCCCCGCCCTCGCCTGCTTCCTCTTCCTCCTCCACCCTTTGCTCTTGCCTCCCCCTTCCTCTTCCTCTTCCCTCGCCCCAGTCCTCCAGCTCCTCGCAGGAGCGGCTGCACCAGCTGCCCTTCCAGCCGACCATGGATGAGCTCCACTTCTTATCCAAGCACTTTGGCAGCACCGAGAGCATCACGGATGATGATGGGGGCCGCTGCTCTCCCCACATGCGCCCACGCTCCCGCAGTCTCAGGTCAGCAGCAGCAGCACCACCACCACCACCACCACCACCCATGAGATTAAACAGCAGCTTCAGCTGTCCAAAAGCACTATCCTCTTTTAAAAGGGACTCTCTCCAAGCAGATTTAAAGGGGTTGCCCATTCGTGATCTGGTTATTGCTTTTATATAACCTCCTGGTTTTCCTGTTTTAAAGCTAACATGTCAAGACAAGGTCATCATTAAAATGACCCTATGTAATTAAGAAAAATGCCACAGCCTCCTTGGTTTGGTATGACTAGTAACTCATAGTACCAGTAGCATGAATGTGGATTAATGTTAGCAAACTTTATAGATATTGCCCTGTTGGGAATGGGAATGGGAACGTGACATCACCGGCAGCAAGTCGGACATTTTTGGAGGATAAAGTTGCATAGTCTCACTTTCATGATGAGCTTGTCTTGATATACATGAAATACTAACTCATTTTAAGTACTAATCAAATCTTGCACGTAGCTCAAACATGTTCTTTATTTCTGTTTTTCCCCGCAGCCCAGGACGTTCCCACTCCTGCTACGATAATGAGATAGTCATGATGAACCATGTGTACAAAGAGCGCTTTCCAAAGGTGAGACGCACACACAAACACAAAGCTGCTTCGTGATAAACATCAAATTCCATAAAAATACAGCGAGCAAATCCTTAAGCCCACAGAGCATTAAACCAATCTTTCAAGCCACAATAACCTTCTAATCCTATTTAGGCAGCGCTCATATTTTAGAGAAATAAAAGGGGGATATAATTTATGATAGAGCGTGTTCAGAGATTTGTGTTTAACAAATACACAGTAAACACAGTCATAACCAAGACACAGTAAAAATAAAAGGAGCCATGGGGGCTGCTAAACCAGAGCAAACAAGATTATGTGGCACTGCCAAGTCGCGATACGTTTACCCTGTCAGAGAGAATATTAAGTTTAGTCACTGCACTTAGAAATCCTGCCACAGCTATGAACGGTTAAATAAAAGAGACTTTCTCTTTTGCCTCATTTTTCTTCCTTTCACTCTCTTGGCGGAGTGAGCTGGGTATCAAAAGGAAATGGGCTGACAGCTTCCACTGAGATAAGAATCGAGCCTTAGGAAAGTGGGCATTATAGTCTGGAGTTCATTCGAGGTAAAAGCTCTCTGGGCTTGTTCTCACACAAGTCAAATGGAAAAAATGACTCTGCATTGAAGTCAGTGTAAAGCAGCAGCATCACGCTGTCTGTCTCAAATGAAATTGCTTTCTGAACTTCCTGTCACATACCTCTGGGTCTTCTAAAGAAATCGTTTTCTAAACTTAATCTGTGTCGCTTCTACTTCCACTCCCCATTCTTTCTCTCTGCCCTAACATATTGCTCCCTCATGCTCCCCACTTCTCGTCCTCCACCAGGCCACAGCGCAGATGGAGGGGAGGCTGGCCGAGTTCATCCAGGCTTGGTCTCCTGAAAACGTTCTTCCGCTGGCCGACGGAGTCCTCAGCTTCATTCACCACCAGATAGCTGAGCTGTCCAGAGACTGCCTGGCCAAATCCCACGAGGGCCTCATCACATCTGTGTACTTCTTTGAGCTGCAGGAGAACCTGGAGAAGCTTCTTCAGGATGTGAGTTAGAAAAGATATAAAGCCAACGAACTCATGTAAGAGCAATAAAGACCTGACCGCCCCTACTAAGCTCTCTGCATCAGAGCTTCGTATCAAACCCATAGTACACGTTTGTATAAAATATGGACGTAGTCTACGTGACGTTACCCATAGTTTTCTGAAGAGAATTGTCCCCCGTACAGTTGCAATGAACGGGGAAATTAGCTAGCCACCAAAACCTATTTTTTGTACCAGGACTTGACTCACTTTTGGAGCCAGCCTCAAGTGGCCATTTGGGGAACTGCAGTTTTTGTCACTTCTGCATTGGCTCCATTTCTCAGCACCTGAGGTTGACGATTGGTCAGGCCTCATTAACTTTTGGATACCGACTAAAATTTGCCTAAAATATAGAAAGCTGTCAAGTATAAAAACATAACAAAATTACAGTTATGAAGAGAAAAAAATCGTTATCTGCACTTTTAATGAATGTAGGTGTTTACAGCTTGTTGTGGTCGACAAATCTATTAAGGTTTATAAAAATTTGCCACCAATTTTAACATTTGAGAACATTGGTTTTCTCTGTTAATTCAGTATTTTTCAACCTGCACCCTATTTCGCCATGTTTCCTTGTCTAAGTGACTAATAGGGATAACATTTTTGAAAAGTTACCCCTTTAAGGTAGGGAATCAAAAAATATAAAATGTAGGTGTTGGTAGAAAAACTCAGGTATCATATTGGTACTAGCATTAAAAAGCTTCAAATGACACCCCTGGGTAAATTAAAGCAAAGCAGACACAGAAACAAAAAGATCTATCCTCTGCTGAATGAGGTGATGCGATGCTGTGGAAGGTTATCGACGGATAGATTTAGCTCAAATCTCCTAATTTCATTCAAACTTGTGATGCCTTTAGTGAGAGGCGAGATTGAAACGGCTGAGGTAAATGGAGGCTAATTGTGCTCAGAGCAGATAACAGGTATCAGGCAATTTCATCACCAACCTCATTTCGGCGGCTTGATTAGATCGCTGTGATTACTCTGGGTTGCCTGGTTTGGGTTCGATTGTATCAGCTGTGTTTTTCACGATCACATTTTCTCAAATGTCAGAGCTTTCTTTAAGCTTTCGTCACTCTGTGTGTCTTTTGGCGTTATTGAGTGTCCGTATATTAGTGTTGTGTGGGATTTTACTGTGTCAGATAGGAATGTTAATCTTCTCTCTTTCTGTCTCCCTGTCTGTCTGTGTGTCTCTCTCTGTCAGGCCTTTGAGCGTTCGGAGAGCTCCGAGGTAGCCTTCGTCACAGAGTTGGCGAAGAAGCTTCTCATCATCATCTCCCGACCGGCCAGGCTTCTGGAGTGTCTGGTAAGATAACATCCCATCCTACTGCCATGTTCACAATCCTCGTCCAGCCCCGCCCTTCCATGGCAGAACATTTCACAGTTCACGTCCCTCTTGTGACTTGAGACAAATTGATTTCCGTTAGATAAACACGGGCACAGATACTCATTTGTTAGCCCATTAAAAGCATTTAAGCTCTCTGATGTATCACACAGCGGGGGCAGAAAATCAAAACAAGCAAACGCTGAAGTAAAAGAGCCGGTCCAGTCTGTCTGGACAGAGAATACATTTGCATTTAGATTAAAATTTGCCCTGCCACAGAACGACTAATACCAGGCAGCGGCCCCCTGCTGCTGGGCCGCCTTCCAGCCCGACCCAGACAGACCGTGACCATGGTGTCATTTAAAGTTGGAGTGTATGTGTGTGTGTGTGTGTGTGGGGGTCTGTTAAGCTGGTTGTTTTTCTGGGTGTGTGACTGTTTTATAACAGTCTTGTGGCCCACTCGATGAGTCATGCCACAGTTTTTCCGTTTGATTATGAGCGACAGCTGAAACGGCGACATGAAGAATTGATTCATCGATGCGATTCCACCCTCATTCCCTGCATATCGCAGCAGTCGGATCACAGTCTGTGTGATTATTTGAGACATCATTAGTAACCAGGTTTGGATCAGAAGCCAGGAGTTACAGTAGTGCTACAATGGATGAAACCTTCCTCTCTAATACAACATGTCAAGATCAATGTTCAGCCAGGACATGATGTCTTTGGTGGGATTGTCTCTTGACATTCAGGCTCACCTTGTTGTGATATACTGTATTTGTGCCTCATTTCTGAGTAAGCGACGTGGGGATTTTGTGAGCACATAAACATTTTTTGCAAGCGCATAAATTATATTTTGTAGAGGAGTTTATTACCACACAAAAAAATATTTCATTTGAGCAAATAGAGGCGCAATAGCAAACTGTGTCATTCAGTTTTAATACTAGCGAGCATAATGGAGACAAAACAACCAATCAGAAATGTTCTACTCCAACTCTCCAGTAGGCCGTTTTCACACCAGCCATGTTGACATGTCATAGCAGGGTAGACACAGGTGTAATTGATTAAATTAATCATGGTCCCGTTCTATTCAGTATGTCACAGCCATTCCAGTGAGCCAGCATGCACAATACCAGGGTCTTGGCCCACCTAAATGGAACAGAAACATAATTAATGTTAATAATTACTCCTGTGTTTGCCCTGCAATGACTTGTCAAAATGACTGCGGTGAAAAGGGCCTGTTGCCTGAAATTGTGGCACAATGTAACACTCTGTCAGGTGTGTGGGCAAACTTGATGTTACTGTGAAATGGAAGTTAGAGCATCTTCATTTTCCACACTGTGACACATTTTCCACTGGAGTTGAACATGTGGGCATTGTATAGTTACGAGAGGGATTTAAATCAGATCCTTCAGCTTTGATTGGATCACTAAACAGTGGGCGTAGCTGAGCGAATACAGCGTGATACGGAGGAATGTTAACCTCCACCCACACCTCCCTCACCCGCATTGTTAAATCAGTAGGAGGAAAAGAGAAGGATTTTGATATAAAAAATACTCCCAAATTGTTTATTTAAATGGCTTTCTAGTCTGCCAACCACTCAAAGCGCTTTACACTACATGCCAACATTTACCCAATTCACACACACATTCATACACTGATGGCAGAGGCTGCCATGCAAGGTGCCAACCTGCTCATCAGGATCTAATCTAATCATTCAAACACACAAACACTCACCGATGGCACAGCCTTCGGGAGCAATTTGGGGATCAGTATCTTGCCCAAGGACTAGGGCTGTCAAACGATTGAAATATTATTATTATTTTGTATTATTATTATTGTCCATAGTTAATTGCAAATTATCGCAAATTTTTTATCTGTTCAAAATGTACCTTAAAGGGAGATTTGTCAAGTATTCAACACTCTTATCAACATGGGAGTGGACAAATATGCTTTCTTTAGGCAAATATATGTATATATTTATGATTGGAAATCAATTAACGACACAAAACAATGACAAATATTGTCCAGAAACCCTCACAGGTACTGCATTTAACATAAAAAATATACTCAAATCATAACATGGCAAACTCAGGCCCAACAGGCAACAACAGCTGTCAGTGTGTCAGTGTGCTGACTTGAGGGGGAGACTCGTGGGTACCCATAGAACCCATTTTCATTCACATATCTTGAGGTCAGAGATCAAGGGACCCCTGTGAAAATGGCCATGACAGTTTTTCCTCACCAAAATTTAGTGTAAGTTTGGAGCGTTATTCAGCCTGTACACTAAATGTACACCGTTTTTCACTGCATCTTTGCGAGTGCAGGGAATTTGTGAGAGGAATAATGAGTAAAACTGACTGAGAAAGGTTATTAGTATGGATAGTAGCAAGCACGCAATAAGCACATAATACTTTTTTTTGCTAAAGTGAAATTATTCTTTGTGTCATTATGATAATTTCTCTACAAATCATAAATTATGTTTGTGCAAAAATCATTTTCTTTGCTTAAATGTCCTATCACAGGCTCAGAATTATACTTAATTGCTCTATTTCTTCCATCTGCTGCGAGTCTGTTGCTGACACTGTGCTCTGACCAAATGATTTGGGCTGATTTGGGCTGATTTGAATGAATGGTATATGTTTAAACAGAACATTGACCTTGTAAAGTGTAGCTTTCAATGGGACGTCACTCATGAAACAGAGTCCGCAATTTTGTCTTTGGATTTACTCAAGTTTCACCTGAGGCTGACCAGACAGCAGTGATGGTGTCTTCCAGAAACAGATCTTGGAGCTGCTCCAGAGGCAGTGAATCATCAAACAACTTGCTAAAAGCACCCATGGTGGCTTTACTTGGATATTCTTAATATTTTTCTGATTTACATTTAAAACTATCTGGAAGCAATTTAATGGACCAGCTCCAGAAACTTTCCACCTGATAACATCACGTTCAAGTCTTAACTCTCTGGTTTCCAGGAGTTTAACCCCGAGGAGTTCTACCACCTGCTGGAGGCAGCAGAGGACCACGCCAAGGAGGGTCACCTGATGAAAACGGACATCCCTCGTTACATCATCAGCCAGCTGGGAATGACCAGAGACCCTATTGAAGGTGAGTGTACAACACACCGATTTAACTTGTCGGAAAATAAATGAACTGACAGCTGATTTAACTGACATGTTTTTGTCATCAGAGATGGTAAACCTCGATAGTTACGACAGCGAGGGACCGCTGACACCTGAAACAGATGACTCGACGGAGGTGAGATCCGAGACTAATCCTCAATAATGTGGTCATTTCTCCAACGCTCAATCCATCCCCACATTCATCAACCCTTTTTATGCCTCTGCGATGGCGACAGCCTCGGTCAGTTGGCGGAGGCGTACAATCCCAGGGCGGAAATTGTAATTTATTTTCGCGGAGCGACAGTATAACGTCTGGCCTGCCAATGTCCTGGTTGCTCTCACTGGAAATGTCTGCTTCATCTGCTAATGACTTGGCATATACATACATATCGTTTAGCTAAATTATGCTGAAGTATAAAAAAAACAGGATACCCCCCCTTCTTGTATCTCTGGGCCATCCCTCTAGCGTTAGGCAAGTTTCCAACTGCCAAAATTAAAGGAACAGTGTGTAACATTTATTGGCATAAATGGAATAAAATATGAATAAGTATGTTTTCTTTAGTGTATAATCACCTGAAAATAGTTGTTTTTTCATTCCGGTTTGTTGTTTTTTATCGTCGTTATTGTTATCTTATGGCGAATTCACACCAAGAGAGACGAAAACTTTTCGCGTGGCGCGATTACATAGAAAGTCAATGCAAAGAGGCGAATAGACGGATATACGTTATGCTAATGGGATGAATGACACGACACGAACATGCAAAATTTGCGTATTCAGCCTATCACCATTGAGATTCTCCTCCTGTCATCACTGACATCTTGACGTTGTTGAATCAGAAATGAAGGACAAAAATATTGTAGCTGTCTGTGGACACCCAGAGTTACAATAGTACATCATATCTGTACAGAGACCGGACGAATCTGTGTATAAATGTATGTGTATAAACCACAGACTGTCTATGGTATAAACAACAATGTCGCTGCATGACTTTATGTTGAGTGTGAATGGGACAGCAGCAAAGCCTGGCACTGATCGATCCGAACTCCATTCAGAAAACAAGCATTTTAAAAGTCGTTTGCTTGTCGTATCGCAGACAGACCTGACAACGCATAAATTCAGGCTTTTTACAAATCTGCATTATTATGTAGTTATTTCGGCATCCTTTTTATCTGTTTATTGCAATTAAATTACAGCACATTCTGTTTATTTTGGGTTCATACTGCAGTAGGGACCTGTGGCTCGCTAGACAGTATAATGATACTAGCGGTCCAACTCACACGAGTAAAGCAAGGTGAAATTCGCTTCGCTCTGGGTGTAAATGCAAAGTTAGAATGAGCCGTTTGTATCTACATAGGGAGCGGGTCCTCTTCACGGAGCTGGCTGCCATGTTTCTTCAGTAGCTCAGAACGGAGAAACCAAACACTGACTCTAGATAGGGCCATTTGCGTTGGCCACCGTAGTTCTCCTACACGCTTGGTAGAGGGGAGAAGTTTCAGTTGGTTGCAGTCTGCAACCTCACCGCTAGATGCGCGCCAAATCCTACACACTGCACCTTTAAGCTAAATAGGCAAAAAACATTACATGAGAGGGAGGGGGGGTATAGTCCAGAACTATTTGAATGTGCATCACCAAAGTTGCAGTGGCAAAAGTGATTTTCTTGACACCTGTTAAGAGACAATATTAAAGATTTATGTCATGTTGGTTTGTTCGATTTCACACTGGATCATATTTAATTACAGTATTGTGATTTTTGATCCACAGGGTAAGATCAGAGCAATGAAACCTCCAGAAGAAGCAGACTTCCAGACCATCAAGCTGATCAGTAATGGAGCGTACGGGTGAGTAGAGCATTAGGACGTACTAACATCACATCTGTAAGTCAGGCATGCAGTATGATGACACTAATCAAAAATAACGTGTGCCTCTTTGTGTGTGTGTGTACTAGCGCTGTGTACCTGGTGCGTCATCTGGAGACACGCCAGCGATTTGCAATGAAGAAGATCAATAAGCAAAACCTGATCCTGAGGAACCAGATCCAGCAGGCCTTTGTAGAGAGAGACATCCTCACCTTCGCAGAGAATCCCTTTGTCGTATCCATGTTCTGTTCCTTCGAAACCCGCCGGCACCTCTGCATGGTCATGGAGTACGTAGAAGGTGAGAATGCCCACGTCTACACCTCCAGTTATTCTATGTAAGGTTATGTTCCTTATCATGATATTACCATTTCAACTTCTGCGCATTTAGCTTTGATTTTTTGAGTAAGTGTAAGTAAGACTTATGGTTTGTCCCAAATCCACTCGACATACTAATTCTGAGCAGGGTTTTAAGTAGTGAGGTCTCACTGGACAAAAGACAAAATGACGCATGCTCAAAGCAGACAGTAGGTTTTCTAAATACAGTTGTTTTTTGAGTGTGCTGTTGACGTACGCTATAGTCCCACAATGCAATGAGGAAAAAGAAAGGAAATGGAAGTGAAATCAAATAAATTGCGGCTTGTGATGAAATAGCTCCAGAGAGATCTTGGAAAACAATAAATAAGCATCACATTTGAAGACAGACATGTTACTGTTGGCATTCCTAATTTTCAGTTTTATATCTGTTTATTGGGATTTTGCAAACTGATTATATCACAATATTATTTAAGCTTGCAACTTTTGAAATAACACCCACATCCCCTTCAATCGTACAGAAAGTTTGACAAAATAGGGACGGCAATGTAAAGAAAGATACAAATAATAATAATAATAATAATAACACAAAGGTGATGATGACAATAGTGACAATCCACTAAACCAACCGTAGCAAAATTATAAATTAATAGAATAGTAGTTTTGATAAAATATTAGTTTTGATAATAATAAACACATCAGAGAAACACAATTAAAGAATGTATTGGAAACTTATAATAAAAGAAATAACATAAAATAGGAATAATAACAATAAGAATAATAAATAGTAATGATAAAATATAAAGACATATTTTTATAATTATAATAAAATAGTAATAATAAAAATATAAAGAAATATTTTATAATTATAATAAAATAGTAATAATAAAAATATAAAGAAATATTTTATAATTATAATAAAATAGTAATAATAAAAATATAAAGAAATATTTTATAATTATAATAAAATAGTAATAATAAAATATAAAGAAATATTTTTTAGGATTATAATAAAAGTAGTATTGATAAAAATATAAAGAAAATATTTTTTAGAAATATAAAGAAATGAAAAAAGAAATTTGACTCTGAATTATGATGTTGCATGTATTGCATAATTTCCTGTTAGTATAAAACGGATGAAGTCTGTTGATTTTGTTCTATACTAACTGCTACAACAGTATGCTATGACAATCAGTATGTAGAACATACGGTATAGAATTAGTATGTAGTGTATGGATGTGGGGCATGAAAGCCCGAAAGCTTGAAACCTTATATATACTGTAATATATTATGCAGAATGACTCACGTCAGCATGGTCATCATGATCTACAGAATTCAAGTCACAGAGAGTTCTGTTGTTGCTCATCGTCCTAAATGGAAACTAAACTGGTGGTCTGGGACACGAGGTACCAGGAGACATTTCGTGGTAATTGCTAATGTCAGCAGCAAGACTAATCGAATAATGAATTGTGCTGGCAGGTGGAGACTGTGCCACTCTGCTGAAGAACATCGGGGCTCTGCCTGTGGAGATGGCGCGCATGTACTTTGCAGAGACCGTCCTTGCACTGGAGTACTTACACAACTATGGCATTGTGCACCGTGACCTCAAGCCTGACAAGTAAGACGGAGTTAGTTTTCATCAAAACCGTTGCTAAGAGACGATGCAAATTATGATCACTAGACACTTGCTATTTGATTGCAGTTTCAAAAGAGTGTAAATAAAGCTTGTATGGCTTGAACTTAACTTTGCTGTTTCCACTCTCAGCCTCCTGATTACCTCAATGGGCCACATCAAGCTCACAGACTTCGGCCTTTCTAAGATGGGTCTGATGAGTCTGACCACCAACTTATATGAAGGACACATAGAGAAGGATACCCGGGAGTTCTTGGATAAACAGGTATGACAGAGTAAACAAATGACTGCTGTATACTCAAATCCCAATCCATTTGAATTAACTCCTACAAGGAGCCTAAGTTTGCATAGACAATTTATTGAAGTAATTTAAATGTACTTACACTTTTATTTTAAGTTGCTACTGGTAACATTGATAACATTCAGCCACTAGATGTCACATTCTCCCTCCCCCTTTCCATTGCATTCACTTCACAACAAGTGGTTGCCAGTTCATTGCAAAACCTGCATTTTTATGGTTGAGTAGAGTGAGACTCTACAGTGATGGATCTTTCGATGTAGAGTAATGAAGTCATTTTGCAACATGTGGCTATACATTAGCTATAGATTTAGGTTACTGTGCAGTGGTTCATGACGTAATGTAATCTATGGTAATTTTAGGATATGGCTATCTAGTTTTAGGTAACGTTTAGCCTGTCATCTAAGCAGTGGTATAGTGCGGGGTGTACTTAGGCAGGGTTGGAAATTAGTCAGCCATCAGCCAAATGCTGGTAAAATATGCAAGAAGCTGTTAGATTTGCTTCACTAACCAGCCAAAAAGGATAATTGTAATCTATTGAATGGCTTCTGGCTCATTTTCTGCAATAATCCAAAACCCAATGGAAAAATCCCGATGGCATTTTGTCGAGGGAAACAGGGCGATGCTAACTTCCGGTTTGGCCTACAAAAATACGTCATCCCTGGAGCACTCTATTCTGCAGCCTGATGGAGACACTAGTGTGTCGGCCAGGCATGGCAGAGGCAGCGTCCTTTTATCGCTGATTGGTACCGGAATGAAGCCGAGCACTTCCCGTCAAACTCAGCCATTTATCCGTTTCTCCTACACTAACTGGTAACTTGATTGCTGACGACACAGAGATACCACGTGATACCAACGCCGTTATACTGTTGGCTCACAAGCCTTGTTAGAAGTGTGAACCGAAAGTCAGATATCTTCGAAAGATAAAAACAAAACATAAATTTTTGACCTGTCAAAACTTTTAAAATGATTAATTAACAATCATAATAATTTTTTTCAGGAAAAGCCATACTTTTATTCGGCACCTTTCTAAAAGCTCTGTGGACGTATTTTAATTTTTTTTTGTCTACATAAAAATGTTGTCAAGAAGACATTCAAATAAGGTGTTTGAATTTCAATTCATTCAACTCATAAAAATGCTCATACTGTATAACTGTAACTGGCTGTATTGCATCATTTGTGTGCCAGCCAGGCATATCTGAAGCATGAAAAACCAGTTGGCAGAACAATAGGCCGGTATTTCCTCACTTATTAGAATCACATTCTCTTTTAGGTGAGGTTTATTTTCTCAAGCCTCTCCTTCAGTGCACATGCTTTGAATCTAAGCCTAATTATTTCTTGCGTGTGCATTATGGCGGCCAGGAATCTGTTAGCATTCAGTGCATACCCATCTGCACATGAAAACCCTCACTGGAGCTTTCATCTCGTCTTTGCATCTCTGAAGGGATCTACTCAGCCAGGCAGAAATATGCATGCCCCATACACATGTGCAACCGTATACTGTACGGTAGAAATACATTGATATGACTAGCTGGTTTAGCATAATCTGATCTGAGTCTACTATCTATTTCAGAACCAACAACCATCAAATTCAAATAATGTGAAGTTGATTTAGATGTTGCAATAAATGTTAGTGGTTATTAGTAGCAAAAGTGCACAAACCTGTAATCGGGACGTGGTTGTGAGGAGTGATAGAATCTAATTAACAACTGAAGAAATAAAGTGTTGCTGTTTTTCCTTCAGGTGTGTGGGACTCCAGAGTACATCGCCCCGGAGGTTATTCTCCGTCAAGGTTATGGGAAGCCAGTGGACTGGTGGGCTATGGGCATCATCCTCTATGAGTTCCTGGTGGGCTGTGTGCCTTTCTTTGGAGACACTCCAGAGGAGCTGTTTGGTCAGGTCATTACAGGTGAGGGATCAGAAGTCTTGAGTGGGACAAGTATTATTAGACACACTTTCCTCACCTCTTCACCAAAAATGTGTTTCCACATGTCCTCCTCTCTCTGCTGTATCCGGTAGATGACATAGTGTGGCCAGAAGGGGATGAAGCTCTCCCTCTTGACGCCCAGCACCTGATCTCCTCCCTTCTGCAGACGAATCCACTGGTTCGACTGGGAACAGGTCAGTCACCTAGATTAGTGGTACCCGACCGAAAGTCACAGTCATTTTTCACTTTTATTCCAGGTGTCTGTTGTGTGTTTTTTTTTTTACTTGGACCTGTGGTCTAATTTGTTTTTCATATAATGGTCAGTGTTAGTGTCGGTGTCAGTGATCCGTGTTTTGGATTGGTCAAGTTTGCATTCGTATTGCCACTTGGAGAGGGAGAGGCTGGAAGTTTCAACCATTTATCTTTTATTTTTAGCTGATTAATTCAACCATCTATTTTTTAATATTAACTAACTATTTAAAACATTTATCTTTTATTATTAGCTAACTTTTTCAACCATTTATCCATTACTCTTAGCTAACTATTTCAACCATTTATTTTTTATTATTAGCTAATTAATTCAACTATTTATTTTTTAATATTAACTAACAATTTCAAACATTTATCTTTTATTATTAGCTAACTTTTTCAACCATGTATCCATTACATTTAACTGTTTAGACTTCTCTGCTCTCTTGCTAACTAGTTTTCATGGACTCTCAATCTCAAAACATGGTGTTCAGGTGTTACAGTTGACTCAATATAACTCAATATGACTCAATATATGTATATTTGTTTTTAAATTAAATCCTGATTTTTCCACAATCTTTTCATATACCTCCAGGCAACTGCAGAGTTACCTCCTGGGGTAGATGTACCCCTGGTTGGGAATCAGTGACCTAGAACACTAACTGTCATCCTGCCTGTAGCTTCACAGATTTGGTTTACCCAAATAAGTCAACTTGTGTCTGAGTCAAAGTGCCTCTGCTTGCTTTAAGGCAGCAGTTCTTACCTGTCTGTCTTTGTCTCCCCGTCTCTCTCCTGTCCCCTCCCCTCCCATCCTCTGCCCTCTAGGTGGTGCTTTTGAAGTGAGGCAGCACTCATTCTTCACAGAAGTGAACTGGAACAGCCTGCTGAGACAGAAGGCAGAGTTCATTCCTCACCTAGAGTCCGAGGAAGACACCAGTTATTTTGACAGTAAGTCTACTGCTGGGGATTCCAGGTTCTGACCACAGATCCCTTTGAGCTTAGGGAAATCATATTCATCAAAACAGCTCAGGGTCTTCTGAATCATCACCATCGTTGCAACAACGCCTTCATTAAGTCTCCCATGTGACCACAATAACTACTGTAAATGTAGAAGAGTCTGCAGCTTTTCCGTGTAGGTTAATCTCTCAGTACACAGTGATTACTTTTGTCTCATATGGGCCAGTGTCAGTACATAATAATGTGTGTTAGTACGATAAGTGAGATCAGTAGAAAGGAAAGAAAAATAATGCCCCTGTTCACTAAATATTTGCCCATTGTAAAGCTACGATATCTTGCTACCTTTCCTCACCAGCCCGATCTGAGCGCTACCATCATGTGCAGGCATACGATGAGGACGACACCAACGACGATGAGCCTGTGGAGATACATTGCTTTTCATCCTGCTCCCCTCGCTTCAGCAAGGTCAGACCGGACATTCACATTATAATTTGCCTACTACCTCTCATTTTATCTACACAGAGAATGTTTGAAATCAGTCCACATAACAGTACAATGCTGCCTGTCTGGTTTTGTGGGACTGCAGGTGTACAGCAGCATGGAGCATCTGTCCCAGCTGGAGCATAAAACCCCTGGCGTGACTCTACGGGAGCACAAGGTCCCCAGGGAGGATCGACTGGCCAAGAGAGAAAGCCTGGGTAGCCTCACCCTCAGGGACAAGAGCTGGAGGACTGGATCGCCCGAGATGTGAGTGCAGCCCACAAAAAAATAGTGAAGAATCAAACAAAATTTAAATATTTAGATCGGGTTTGTAAAAGAGACAGTTAACCCAACAACACAATAAAAGACGAAAAAGTTTTCTCTTGACCAAAGAGTTCTTTCTCTCGTCTATCTAGCCAGATAGTTTCCATGTGTTCAATATCAAATACTGAGATTCATCGAGAATATCGTGAAACTTCAATTAAAATCCGAGCCCCAATTAGACGCCAAATTCCTTTTACTCGCCAGTTGTGATTACCTGGTTTGATAAATAAATGCAGGTCTCAATTAGCCGCCTGGTAACTTTTGTCAATATGGACATACTACATGTCGTTAGATTGGTTAGATTCTCCACAATTCAATCCTCCAGTTCATTTTACGGAAACACTGAGCACCAAAGTATAATTCATTCAGATTTACCGGCATGGTAAATAGGAGACTAAATAAACGTGGTGACTCCCTTCCTTTGAAGCTCTCATAAAGTCTGAATATGCGTCCATTACTTAATTATATGTATTCCTTTAGTCCGTAAGGGTCCACCGATCAAGACAATCAAAGCATTTTTTCATAGAAATGACTCAAAGTTGTGAATATTGTCATGTAAAGTTCGTTGCTCACAGTCCGCTCACTTCGGTCGTCAAACAAAGACCACACTTTAACTGGCATAAACAATATTTTCTCTTCTTACTGCACCGTGTTGTTGGGTATACTTGTTTTCATTACCTTGCTGGCTACGAATAACAGTGTCCCCACCTTTAGTTTTCCACCCTTTTCCTTTTCGGTATGCCAAATAGGCTCGTTGCTGACGGGCAGGTGGGTTTTAAGAGGATAAAGACAGGTGTTGTGTCGGTATGTCGGGTGCCATAAAACGAGCGTTGTTAACTGTCTCGCAGCTAGATCAAATGAATGATTCGTAATTGATATGTTATTCAATAGCCTAATTTTTATACAAGTAATATTCATACTGGTTTAAATAAACAATTTGATAGTATTGCACGTTTGAGTTTTGTGTGAAAGGAATTAATGGTCTGTCCCATATAGACGCTTGTCTCAAATATACCGCGGTTTAGTTCAGTGATTAAAGCAAATAAAAGCCCGGGAGATTAATTGCAGTTTTACGGTAACTTTTTTACCAAGGTACGACTGCCTTGCTTTCCTCAGGAAGCGCTTATCCTGCTCGGAGTCCTCCTTCACTGAGAGCGACTCCAGCCCACCATCCGGGGCCCGAAGACGCTTCTCCGCCCTCATGGATACGCACCGCCTGCCCTCCCCTCTGGAAGTCGACTCAGAGCTGCATCTCCCCAGCAGGCAGCCTCCAGTGAAGGCCAGAGGGGCTTCCCTAGAAGGAGCCATGGCTGCCATCACCTCTCAAGGCGATCTGAGAACACTCCTTAAAGACAGCAATGGGCTCGCAGCTGGAGGTGAGAAGGGATGAGGAGGCCCTAAACCTGTATTTGATCACAATTTATAATAAGAGCATTTCTTTACTGTTGGGTTTCATGTCACTGCCATATCACAGACAAGGTTTTAAGACCTGCTGATGCACCGTCGCCTCTACCAGGCACTGTTCTGGGGCATCCAGACCCACAGGGGCCCCGTGGGGCCGCCACTGACCTGGTGCTGCGGAGGGTTCGCCACCAGCAGCTCTCAGCTGAAGGAGAGAAACGGAACTCGCGACCAGGAACCAAAGTTATCAAATCTGCTTCTGCTACTGCATTGTCTGTAATCATTCCTGCAGGTAAAAGCACTGGATATATATGGAGGACAAAACCTGCCAAAATCTAAAATGAATAAATTATTGATGAATAAATTAATATGTCATTGAATGTAACAATAATAATATAAAAATAAATGTAGGCATTAATTAACTGATTTTAATTATTAATTAATTAATTCCCCTATTTATCTACTCTTCTATTTAATTTCCCCTTATATATTCTTTTTCATTTTAATTAACTTAAATTTATTTATTTATTTTTGCATTTAGTCATTTAAAATGTTTTTTGAAAGTTTATTTATACATTATTTATTTATTATCAATTAATGAATGCCTACATTTATTTTTAATATTTGTTTTGGTACATTATTTCATATTAATTTATTTATTGAGTCATTTATTTAATTTTGGCAGGTTCTGTCCTCCATAGTTATATGACATTAGCATGAACTGTAAAAACATATTTAGAAATAATTGCTGCAATGTAACCTGAACTCCATCCCTCTCTCCTCAGTGGAGCAACATGTGGCCTCCCCGCTAGCAAGCCCCATGTCACCTCGCTCCCTCTCGTCCAACCCGTCCTCCCGGGACTCCTCTCCCAGCAGAGACTATTCTCCCATGGTCAACATCCTGCATTCTCCGATCACCATCCACCGCTCGGGGAAGAAGTATGGCTTCACTCTCCGAGCCATCAGAGTCTACATGGGAGACAGTGACGTTTACAGCGTTCATCACATGGTCTGGGTGAGAAAGCAGAGCGAATAAGAAACATTTTTCTAAAGTCATACACTTCACACTTCAAACAATCCAGCTCAAAGAGCTTTACATCAAATTGTATAAAACATTTGAAACATGTAGAGTAATAAATAAATCAAAACGGGTTAAAATAGTAAGAATAAACAAAATCAACTTTCACTGAGATTTAATAAAAGCAAGGCTACATACCACTTAAAATCAAGATTTAAGAAATAGGTCTTAAGATGTTTAAAGGAAATGTGTAAAGGAACTCACAGAGGTTTATAGATATTTACAGGCAGGTTGTTCCACAGTTTAGTACATTATGACAAAAAGTTGCCTCTCCATTCTTCTTTTTTTAATTGTTGGTACATTTAAAGGAACAGTGTTTAACATTTCGGGGATCTGTCAGCAGAAATGGAATATAATATTCATAACTATGTTTTCATTAGTGTATAATCACCTAAAACTTGGAATCATTGTGTTTTCGTTAGCTTAGAATGAACCCTTCATATCTACATAGGCAGCGGGTCCTGTTCACAGAGTCTGCCAAGTTGCTCCACCATGTTTCTACAGTAGCCCAGAACGGACAAACCAAACACTGGCTCTAGAGAGAGCCTTTTGCGGTTTTTACATTACCTGAAGGCCACCGTAGTTCTCCAACATGCTTGGAAAGGCAGGAGTGAGCGGTTCAGTTGGTTACAATCTGCAACCTCAATCCTACACACTGTAACTTTAATACTTAAGTGTTGGATGACCTAAGGCGTCGGCTAGTAGTATAGAGGAATGAGTGCTAAACCACTCAGAGCTTTGTAAACAAGTACTACGAAGCTAAAATCCATTTTAAAAGGGACATTAAGTCAATGCAAAGATGCTAAAATGACTTTTCCTCGTTTTTGTTCAAACCTCTGGTGTTAACTACATTTTGTACTACTTGGAGTCTATTCACAAATGTTTTGGGGGTAGTCCAGTTAAAAGAGCATTGCAATAGTCAAAGATAATCATTTAGAATTAACGGAAAAATTTAGCTTTGTCCTCATTTAATTTCAAATAGTCGTCTCACATCCGAACTGTAATAAGTCTGTTAAACATTTTCAATAACAGGGGTCATCAGGCACCAGCGATATGTACAGTTGTGTATCATCTGCATAGCTATGAAATTTCACACTGTGTTGACATATATCGTGGCTGAGTGGCAGGGTTGGCCGATATGTTAAAATTTTCCATCGTCAGCCCAACAACCGCCTATTGCCAATATATTTGCGCTTGGTGTGTGCTGCCATAGTTTCAGTACAGTGTGACCTATTGATGGTATCAAATGCAGCACTGAGATGTTTCTGAGTTCTCATTATGTTCATTGTGGTTGATGTTCAGCATGTGGAGGATGGAGGTCCCGCCCAGGACGCTGGACTTAGCGCTGGTGACCTCATCACTCATGTAAACGGGGAGTCGGTCCATGGTCTGGTCCATACAGAGGTGGTGGAGCTCATCCTGAAGGTGAGGACTACCTCATTTTCATATATAGCTTAACATTTTTATGATTGAAATGGTTCAATAAATTTTGCTTGTAAAATAATGTGATTCATATGAATATAAATATATGATCTACAGAGTGGAAGCAAGGTGACAGTTACAACCACTCCATTTGAGAACACCTCCATAAAAGTTGGTCCTGCTCGCAAGTCCAGCTATAAATCCAAGATGGCGCGGCGAAGCAAGAGGACAGGAGCCAAGGAGGGACCAGAGTGCGTTACCTGCAAAATAGATGCATTTCATTACAAGAATACATCATCTTTAATGTTTTACAGGCCTTCATTCTCCTCATTTTTTTGTCTTTTCAGGAAGAAGCGCAGCTCCCTGTTCAGGAAGATCACCAAGCAGTCCAACCTGCTCCACACCAGCCGGAGCCTCTCCTCTTTAAACCGCTCTCTTTCGTCTGGAGACAGTCTCCCAGGCTCCCCCACCCACAGCCTCTCCGCCCGCTCGCCCACTCAGAGTCTCCGCTCCACTCTTGCTGAATCCCCTTACGTGGGTTAGTATGGAAGGCCTACAATATTTGTGTCTGCTCGTACCTGGTTTGACTTTCTGATAAGCCTGAAAACAATCACTAAATATGGATAATATATTTTTAAAAACACAAAACGGGGTGCTTTAAAGGATCTGATATCTTCTAATTATTTCATATTACACAAATTAATGATACAATAACATAAATGATAGCATTACTAATAATTAGTAGATTATTTATTATCATTTCATTGTTTGTTAACAGTAAAATAACTCAGTTTAATCAACTATCACTTAATGATGGTTATTATGAAGTGCTACCAAAAGGATAAGAAACAAAAGAGAGTAAAACACATAAGCAAAATGTACTGTGAAATTGTAATTCCTGACAGAATAGAAATACAATGTTGACATATTGTGATCAAAGAGTTTATATCCTCTCTCTTCTCCTCAGGCACCTCCTCCCAGAGCAGCTCCCCAGCAACCAGCACCCCCAACTCCCCAGCAGCTTCTCACCACATGAGGCCCAGCTCCCTGCACGGCCTCTCTCCCAAACTCCACCGCCAGTACCGCTCCGCTCGCTGCAAATCCGCCGGCAACATCCCTCTCTCCCCCCTGGCTCACACCCCCTCCCCGACCACCTCCTCCCCCCCGCCCCTTAGCGGCCACACGGTGGGGAGCTCCAACACCACGCAGATGTTCCCCGCCAAGCTGCACTCCTCGCCTCCCGTCGCTCGCCCCCGTCCCAAAAGCGCGGAGCCGCCCAGGTCCCCCCTGCTGCAGCGGGTGCAGTCGGCGGAAAAGCTGGGGGGGGCCGATCCTACCCTCCTCGTCTTCGTCGTCGTCGTCGCCTTCTCCTCTGACGGGCGGGGTGTCTTTGCGCAAGCATAGCCTGGAGGTGGCGCACGGCGACTACAGGAGGGACTCCTTCCACTGTGAGCACAGTCTACAAAGCCTGCTGGAGATGGAAGGAGAGAACGGACCCGCTCCCCCGTCTCCGTCATCGTCTTCCTCCCCCTCTCCTCCCATGGGAGGGGAGATCGGATGCCTGAAGCCTGTCAGGAGGCTGGGAAGGCAGGAGTCGCCGCTCAGCCGTGATACTCTAATCACATCAAGAGAGAAAGACACCCAGACCACGGCGTCTGAGTTCACTGAGAGTATGGCTGCCAAAGCTGAGTCCAAGACCTATGTTGATAAAACATTATCCACTGCTGAGGTTCTAAAGAATAACGCTGCAGTGAAGTCCAGTCCAGGTTTGGTTTCATCCACTACAGAGGCCAAGCTGAGCCAAGGGGACAAACCTCAAAAAGATATCGCTTCAAGTTCCGAGGTCTCGAAGAGTAAACTCGGTGAGAAAATCTCAGCTCTCAGCACGTCAAAGGGCCCGCAACAACAAGACAGTAAGCAGCAGAGCGTACAGACAGAGAGAGAACCTGCAACTAAAGCTCAGGAGAAGACTGAGGAGAAAGCGAAAGGTGCTGCAGGCACAGATAAAGCAAACATGCAGAAAGTATCATCTGCAGAGCAGCCCAAGCCACGTAAAGGCACCGAGACCGGAGAGAAGGGAGGCAGCGACAAAGCAACCGAGACGACCAAGGTCAAAGGACCCGCGCCCCCGATTCCCCCCCACGCTCAAACCCAAGCTGCAGCTCACGCGCCCGCTGTTACCAGATCCAAAATGGAGAAAGTATCAAGCAGTTACCGTGGCGCCAAGGAGGAGAGGGCACACCTGGAGGTCCTTGAAGAGAACCCCATGTCGCCCTCCTCTAACGCGGCCTCGCCCTGCTCGAGCAAGTCTCGCCCCATGTCCCCAGGGGATAAAGCCAGCTTCGTCACCCAGCTCACGAGCGTGGCTAAAACAGTGCTCGGGCCTATGAAGGAGGGGGTCAAACTAAAAGATGTGTCCAAGTTAAGCGAGGAGAAACGAGGAAACATGAAACCAGAGGCTTCGTCTGGAGGCGGCCGCCGGGGGGCTCAGACGGCGACAGCAGCGAGCACCGGCACAGTCCAGTCGGATAGAGGAAACAGCCGGAGCTCTAAGCATCACTCGTGATACGAGAGCTTCAGATAGAGTCGGACTCTCCCATGTAATGCCTTTTACTGTAGCATCACACTGACATATCATGAGTTAACATGACTTTGAATGGAGGGGGGGAGACGTAAATGCCTGAAGAAACAACACCAAATAGATGACGTGTGACATGTAGACACATAAGATGTGAACAAAGCAGGGTTCCTACGCAGTATGGAATTTGATTTTAGTATTTTCCAGGTCTGAATAAGTATGGAAAAAAAGAAAAGAGAGTATGGAAAAACATTTCTGTTTCCAGACTGTTTCCCCTATTCTGGTTTTCTAAAAATTCAAATTCAGAATTTCTAAACATGAATTGATCATACAAGCAGCAGAGTGTTTGTCATGGTGTTTGGAGCAGCCAAAATGTTTACTACTGTGTGAGAGAGCACAGGCCAAAGCGGGCTTGATGTCATCGAAAGTAGGGATGGTAATTTGGATTTTTTTTTCTAACCGACCCTCATTAACCGATTATTGACCGTTAACCGACAAGATAAGTGCGTTGCAGGTCGCAGTGCTATTTTTAGTGCCTAACAAGACGCCTAGCTGCAATGAAAAGCCGACGCACAAACAGGTTAAATCCATCATTTATCACCAGCTAGAGTGTCTGAGCAAGACAGACAACAGAGTCCCCAGTTCACCCGACCGGGAGAGTTACTGTAGCAGCCAGGATGCTGCATGTATTGTCGTCGACAGGTGCAGCCACTTTCCCAGTAAAAGTCTCCACCGCATCATTTAGTTTAGCTGAGAGGTTGTCAGCAGTGTGTCTGGCTGGCGTAACGATAGCGAGTGTCCACCAGACCGTGTGTGTGTGGCGGCGGTGAGTGCGGGGTTGTCGGTGACGTTATAGCTGTGAATGTAGCAGTGCAGTGCGTGTACAGTTTATTTGTTGGTGAATAAATGCTACAACTCCTCAGCTCAAGACCCAAGCAAACTTCCTGTATCTGTAACATCGACTCAGACTCACTTACGGTGGGCTGTTAAGGTGAACCAGCTATTCTCCTTTACGGTTAATTATTAACATCCCTAGTTGAAAGCAAGGCAAGAAGAAGGCTATGGTGTGCGACTGAACGCACACTCCTATGCAGAACTGCCTCTACGCCTGTACGCCACAGCCAAGGCCGGCGACCATATAGGCGATCCTGGTTTTGGTTGAAATCTGATTTGCTCAGTCAATTACATCGTGAATGTGATGAACTGTGGCTAGTGTTCCAGCTGACCGGTCTTGTTTTGATTCAGTGCAGCGGTGACGTGCTGATACAAACTGAGGAGGTGTCATCCACTCTGGAGGTCTTCAGCATCATCAGATTCTCTTTAAACCACAAAAACTGAATTAGTGTTAAAATCTCCATCTCCATCTCAAAGTCCCAGGATGGATTTCTGTCCCAGTCTTTCCCTGTTGCTAATAGAGAGGCAGCATAATTGTTTTTCACGTAGAGCGGCATTACCCCAAGTGCGAGATGTTTGACAGTGGAAAGTTGTCCCTGTGGACTAAACGGCCACAGTGGGTAAATGCAAGTTTTCTGAGGGCTGGCTTGACAATCCCAAATATAAAGCCTGCTTTGTTAACAATTCCAAATGCAAAAAAGATAGGTGGATGTAAACTTTGTGTAAAATCGTCGCGCCGAAGCACTGTAGTGTTGTCACAACATCCTCTGCACCACAAGTCACAACGTCAAATATGGTCTGAAATATCTACCGAAAAGTCTGGAAAATTGAGTCTGGAAAAATATGGAATTTTGAAATGTAAAATGTGTAGGAACCCTGACAAAGACATGGTATCATAATGTAGGCCTGTGTATGTACTGTATGTTCAATGTGTTGTGTATATAGGGAAAACAAATGCATATGTCTTAATGCATGTCTGACACTGTACATGGAAAATGAAAGAATATTATAAAAAAAATATGAAAAAATATAAAGCAGACCTTAAGGTGGTGAACACTGTGAACAACCTTTCAGCAGGCAAACTGTGTAAACAAGCAGGATTCTGTTATAAATGGGCATTACTCGCATTTCAGATCAGCTCCGGTCATTTAGTTCAGTTGAAATTGTTAAAGAACAACACATACCTACGTGCGTATTTCAGTTACTAAATGAGTTCAGGCTTGTGACGAAAACAACAAACATACTGGGAACTGGACCAAGATACCAATGATCAGATGCGTTTAAGGGCTGAATTTCAGTGGAATTAAAAGTGGGTAGATTAGATGAACTTGCACAGGGACACTATGCAATGTGCTGATACACATACAGTAATGCCACTTTTTTTATTTGGTGTCCCCGATTACTAAGTTTACATTGTGCTCCGGCGAAGAAGAGAAGTCAGAGGAAAGGGTTGCAATAAGCCGAGCAAACACATTTTTTGTTTTAAACATTGTCTCCATTGATCGTAGTGAAACGTGCAATTATATATTTTAGGCTATTAACCCTCTGAGACCCACAATAGACCCATTTTTGTCTTTTTTTATGAGGTACAGGGGGTCGTTAGGGGAGATAGCAGGTCAACAGTAGATGTCAAATAGAAGTGGTGTACATCATCTGAAAGCTGAGAACCTGAAGATTAATTTGAGATGCAGCTCAGCACTGTGTGTCAAGTTGTTCTAGTCATAAATCAGAAAGAAACATGATTTAATTCATTTATTAATTAGTTAAAATAATTTGTAAATGTGTATAAGGGTTTAGAACACTATGATAGAAGTATATGATGGCCATTCCCATGCTCTATTATGTCTCATATGTTGTTGCAGCAATGTTTTGGGTTGATACCATTTGTTACACAGATTTGGTGCTAAATTTAACCATTTTTTACCACTGGAGAATTGATAAAAATGATAAATAATCCCTCCAAAATACCACATTAAGACACCTTAAGGAACACCATAGAAAAAGCCATGCTGTGATGTGGTATCAAAAACTTTTGACATTTGGTGATTTCTGCAAGAATTAATTTTTCGGTGATTGGATGGCGAGCACTTCTGTTCTGGAAACTGCTCAGAAACCCCCTTATTGTCACTATACCTAGGGAAGTCATCATCCTCTGAATGCTCTAGGTCTTTAGTTTGTGGTTATAACGTTTCATGAGGCTGTGATTATCCTAGAGGTCACCACAGGTCATTTACATGTGTGTCGCTGTGTAGAGTGTAGAGAGACAGATTGTAATGTGACTTAAAAAGTGAGGTCAAGTTTAGAAAAAATTGTCTCTATATGAGATGGCTACTATGGGGACTATTATCATCACACTTGAATACAATTGTGCTCATTGGATCCACACGAGTCTCAGCTTTACAGTGATACCCAATTTATGCAATTCCAAGACTGTTTAGGGACCCCAGTCTGCAGAAATATTCAAACACATCATTTTAGAATAGGCGAAAAATAACACATTTATTCAACTAAACTGCATGGTTTTTGCCCAAAACTGCATGTGATTATCATAAAGTGGGCATGTCTGTAAAGGGGAGACTCGTGGGTACCCATAGAACCCAATTTCATTCACATATCTTGAGGTCAGAGGTCAAGGATCCCTGTGAAAATCGCCATGCCAGTTTTCCCTCGCCATAATTTAGCCCAACTTTGGAACGTTATTTCGCCTCCTTCCCATCAAGCTAGCATGACATGGATCCCTCCTCGTGATTCCTCCATGTGATATCTGTAACCTCACTTTAGCTCTAAAACTGAAGTCGGTCGCGGGTCTCAGAGGGTTAAGTGAATACACTAGTGTGTCTGGTAAAGAACCAGACTGGAAGTCGCACTTATAGGCTAGAAATTCTCTTTCACTCACTCTTTTCTATTTATGCAGATGTATTGTGAAATGTTACGTGTGAAGGAAAGTGCCAGTCTGTTTATTTAGCGATGATTTTATTTTATTTTTTTTACACTTAAATGTATAATGATATGCAATCCAACAGTGCCCAGTTTCATAAAACGGAGCACCCTTTGTCAGTAGTAGACTATACACAAAGCCAGGAGTAGACATGTTGAGAGCATCTTAGTGGTGAGGTCTTGTTGTGTATTTACAGAAAAATTATAGTTTTGGGACACCATACAGGCTCAGACCTGTCTTAGACTGCCACCTTGTGGACGATGTCACATTACACCAAAAAAGTCCTGAGGTACAAAGAAAGAGAGGTGTACAATTTGCCAGGGGACCTTTCCATTTCGTACATTATTATACTGATGCATAATTCTTTTGTTGGCATTAAGATCAATTTCAGATGCAGTCTGAGCTTAAAAAGTCCTTATTTTATCCAGTAGGATGTAGTGGTCATCAGACATTAACTCAATGTTTGTTCAAATCTGTGTTTTTGTGTGTGATGTGAAAAAACTTTATTGCACTTTATTTTGTGTCAAATATTTTTATTTATTGGTCTTGTATATTATTTTTCTATTTATTAAACTTTTTTTTTATTTATTTAAACGTTTTTACATCAGTTAGTGAATTTCTGCTTTACTACTGAAATTTATAAATTTTACCTTTAGACTGAGAAATCTACCAAATCTGTGTGGCTACCCTGTTGTGTGATGTTTTGATGCTCATTCCATATTGTCTGTTGTGATATTGCTGTCATGTCCATCTTTGTCCAAGTGTTTTTTTTTTTTTACAGCAACAACTATCTCTGACTGTTGTTGTCCATTACATTGCTCCATATTAACTAGCCAATGTTGTGAAAAACCAATGCAAAAAAGCCTATAGTGCAGAAATGTAATAAAATGCAGAGAAAAAGCCCTCGTTTTGTCTGACTTCTTTGAGATAAAAACAACATAATGGGTGTGAAGTTTTTTTTATTTTATTTGTATTTATTTATTTATTTATTTTTATTTAAGATAATTAATTTACAAACATTAAGGCATTGTAATCTAAACTCAATACTTCTAACATACAAGGCACAATTGGATAGGAAATATATCTTAAATTATAAAAAAAATAATATAATAAAAAAAATAAAAGAGGGTAGAAAATAATTCAAGGTATTTATTTTATATATTTTAAATATTTCAAATATTTGTTTATTTATACATTTCTTTTTTTGTTCCTTTAATGGGTATAAAATGACCATTGCAGAAGGATAATCGTAGGCTCCCTGTGATTGGTCCTCTGTTAACCAATCACAGCAGTGCAAAAACGTCACCAGTGTAAACAGGAAGTGAGTGCAGATTTATTACACTGCTCCTCAAAGAGCAGAGCAGAGACTCTTTAGATAACAACGAAACGAGAACAGACGAACATCTTCAGTGAAATTCACCCAATCTACTGGCTCTAACTGAAGGAGACGTAATGACGATACAAGAATGAAGGTAAAAGATGAATGTCATGATTAGATAATGTCATAAATCCTCTGAGTTCAGCTGCTAGAGAGAGAGAGAGAGAGGGAGAGAGAGAGAGAGAGAGAGAGAGAGAGGGAGAGAGAGAGAGAGGGAGAGAGAGAGAGACAGAGAGAGAGGGAGAGAGAGAGAGAGAGAGGGAGAGAGAGGACTGAAGTTGGTGCCTCAAAGTTTTTACAGGCTGGAAATGAGAAAAGCAGTTTTTGCAGATGGTTGACTGTTTTTCCCCAAAACGTTTTTAGACCAGGAGTTATATTTAATTCGTAGTATCTCATATTTGTGTTTGTAAAATAACAGTTGTTGTGTTTTTGAGTCACTGTTCTTGTAATTGAGTTGTATTAGTAAGTTAGATAATGTAGCCTGTGTTTGTGAACAGGGAATGAAATTAGCACCTTCCACCTGCCAAATAACAGAGTGAATGTTGGCTGTGGCAGGTCAACCTTCAGGTCACCCTTCAGGTCAACCTTCAGGTCACCTGCCACCATGGCAGACAGGTTTTCCTTATATAAAGAAATATCATTTTTCAAAAGCAATTCCTAAATTAAAAATAGTCAGTGATTAAGGTTACATGATCAATATTTATACTGTCTGTTACCACTGACTCAGTGTTTACTAGGGGTGGACGAAAAAATTAAAAATATGGAGTATTGCAATATTATGTTTAGTGATACTGTATCGATTCTCAAAAATCCTGTATTGATTTCTAATTAATAGTTTACAAGCAAAGATGAACTCAGTCAATACTTTATTTTATTTGCAAAGAGAAATGCAAATGCAGATCCTACTATTCTGATTGCATAAAAAAGTTATTAAATATTATTGTTATTATTAAATATTATTATATTTAAGTTATTAAATTAAAAAACTTTTTTTTTACTCATATTTTATGCATGTGGCGGTGTGTTTTTTATACTATGACCGTTTTCCTAAATTAAATTTTAAAAAATCAATAGATTGCCTTGCTTACAGTACCGTAATGTGTCGTGATATATTAAATCGTAATCCCTGTATCATGATACGTATCATATCGCCAGATTATTGCTAATACACAGACCTAGTGTTTATAATTCTTAAGCGTTCTACTTAGATTTCAGAAGTGGCAGACAAAGAAATTGTGTGGCTGGTAGAAATGTTCAGTGACCTGCTACAGTGGCACGTGAGGAAACTTAATTTCAGACCCTGTTTGTGACGTACAGTAACATGTCCTATAGATGATTTATAGTCTACATACAGTATGTGCTTTTAAATTCATGCAAATTAATTAAGGCAGCATGCTATTTAATCATTTTGCCTAACTAATCTTGTGGATTAACCTGTCAAATGGCCACCATTTTGTCCTATTTTGTCTAACCAGCAGTTAAAAAGTTACATTTCATCATTATAAGTTACCTGACAGGTAACTTAACATGATGAAATGGTTAACAGAGTTGCCAATTATTTATTTTCTGTCAGCACTACACACAGCATGCAGTATAGGCTACTAAAGTATATACACGTGTATATAGCTGCCTATACTGTGTGAATACAACATGAATGAGGATGTTCAGTTACAAAAGAGCTGCATGAATGACTTCAGCACAGTTCTGATGTACTTGCACTTTACTTGAGTATTTCCATTTTATGCTACTTTAAACTTCTACTCCACTACAAATATATAGTACTTTTTACTCCACTACATTTATTTTATAGCTGTAGTTAGTTACCATTACTTTTTATATATATAATTGGAAGAACATTACAAGGCATACAAATTACAAAGCAAATAAGTAGTCTTCTATTTTTTCATCCACTTTCCCTCCCAGCCCCAAAAATAAAGGAAATAACCAATATCACATTAATGGAGACAGTTACAACAAGACTTATGGCAGCTATGACACCAAAATTAGAAACACACTACGCACATGAAATAATAAAACACATACAATATACACATATAGATAATAAATAAAATATAATAAAAATAAATAAAGTAAGTGAAAAAAATTGAAATAAAAAAACAACTCTCAGCCTTTGGTATTTTGACAAAAAATAAATCAGTATTTAGACAGAGTCCCTTGTCACATTTTAGATGTGTGTGAGTTGTCACCTAAGATTTCCCCTTAAAACCTCTAAGATTGTTTCAATTAAATACCTGTTTGGGCCCCAAAGAGGTAAAACTATCCAATATTTTATAAAAACAAACAAAGTTTAGAGAAATATCCAAATCATGACTAGAGTGTAGATGAACTTAACTTAACTTTAACCATAGACTGTATATAAAGATAGACGACATGACAGCTCCCCAAAAGTGAAGCCAAAGATGTTGATCGCCCCCTGGTGGCTGGCTGCAGTATAGATCATAAATCCCGCCTCCTCTATGTTAGCGGATAGGACATGAGACAAACTAAAACGTCCAAGTACACGTCAAATATATTTTTCCTAAAGATGGTTTCTCTGGTTATTTTAGGTAGTTCTTATCACGCTGATGAAGTGTTAATTTTTCTGACGTCACGATTGACAGCTGCTCTGAGTGAAGTAGTCGTGCAGCCGGAGGCTCAGGAATTGTACGAGGGAGGAGATGTAACTTTAACTTTCCATAACCGTCACCAGTCTGTGTAATAGAACATGTGTTAGTTTGATCATAAATGTAGTTATAGAGATATCATGATTAGTTGTTGTGTCTTTTTAGCCAAACAGCTACCGTGGTGCTGACGTAACAGCTAGGTGGCTTACGCTAGCAAGCACCGGCCGTGCTCGGCTTGTGATTGGATTTGATTTTAGAGGGAGCAGCCAAATGTGGGTGAGAATATACTACCAGTTCCTCTCCTGCTGCAGCTAAACTGGCATATCTGAAATTCCTTAAGAGTCACAGGATGCAGTCACATGGTTTCCCTCTTTACTTACTGTCATGGAGAATTATTGACTTTGCTGTGGTTAACAATAACGCATCAGTACCGACAGCAGATCTTATCTGTTTTAAGACAAAATAATATAATTTACTGTACATGGCTGCGTCATCCACCAAAGTCCTGTGTCACATGTATATAATCGATGTGTCCGTAGGCTGCTATGGAGATAAGGAGCAGTTCCTCTGGTCATCTTCAGGCGTCATGAATCCCAACAGATCCTCAGCTCACCGTGGGGGCAAGTCCCCTGCTGCAGATGAGCTACTGGACGACTGGCTCTTCCTCTCCACTGAGTCCGCCGGGCCTCAGGGCCCGGTAGTGAGCAGGGACGAGCTGGACGACCAGGAGGCTGAGGACAGAGGCCAACTCAAATCCAAGTTGATCTCAGCATGGAACAGTGTCAAATATGGTCTGTTTTTAATGTAACCGTTTTATATTGTCAGATCTGTTGGTTCTCTTTTGGTTTTGTGAGATGAAGCTGTTCCCCTTTTAATGTTTCAGGCTGGACCTTGAAACAGAAATCCAAATTCAGCAAGAACTCTCCTGTGATCATGTTTGGACAATCATATGAGCTCAAGGATCATGGTGAGGCATTTAAATTGTCTCTTTCATGTGAATCTAAAAGCAAGGGGGAGATTTTAATTCAAGCTTTGCCACCGTTTCAGGGGAGAGAGAGTGTTTCCGCCGCTCCTTCGCGTCTCTGCTGTGGCTGACGTACAGACGGGGTTTCCCTCAGCTGGCGGGCTGCTCTCTGACCACCGACAGCGGCTGGGGTTGTATTCTACGCACGGGCCAGATGCTGCTGGCACAATGCCTGCTCCTGCACCTGATGCCACTAGGTGACAATCGAGTTCAACAGCTGAATATTGTCAGATAATATCAGATACGGTACTCTATGTTTGGACAATCTAAGCTAGGCAAGTTAACTTTTAGCAGGACTAGTTTATCTAACGTTACATTTTCCTTCATTATGATTAGATTTAGCTACTGTAATGTGGTATTACTAACTCAATGCTAAGATGTCAATGAAAAATAGATTTTTCAATTACAGGAGACCAGTCAGAAAAGTCTGTAAATTAGCTTTAGCTAAACTTAGCTGTGACTGCGCTACAGCTAGCCTGAATTACCCAGAATGCAGTCACTGTGGTTTGTTTTTCTGCATCTGTTTGGTTGTTAATTTTATGTAATCTTTTTCAGAAATTACACATTTGATCTTTTCGATATGATAAAACGTTTGTCAAACAGACAGATTCTGGTTTTCAATTTTGCAAATTTCATATTATTTAATTTGTAATGTTGAAATTCCGAGTTTTGGGACAGCAAGCAGTATTTAAGAGTGTGAACTCTCTTTCAAGGCTAGATATCAGAGACATCAAATCAGAAGAGAACAAAATAAAGTAAATATGATACTGAAGTTACAGGTATTATTCAAATGTGTTACTTGGTGACATCACAACGTTACGGAAGAAAAGGTGGGACTTCAAGCAAGGTGTTTCAGGCAGTTCAGGAGCAGTGTTTCTGTGGGGGAGAGTAACTCTTTGGCGTGGACTTTGGGCGTTGCAACTTTGCAGACCCTTTACATGCACAAAAAACTATTTAACACACTAAAGGAAAGGGAAATCGCACAAAAGCATAATAGGTCCTCCTTAAAAAAATCCTAAATTTACTAATCAAGAAAATCTACACAACATGTTTTTGTGATTAGACTCTTGCAATGTGGGTCTGTAAAGAAACTTTAGTAATTAAATAGCAGTGATACATAGAGACTTCATATATCAAAAGCTGTACTCTACCTGCATGATATATTGTGAGTAATAACAGAGTTTTTAAAGGTCAGTTAAGCAAAATAAAACAACAAAGCTATATGATAAACCCGTTTTTATGGAGGTGCGTAAGGGACATGGAGGGACAAAACAAGTTTTTCATTGAGGTCAATGTACAGAAAAAAAATTATGTCAATGTACTTCCGGGTCAGATCGGCACCATGGAAACAACCACAACAATGGAACGCAAACACCCATGGGAGAGGTTCATAGAATTTTATTTTGAGAAATATAAAGACAAGACAAATGAGACAAGACTTAAGGGTGGCGGAGAAAAACGGGAGAAAAACGGTCAGCAGCTCTGGAGACGGACCTTCAGTTAGATCGCCCCGACTCCCCTAATTCAAATTCAGTGCTCCATATCGCTATTTCCCAAGCTACTGTAGCTGTCATAGGGACTCTAAATGAAAACCTTAAATTTTCTCCATCCATGTCCCTTCTGGGACTCTGTACATTTCTAAATATGTGGTGTCTTATTGTAGTGACATTGTACAATACTCATATCACTTTATCTTTCCAGGTTGGACCTGGTCTGTGAGCCACCATGCGGTCAAAGATGACATGGACCTGCTAGCGACTCGCCCCGCAGACGGCGCAGAGCGCGGACAGGATGTAAAGGAAAGGCCGAACAAGAGGGGTCGAAAGCTGAGCTTGGGTTCCCTCCTAGACCGTCCCAGGGAGGGTACACACAGAAGGGTGGTATCGTGGTTCGCAGACCATCCCACAGCCCCTTTTGGGATACACCAGATGGTGGAGTTGGGTAAAAGCTCAGGGAAGAAGGCCGGGGACTGGTACGGACCTTCCATCGCGGCGCACATCATCCGGTGAGACCTGAAGTCACGACATGCCAGTCCAATTATCATGACCGACTTTTATCAAGATGTTGCAGTAAATTTCATTTTGTTTCAGGAAAGCTGTGGCAGCGTCGGCGGACCTTCCCAATCTAGTCGTGTACGTTGCACAAGATTGCACCAGTGAGTAATTTCTTCCATCAGTGTATTTGCTCCCTCTCCTCTGAAGGGCACAGCAAATGCAGCTGTGCTCAGAAACAGGCAGTTTCCCTACAGCTGTACAAACAGAGAAACCTATCAGTGCTTTATGCTTCCTAGTGCAGCGCCCGCCCGGAACGGGCCGATTGCTTGGCGTTGTCGAGAACCGCGGTATGGCTGCTTGCACCAGCCAAAGATGGAGGAGATGGGGAGTAACTCACTCTATTATTGTGAGGGAACTAGGGCTGTCAATCGATTTAAATATTCAATCGCATGATTGTCCATAGTTAATCATGATTAATCACAAATTAATAACACATCTTTTATCTGTTCAAAAAGGAATGTTGAATCAGTTATACACAACCAGGCACTTCTGCAGTTGCCAGGGGATACATGGAAAGATTGTGGAGTAGGTCAACTAATCTGGAAAAATAGAAATTAAAATTGAATTAGGGCTGTCAATCGATTAAAATATTTATTCGCTATTAAGCGCATGATTGTCCATAGTTAATTGTAATTAATCGCAAATTAATTGCACATTTTTTATTGGTTCAAAATGTACCTTAAAGGGAAATTTGTCAAGTATTTAATACTCTTACCAACAAGGGAGTGGGCAAATATGCTGCTTTATGCAAATGTATGTATACATTTATTATTGGAAATCAATTAACAACACAAAACAGTATCAAATATTGTCCAGAAACCCTCACAGGTACTGCGTTTAGCATAAAACAAATGCTCAAACCATAACATGGCAAACTGCAGCCCAACAGGCAACAACAGCTGTCAGTGTGTCAGTGTGCTGACTTGACTATGACTTGCCCCAAACTGCATGTGATTATCATAAAGTGGGCATGTCTGTAAAGGGGAGACTCGTGGGTACCCACAGAACCCATTTTCATTCACATATCTTGACGTCAGAGGTCAAGGGACCCCTGTGAAAATGGCCATGCCAGTTTTTCCTCGCCAAAATTTAGAGCAAGATTGGAGCGTTATTTAACCTCCTTCCTGACAAGATAGAATGACGCTAGTTTGTACCAATGGATTCCCTAGGTTTTTCTAGTTTCATATGATGCTGGCAACTTTACTCCAGCTTTAAAACTGAGCTCGCTACGACCTCCGGAAGATTGATTGCGTTAAAACGTTAAATAAATTAGTGGCGTTATAACGAATTTGCGTTAACGCATTATTATTGCTAGAGGGAACACAGAAGAATTATTGAACCATGTGTACGTGTTTCTTTTTCTTCCCATGTGTTCAGTCTACTTGGAGGACGTGAAGAGTTTGTGTGAGCGGCCTCTCCCTCAGCCCTGGAAGTCTGTCATCATCCTGGTTCCTGTGCGACTTGGAGGACAAGATCTCAATCCGTCCTACATCACTTGTGTCAAAGTATCCAAACTATATTTAATACAGTCACTCCTCCAATGTGCATTCTGTTCTGTCGGCTCTCAGAGTTCGGTCCATGTGGGGGTTCCAGGGAGTTGCCAGTAAAAGTAGTACAGCCACACTATAATTTCCTATGAAGTAACTCAGTACAGTTTAACCATGGGTTTCATTCTCACTGAGGACTGTTTGGTTGCACGGTTCAGTAATAATCCCCCTGCATGTTTCTTTGTAGTCTGAAAAAAGAGAAATGCTCTGAAGCGAGCAAACAATACGTGTCTTGCAAATACAAAGACCAACAAACCCATTCCTCATTCTCTCCCACAGAAACTCCTGACATTACAATGCTGCGTTGGAATCATTGGGGGCAAACCAAAGCACTCTCTGTTCTTCGTCGGCTTCCAGGGTACGAGCAGCAGTACAGCGTACATCATCATTACTGTGCTCCGCTCTTTAATGTCAACCCTTTCACTTTTTTTCTTTTCTTTCTGTCTGACCCCGCTGTGCAACAGATGACCATGTGCTGTACTTGGACCCTCACTACTGTCAGCCCACGGTGGAAATAACAAAGGAGAACTTTCCCTTGGAGGTACGAGGAAGTATCATTTCTCTTCCCTTTCTTCTTGTTTTCTGTTTTTGTTTCCTCCTGTGACAGCTGTGCTTCCTGAGGTAAACCACTGGTTTAACTAGTAGCTATTAAAGTGTTATTATATTATTAGATATTAGACTTAGGGCTGTCAAAGTTAACACGATAATAACGTGTTAACGCTAATTAGTTTTATGGCCACCAATTTCTTTAACGCATTAATGCAACTTGTGATTTTTAGGTCGTAGCGGGCTCAGTTTTAAAGCTAGAGTGAAGATACTGGCATCATATGAAACTAGAAAACCGAGTGAATCCATTGGTACCAAATTTTGGCGAGGAAAAACTGGCGTGGCCATTTTCAAATGGGTCCCTTGACCTCAAGATATGTGAATGAAAATGGGTTCTATGGGTACCCACGAGTCCCTCCTTCACAGACATGCCCACTTTATGATAATCACATGCAGTTTGGGGCAAGTCATAGTCAAGTCAGCACACTGACACACTGACAGCTGTTGTTGCCTGTTGGACTTGAGTTTGCCATGTTATGATTTGAGCATATTTTATAAGCTAAATGCAGTACCTGTGAGGGTTTCTGGACAATATTGGTCATTGTTTTGTGTTGTGAATTGATTTCCAATAATAAATATATACATACATTTGTATAAAGCAGCATATTTGTCCACTCCCATGTTGATAAGAGTATTAAATCCCTGACAAATCTCCCTTTAAGGTACATTTTGAACAGATAAAAAATGTGTGATTAATTTGAGATTAATCGTGATTAATTATGGACAATCATGTGATTAATCGTGATTAAATATTTAAGGTTTCTACCCGATAAAGGGGAGTTTTTTTCTTGCCACTGTTGCATCAAGTGAATGCTCATGGGGGATCTCTTGTTGGGTCTCTAAATTATAGAATACGGTCTAGACCTGCTCTATATGAAAAGCGTCTTGAGATTACTTATGTTATGCTTTGACGCTATATAAAAATAAACTGAATCGAATTGAATTGATTGACAGCCCTAAATTTTAATGTAATTGTAATTTCTATTTTTTCAAATTAGTAGACCTACTCCACAATCTTTCCATGTAAACCCTGGCAACTGCAGAAGTAACTAGTTGAGTATAACTGATATAAACTAACTCAAGTGTAGATGTTGAATCGATAAAATCCACATCCGACCTTAAAGGAATATTTTCTCTGAATCTAAAGACCTTTTTCTGATTAGTATTCTTTTCTTCCACACCGCTTGCAGTCGTTTCACTGTAAATATCCCAGGAAGATGGCTTTCTCTCGCATGGACCCCAGCTGTACCATAGGGTTCTATGCTAAAGGCCAAAAGGACTTGGAATCACTGTGCACAGCTGTTAATGAGGTATGTGATCGGGTCATTTGGGTCTCTATTCGTGGAGCATTTGGCTTGTTAAGATGGATTGGATTGAATAAAAAGATCTGTGTCTTGTGTGTATTTAGTTGCAAACGCATGGCTAGAGGCTGATGTGACTTTACAAAATGATGAATCAAATGTATTTGTTCTGTCTCGTTCTCCCACAGGCTCTCTCCACATCTGCACAGATGTACCCCATGTTTATATTCGCAGAAGGAAAAAGTCAGGAGGAGGAGGAGGGAACTAGTACAACCACAAACAACATCACCTACATCCAGAGGAAGAGTGAGCGGAGAAGAGCCGACACCAGCTGCAGCAGCATGGACGAGTTTGTTCTATTATGAACAGAAGGAGATCTAATCTGCCCTGAGGGGCGTACGGTGATGATCAATGATCAGACATATATGAGACAGTTACACTGTGTGGCAACTACTGAGCGTAAGAACAATGTCCCCAAACATCCACAAGCAATAACCTCAAGGGAAGTAGCCGGGTATAATTAATGACACTACTATATTTATATTGCTGTTTTGTGTTCATCTGTATTTTTATTTATTGTTTTAATAAGAGAAGAACTTTTAAATTAAGGGTTAGGGTTAGTAAATCATTCAATTTAAGGACTTTGAAGAATGAATGCTGTTTTCTATTTTTTATTTCTATTTGTATTTATCCATAAAATCCATGACGTCATGCTCTTTTTTTCTTAATCTATTCAAAATAATATAAACAGAATAGTAATGATAAATTTCTCTTCGGGACAAACTTAAGGCAAGTGTTACTATGAGATACAGTCGCTCACTGTTTCATGTCATGTGACAGGATGCGCTGCCTTTGAATGGATTAGAAAATTGGATTCCTGTTAACATGTGACTCGCACATGAGAAACGGAAAGAACATGACGTTACTGGAGAATTCAAATGTTGTGAATGCACTTAGGAAAAGAACGAAACTTACTGAGAACATCCTTATGAGCTGGATTATTTTTGCTGTCTTTTATCAGGATAAACAATTTATGATCAAGAAAGCAAGTCTTTTTTGTATTTCTGTACATTATTTAATGCACTAAAGCAAATTTGAGACATTAGTATTTGAATTTTATCAGCCACTGAATACTTAAAATTTAAATGCAATTTCAACACAACTGAATTTATAGCATTGAAATATTTTACTTTGAAAACCATGTATCTGAATTTATTTGTTCTGAATTGAACTCTTTCAATCAATCAAATTTTATTTATATAGTTCATGAAAATTAGAACATATAAGATGAGAAGGTCTTATATATATAAAACTTAAATCAAAATATGGAAGTTCTTGATTTGCAATTTCAAAAGCTGAATTATTTTTTACCCTCAAATTTAGATCCAAAAATTCAAGTTTCAGAATTTCAAAAAAGAATATTCAGGTTGCTTGAATTTGATTGGTCAAATGTAAGTTAATAGCAACATCCAGGTTACCCAGGACAGGATAAGCAAACCTGAATGTAATCAAACCGACTTCTGGTATCAGAGTCATGGATGTATTATAAGACCATTCATGTACAGAAATTCTGAAACTTGAATTTTATTTCTATGGGTAAACCCTGAGGTCATTGAGGTCACCATGAGACCTTCCACATGGTATCTTTGTCTTTTGGTGGTTTCCATTCTCCCAGCATACGGTGAAGAGCTCCTCAGCATGGGACTCTGCAGATTAAAGACACTGACAGCCCTAATGATCTCACCTTCCTTAATCTGACCAGTCACATGTCAGTGGGCCTCCATCCAGCATGCAGCAGTAAATAACTGTTTATCATGCAAAACTACATTGATAAAAATGGGCTTCATACTATTTCATACACTAATGATGGAAATGTTCCACTATATATGTTGTGTGTGTTGTGCATATGTGTGTGTTTTGTCAATAATTATGTAGATTACTACAAAAGCATCCAACTCTACTATTGAAGCTGCAGTGGGTAGAAATGGAGCAAATATGATTAAAAAAAGTTATTTATATAAACTCACTATATCCTGACAGTAGTGCACGAGACAGAAAATCATGTGCCTCTGGTGTCCTCCAGTGCTCCTAATGGCATCTGCAAGATTTCATAGACTGGAGGAAAACAACCAATCAGAGCCGTGCTGGAGCCTTGCTGTCTCTGAGCAGCTGTCAATCACTCTCAAACTCTGATCAAACGGTCAAATTAGGCAGCGCTGATCAAATATGAACCAATATTCTGTGACTATAATGCCTATTTCTCTCCTCAAATGTTTTCAGAAACATCTTGGAGTGTGCTGTTTAGCTGTAAAATGAGAAAATTTGTGACCCGACAGCCACTGTTCATTGATCTCTTGAGGAAATACCAAGCACCGCCCACCAGCCGGAGCACAGCCAATAGGAACGCGCTCTCTCTGAAATGACCTGTGATTGGCCAAAGTCTTCCATCACAGGCCAGATTATTTAAAGCCTGAAAACAGAGCCATGAGGAGGAGCAGAAGTCTAGCTCTCTCTCAAAATACTTGAATTACAATATGATGAAAGGTTATTATGGATTTTTAGCCCAATGATGCCAAAAACATTCTGCCTACTAGGGCTTTAAGGTGAATAAACAGTATGACCTACTTTCTGTAGGTAAATGTAAGTATAAGTGTACTTTCACTTTGACATGGATAATCTAAAGTATTGAATCAGCTTCAAACAATTAGTTAATCAATTATCTGATTGACAGAAAATTAATTGAAACAATTTTGATGCTGGATTGGCCTAATCACATAAAGGTGCTACTGATAACATTGATAGCATTCAGCCACTCAATGTCGCATTCTCCCTCCTCCATTCCATTGCATCCACTTCACAACAAGTCGTTGCCAGGCACTTACTGTCAATCTCAGCCATTTATCCCTTTTTTAGATACCACATGATACCAACGTCGTTTTACTATTGGCTCACAAGCCTTGTTAGAAGTGGGAACCAAACGTCAGATGATCTTCACCAGAGATAGACAAAACATACATTTTTGAACCCGCCAACATTTTTTAAATGATTAATTCACAATCATAATTATTTTTTGCAGGAAAAGCCATACTTTTATTTGGCATCTTTCTAAAAGCTCTGTGGATGTATTTATATATATGTAAACTGGATATATATGTCTTATTTTTATACATTCCTTTAATGGACCTGGAAACTATTTTATTTTCTCTGCGTTTTACTGCAGTCAGAGGCATTAATTTAAATCCAGTGACAGATGAGACCTCAGTCTCTCTCTGTGTTTGAACACTATGAAGTGTTTAGTGGCAGCAAATCATCTGATGTCAGAAGAGAGATGAGGAGTTTTGTTGTGGAACAAAATTTTGAACTGAGCCATGTTGGTTTTTGAAAAAGCTGACTTTTTCAGAATGAAACTGATTTATTATATATATTATATCCACTGGATATATATATTTGTATATAAAAACATTTGTCCACATAAAAAATGTTATCAATAAGACCTTTAAATCATTTTTAAAGGAAAGGTAAACTGAATGGAGCTGTTATGAACAACAACAACAAGTCTTCTTGGCTTTTTCGGCTGATAATCAGGAAGGAAAAGCCATACTTTTATTCTGCACCTTTCTAAAAGCTTTGTGGATATATATATATATATATATAACCTTTAAAAATGACTTAACGGTCTTATTGATAACATTTTATGTGGACAAATGTTTACAAATGTGTATGTGGACAAATGTTTTTATATATAAATATATATATAAATACATCCACAGAACCTTTCTATAAATATATATATATATAAATATATATATTTATATATAAAAACATCTGTCCACATAAAAAATGTTATCAATAAGAGCTTTAAGTCATTTTAAAGGAAAGGTAAACTGAATGGAGCTGTTATTCTTGTTATGGACAACAACAAGGAGTCTTCTTGGCTTTTTGGACACATGATGAAGTATTTTACACTAAATTCCTGTCATGTTTTAGATCAAACAAAAGTGTTCATTAGATTCAAATATTTTCATTACTGAATGAATCTAATGAACACACACACGAGGTTACAGCCCTGCAATCAAAATAAATGGTGCGTTTTTACGCACAGACTGCTGTTTGTCTCTCCAACGCTCCGTGAATGCGTCACGGCCAAAGTAAGTTAGGTTTCTTGTATTTTCACATAGAAATAAAAGCGTCTTTGCTTGTCTCTTTTCCCACACATACCCATCCCCCACGTCGCTCTTCTCTTTCATTCCTGCCTGCTAACCAGCAGCCCTCACTGGGCATGCGGGCAGTGAGAGAGACGGTGGATGGGGGCGCTGCGGAGCCGCACAGGCCGGTTCTCCTCTGATACTATCTACACACACAGAGAGAGAGACTCAGAGAGAGACTCAGAGAGAGAGAGAGAGAGAGAGGGGAGGGGGGAGAAGGAAAAAAACCGACTGGGGTTGGTCGGTCTTTGTTTCTGGCTGAGGAGGAAAAACCGAGAGACGCTGCGACCGGCGAGGATTTAAAACATCACCCTTCACCACTCCTGTAAGCAAAACTACACATTTAATCACTCATTCAAGCGACTTTAACGCTGCTTGTTGAGAGCATACGTGTATATGTTTTATATGTGGAGAGAAAACAGAAGAGACCGACATTACAGAGAGCCTCTGCCGCTGCTGCTGAGGCGCGATGCAATGAATGAAAGATGTTGTTGTAAATGTGCAGAGAGCTTCAGAGCGGAGAGCAGAGAGAGCAGGGTACGGGTGGCGGGTTGGATCAATCAGACCCACAGACGATGAGAGATGCTCTAACCTTCCACACGCTGCATCTGGAGGACAAAACAGCACATTTGGTTGAGCCTTAATTGGCCTGCTGGGCGAGCATGGCGGGCTAAGGCTAGGCTAACTCCAGCTAGCATGCTAGTCCACAGCTTATGTTGTTGTATCAATACATGGCTGTTCTAGCGAGCTAACACGCTAGCATGCTGCTCTTTGTCGTCTTTAGCGTCGTTTTTACCGGCGAACCGGCTGTTCACTGAATACTACGAGACTCGTGTTACACTACCTGATACGTGAGGTTATAATACGGGTTTAGTGTTAGTGAATAGACATAGTATAATAAGGTTAACTGTTAAATGTAAACGGCTAGGCCGGGCTAACGTTAGTGAAGCTACCAATGCTAATAATAGGTAGCATGTAACTAACTGATCATTTTGTGTGTAAATGTAAACAAGTGGAACAAGTGAAGGTTTTACTGTGAAAAACTAATTATCTCAGTGACTTTTAGTTGTAGTCTGTGTCTGTTTATAAGCAAAGGTTGTGTCTTGTTGTATAGAGCCAACCTCTACATGTTTATTTGACCCATAAAGTAACAGTTTTGATAACCTTTTACTTTGAAAATCTCATTTTCTCAGTGACTTTTAGTTGTAGTCTGTGTCTGAATATAAGCAGAGGTTGTTCTCTTGTTGAATACATGTTTATTTGACCCATAAAGTGACAGTTTAGATAACCTTTTATTGTGAAAAACTCATTATCTCAGTGACTTTTAGTTGTGGTCTGTGTCTGTTTATAAGCAGAGGTTGTGTCTTGTTTAATAGAGCAAACCTCTACATGTTTATTTGACCCATAAAGTGACAGTTTAGATGACCTCTTATTGACCCAACTGTGTGTATGAAGCTCATATTTTGTGGTTACATCTCTTTTAGTGCCTGACTTGTTGTGAATGGTCTTGTTTCATTCAGCAACACTGACCATCTGTTTCAATATGAAGTAACAAAGGTTCAGGATTGGACACATTTGAAAGGACAGTGCACCCCACAACAACATGAAAACAGCTTTCCTGTGGTTATTTGTGGTGTAAAGGTTTTGGTTTAGTTCACATTAAACATGTGTGGGGTTTACACTTCACAAAGCACCAATACATTTGAAAAACACAACAGTAGCATCACTTTACTAAAATAATTTTCTTAAACATCCAAACTGATCCACAGAGGTTAATGAGCGCTACTTTGAGTACACCAAGTTTTTACTTTGTAAAACTCATTATCTCAGTGACTTTTAGTTGTAGTCTGTGTCTGAATATAAGCAGAGGTTGTTCTCTTGTTGAATACATGTTTATTCGACCCATAAAGTGACAGTTTTGATAACCTTTTACTTTGAAAATCTCATTATCTCAGTGACTTTTAGTTGTGGTCTGTGTCTGAATATAAGCAGAGGTTGTGTCTTGTTTAATAGAGCAAACCTCTACATGTTTATTTGACCCATAAAGTGACAGTTTAGATGACCTCTTATTGACCCACACTGTGTGTATGAAGCTCATATTTTGTGGTTACATCTCTTTTAGTGCCTGACTTGTTGTGAATGATCTTGTTTCATTCAGCAACACTGACCATCTGTTTCAATATGAAGTAACAAGGGTTCAGGATTGGACACATTTGAAAGGACAGTGCGCCCCACAACAACATGAAAACAGCTTTCCTGTGGTTATTTGTGGTGTAAAGGTTTTGGTTTAGTTCACATTAAACATGTGTGGGGTTTACACTTCACAAAGCACCAATACATTTGAAAAACACAACAGTAGCATCACTTTCCTAAAATAATTTTCTTAAACATCCAAACTGATCCACAGAGGTTAATGAGCGCTACTTTGAGTACACCAAGTTTTTACTTTGTAAAACTCATTATCTCAGTGACTTTGAGTTGTGGTCTGTTTTTGTATAAGCAGGGGTTGTTCTCTTGTTGAATACATATTTATTTGACCCATAAAGTGACAGTTTAGATGACCTCTTATTGACCCAACTGTGTGTGTATGAAGCTCATATTTTACTTGTTGTTACTTTAGTGGCTGACTTGTTGCTCACCAGTCAGATGTGTGGTGTTGTGACTGATCTTGTTCCATTCAGCAACACTGACCATCTGTCTCAATTTGAATTAACAAGGGTTCAGGATTGGATCCATTTGAAAGGACGGTGCACCCCACAACAACATGATGTTGAAGTTTTCATGTGGTTAGTTGGGGGTTCAGAGGGTTTAGGTTTAGTTCACACAACAAATCAGCATTTTGTTGTGTAGTTTACAATTCACAAAGCACCAATACATTTGGAAAACAAAACAGTAGCATCACTTTCCTAAAATAATTTCCTTAAACATCCACAATGATCCACAGAGGTTATTGAGCGCTACTTTGAGTACACCAAGTTTTTACTTTGAAAAACTAATTATCTCGGTGACTTTTAGTTGCGGTCTGTGTCTGTATATAAGCAAGGTGTTGTTCTCTTGTTGAATACATATTAATTTGACCCATAAAAAGACAGTTTAGATGACCTCTTATTGACCCAACTGTGTGTGTATGAAGCTCATATTTTGTAGTTACATCTCTTTAGTGCCTGACTTGTTGCTTTACCAGTCAGATGTGTGGTGTTGTGAATGATCTTGTTCCATTTAGCAACACTGACCATCTGTCTCAATTCTGAATTAACAAGGGTTCAGGATTGGACCCGTTTGAAAGGACAGTGCACCCCACAACAACAACAACAACAACAACAACAACAACATGAAAACAGTGTTCCTGTGGTTAGTTGTGTAGAGGCTTTAGGTTTAGTTCACACAACAAATCAGCATTTTGTTGTGTAGTTTACACTTCACAAAGCACCAATACATTTGAAAAACACAACAGTAGCATCACTTTTCTAAAATAATTTTCTTAAACATCCACAATGATCCTCAGAGGTTATTGAGCGCTACTTTGAGTACACCAAGTTTTTACTTTGAAAAACTATTATCTCAGTGACTTTGAGTTGTGGTCGGTATCTGTATATAAGCAAGGTGTTGTCTATTGTTGAATAGAGCCAACCTCTACATGTTTATTTGACCCATAAAGTGACAGTTTAGATGACCTCTTATTGACCCAACTGTGTGTATGAAGCTCATATTTTGTGGTTACATCTCTTTAGTGGCTGACTTGTTGCTCAGCAGTCAGATATGTGGTGGTGTCAGTGTTGTGAATGATCTTGTTCCATTCAGCAACACTGACCATCTGTCTCAATTTGAATTTATAAAGGGTTCAGGATTGGACCCATTTGAAAGGACAGTGCACCCCACAACAACATGAAAACAGCTTTTCCTGTGGTTAGTTGTGGTTTAGAGGTTTTGGTTTAGTTCACACTAAACATGCGTGTGGTTCACAATGCACCAATACATTTGAAAAACACAACAGTAGCATCACTTGCCTGAAATAATTTCTTAAACATCCACAATGATCCACAGAGGTTAGTGAGAGCTACTTTGAGTACACCACCAACTGTTTTTAACTGCACAGTTTATGTATGATTGTGATGAACGGTGTAACTGTAATTTGAAAGAGACATCATGGTTGCGTTTTTCATATGTAAATATCACGGTGCATTGAGCTCGTTATGTTGTGGTGATCTCTGGCTGGACCTCAGCCGGTCACATCCAACCTTGTCTGATTTGTTCTTGAGGACAAAAAATAGAAATGGACAAACTGTTCCTCCTTTAAAAAAAAAAAAAGATCACATCGAGAGTTATCTCTCAAGAGAGAGAGTATCTGCAGTCTTCACGATCATATTCAAACAGTTTGTACTCTGCTAAAATAATCAAATTTGGTTATTTGGATTTGGAACGACTACGGCAGTGTAAATACATAAATATACATGCTCGTCTGGTCACAGATGGATTCTGGATATAATTCCCGTTGTCATCTCTCTTCACAGGGGTTCTTTCTGCCGCCACACATTCCCAGGTTCCCCTGAGAGATGTCCACTCCTGACCCCCCGATGGGAGGGACACCTCGGCCTGGACCCTCCCCAGGCCCAGGGCCATCTCCAGGAGGCATGATGGGCCCGAGCCCCGGTCCCTCTCCGGGCTCTGCCCACAGCATGATGGGGCCTAGCCCAGGACCTCCTGGATCTGGACACCCTCACCCTCCACAGGGACCCTCAGGATATCCTCAGGACAACATGCACCAGATGCACAAAGTACTGAACCGTGTTTTTATTTAATGTTTACGTTCATCATTTGATCTAACCTTTTGTGATAACTTTTAACCTCTGTACCTTGTAGTGCTGCCCCCTCTTTGTGGATTAGTCAACTTATTGGTCGCTTGGTCTTAGTCGACTAAGATTTATATAGTCGATTAGTAATTTGTTATGCTTTTTTCATGCTGAATGACTTATTTCCAAGAGACTTATGAGTACGTCTCTGGTGAAATTAAGATTTAAAGTGGTGCTTTTGTTTGATTCTTTGTGGAGGAACTCAGTTTTACCGATCTATCGATTAAATCAACCAATCGATTAGTCGTCAAAGTCGTATGAAGGTTAGTCGACTAAGAATTTCTTTGATCGAGGACAGCCCTAGTACCTACAATACAGCATACAAACTAAGACTGAATAAAATGTATGCATGCATATATATAAATGTGAAAGGACTGTTCCGACCTCGCATCAAAATGAGTTTCATGTACGATTATTCTGTCTTTTAATCAGCCCATGGAAGCCATGCATGAGAAGGGAATGCCCGATGACCCCCGCTACGCCCAGATGAAGGGCATGAGCATGAGACCAGGGGGACACAGCGGGATGGGACCCCCTCCGAGCCCAATGGACCAACATTCCCAAGGTAACAACCCCGCAATGTTGTGTTTAATGTAGCCTGTGTCATAAGATCTAGAGCGACGAAACATGAGGAAATACATTCTCGTTTGTGGCGTGGTCGCCGTCTGGGTGCCTCAGGAAGTTTGCCAGGTTGAATCCTTAGGTAACTTGATATACATCGTCAACACGCAGCAGCGTTTGAAGAAAGATTCAATTTAACGACCTCCTTTTCGTACCTGAATAGCTCCACACAGGAGGAACGGTTAACTCTTGTCACGCAGACGTACAGTGTGTGTTTGTGTGTGAACCCATCCAGCCGGTTTCTCTTCTTGTGTTGCTGCTCATTTGGCAGCATGAGCAGACAGCAGTAGGCAGGACAACGGGAGGGGCGGGGTCGAGGGGCTTCCCCTTTCAGACAACAACAAAGGCAGCTGCATCTACAAAACCACACAGTCAGTAAGCAGAAGAGGTTTGCAAGAGACAGACGCACACAGGGACACTAAAATGACATGATAGTGGTGTGTATGATGTGGAGATGGTTCGATGTTGAAGCGAGGTATAGATTGTATCGCTCAGTTGTCATTTTCTGGCCAGTATTTTGACTTGCAGCCTAAATTAAAGAGAAGAAATGTTACTTAACTTATAGTCAGTATTTTAATTCATTCATTATGGTCAAATCTGGCAGAGTGTTTAAAATGCTTTGAAGCTTCTGAACTCTACTCATTGCCGGGTTGTGTTCGAAGTCGTACTGCGTACTACACACTCAATCAGTATGTACTGCATACTAAATGAGCGATTAATTATGCCGTTACCAGCAGACTGTTTACACTAAAGTAAACTCAAGCAACACGTCTTCTCTGCATCACATGACTGTATTGATCACGACATTACCGGTCCGAACTACAGTTGGATGAAAATAGTTTATCACAAATGTAAATCAACACTCAGCATAACACTTTCCAGTATTATTTTGAGGAAATTAAAATGATAAAATATTTAATGTTAAATATTTGAACTACAGTACATTATATATGTTTATCCTCTTAACTGTACTTTAACATCACTCGCCATCACTCGTAATTATTTTATCCAACCGGTTAATTATTTGAACCGTCTGCCTCGCAGTCCGCCGCAGAGTGCTCCAGGGATGACGTATGTTTGTAGGCCAACTAGGAAGTTAGCATCGCCCTGGTTCCCTCAACAAAAAGCCAATGGGATTGTTCAATTGGGTTTTGGATTATTGCAGAAAATAAGCTCTGTGGCAAACACACGTTTATAAGACTTACACGTTTTGTTCTGTAAAATAATCTCAACAAATTAACAACACTTTTTCGATTTTTGAAGTGTGAATGCAATCGCCAGAAGTAAAAAGCTAACGTTAGGCTGTAAACTAACACCACGGTTGCATGAGCATGAGCATACACAACGAGGCTGTAAAGGCGTACGAGTCGGCGTGATGACGTTTAGTAGTCTCATTAATGCACTTGTTAGCAAACGCCTTTTTAAAGACACACAAAACCTTCAGAATCCACAATTGGGACATTTATTTTATATCGTAGAACAACACATTAAAACCTCTTCAGTTTGTGTTAACCATAGACCTTATTTTAGACATCTAACTTAAAACCCATTGACTTCCAGATGAAAGAACCGGTTCTGTTCTGTGCTCCCCAGGTTACCCCTCTCCATTGGGAGGCTCAGAGCACGCACCTAGCCCTGTCCCAGCCAACGGGCCTCCCTCTGGCCCCATGATGCCCGTAGGTCCCCCCGGCCCCGGGGCTGGCCCTATGGAGGGCAGCGGGGACCCTAACCAGGGAATGGGTCAACCTAACCGAGGGCCTCCCCAGGGTCCAGGTGGACCCGGTGGCGCAGTAGGTGTACCCGGCGCTGCTGGTGGACCCGCTCCTTTCAATCAGAACCAGTTGCACCAACTCAGGGCTCAGATTATGGCATACAAGATGCTGGCGCGCAGTCAGCCCCTACCGGAGCACCTGCAGATGGCCGTGCAGGGGAAGAGGCCCATGCCAGGGATGCAGCAACCGCCGCTGCCCAACATGCCGCCTGCTACGGGGCCTGGAGGTGGACCTGTAGCCGGTCCGGGACCAGCTCAGGCCAACTACAACAGACCACACGGTGAGTTAAGTCAGGAAGTCTATTTAGAGTATTTTTGTAATGTGCCTCTTAACAAAAGTAGATCCAAAAGTAAGCTTTAAACAAAGAAAGCAGAATATTTGATAGCTCAGCAGGGACACCTGGTGGCTGAAAATTAATTTATTATTTATTAGTTGGCCTAATATTTACTAATCACCTGATAAATCAAATTGTTCTTCTTGTTTTAGGCATGGTAGGTCCTAACATGGTGCCTCCTGGACCTGCAGGAGTTCCCCCAGGTATGCAAGGCCCGCCTACCAACGGACCCCCTAAATCCTGGCCTGAAGGTAAACCTAGTCTCACCTCACTCAGCACTGTGTATGTTTATATGCACATGCAAAACTGACCTCCTCTGTTTCTTCTCTTCCAGGACCAATGGTGAATGCTGCTGCCCCCTCCAACCCTCCTCAGAAGCTGATCCCGCCTCAGCCCACCGGCAGACCCTCTCCCGCTCCTCCATCCGTTCCCCCCGCCGCCTCCCCAGTAATGCCCCCTCAGATGCAGTCCCCGGGACAGCCGGCCCAGCCCCCTCCCATGATGCTTCACCAGAAGCAGAACCGCATAACCCCCATCCAAAAGCCCCGCGGGCTGGACCCGGTGGAGATCCTCCAGGAGAGAGAGTACAGGTGAGACAGACTCAGTGGAGCAGTGTTGAACTGTACACCATATACTTCTTTTTGAAACATTATAAAGCACACTGTTCCGTTCCCTTATTTGCAAGTATCTAACAACTACTACTACTAATAACCCCTGTTATGTTGGTATTTACACATATCAAACAACCCTACAACCAAAAATACATTTCAAAAAACATAAAACCCAGTAAATGGCACCCTGATCATTCATAACCACGTGTCTGATCCCTCTTTAGAAATAGTTTTTACTTGAATTTAAAATGATCCAATTCATGATCTATTTTTAGTTCTGTGACTTAGTTCTTTTAACAACATACACACACAAATACACAACAATTAGCAGTAGTTTAAATTGAATTATTACACGGCTGTGTTGAATACTCGATTCTGATTGGTCAATCACTGCGTTCTGTGGTCTGTTATTTCTTTATGGCGGACCGTTGCTATGTATATCGGACCGTTGCTATGGGCGCAGTTCTGCAAGTACTGCAACTAATGTATAAAAGGCAACGCAGGTCGAATGCACATCCGCAAGTCCACATTATATAAGTTTCAAGTTAAACTATGATAATCTGGTCATGGGTCACATCTCTATGCGTCCAGGCGTCGTCTCACTCCCTCTTCCTCTCTTTGCAGTTCTCGTACTCATAGAACTGAAGTTACATCCAGTAACTACCTTTTTTCTCTTCTTTTTTTTTTCTGTGACGGCAAAGATGTTGCCCCGGGCGTAAACACTGGGTGTTTGCGCAACTTCAGCGTAGAGGATTGTGATGTTTATTGTATCTTCAGCAGCAATATCTGCCTCCTCATGTTAGGCTTGCAACGGTAGTCGGTGTGACGTGGTGTTCAGGCGATTACATTACCTATCCACCGCCCCAACTGTTGTTTTGCTTTATATATGGAAATAAAACCCCATTTAGTTAATTTTCACATGTCAGCGCCGTGTTATCAACACAAAGTCGCACAACGGACGCTTCAAACTGAAAGTGTAGTAGTCAGATATCACACTAAGGACGAGAGAGAGTTGACAAGAAAAGATGGCGGAGGATTTGGTGTCAAAGCGAAAGCAAAAGCGCCTATTTGGCAATATTTCGGATTTAAACTCAATGCTATAAGGGAACCATAACGTTAATGAGGCAGTCGCCGAACAGAGGAGGGAGCGGTCACAGCCGGTGTGCGTGGCGCAGCGGCGCCAGGTAGAAACCTGCGGCCCCGCAGCAAAAGCTCTACCGGACAGGCCAGATACACAGCCATCCAACGTTACAGATCAAAGTAAGCGCTCTACATATATTGAGCGTCATCTTTTCTTGTAAAATGTCCGGTGTAATCGGTAACACCGGTGTTGTCACTAATTTATTAACCAGTAGGGAAATTTCCTCACGTGACATCCCTAACTTACGTTTGACACACAGCCGTCAGAGTCAAAGTAGCTAGTAGTAGTTTAGTTCTTTTAATATTATTTTGCCTTGTAATTGTGGATGATGAACCTGAAGGGGGAAAAAATAAGTGTTTGAAGTTCTTTGTTACAATCTTCTCAGAGTTTTGGTCATCAATAATATTCTTTTTTTTAATATGTATTCTTCAGGTTACAGGCTCGTATTGCTCACCGTATCCAGGAGCTGGAGAACCTGCCAGGCTCTCTAGCCGGTGACCTGCGCACTAAAGCCACCATCGAGCTCAAGGCCCTACGGCTGCTTAACTTCCAGAGACAGGTAGCCATGCAAAGAAATGTTTAAAGAATACACAAATGTAGCACACGTTTCCGGTCTGTATGTTTTTGCCCTAGTGGAGTAGATGCACTATTTAACATGTCCACTTTCTTGTGCCTACAGCTGCGTCAGGAGGTGGTGGTCTGCATGCGTCGTGACACTGCTTTGGAGACGGCCCTGAACGCTAAGGCCTACAAGCGCAGCAAACGGCAGTCTCTACGTGAAGCCCGCATCACAGAGAAGCTTGAAAAGCAGCAGAAGATTGAACAGGAACGTAAACGTCGCCAGAAACACCAGGTAAACCGCGCGGGAAAGACTTCTGCGGGTGGGGCCGTTTATAGCGTGGTAAAGGGATTCATTTGCCTGATTGTATCTAACGAAAGTTCCTATTTTGATGCCAACAGATTTGCTCGCCGGCAGAAAAAAAACAGCAATAATATTTTTTAACAGAGCAAAAAGTGAAAACAGAAAGTTAAAGAGGAGAAACTAAAGAGCTAATTTCTATTCACATTATTTCTAGAATCTAATAACAGTGGTGGCTTTGTGTTGTCCTTCTGTCGATAGGAATACCTCAACAGCATCCTGCAGCATGCCAAGGATTTCAAGGAGTACCACCGCTCCATCACAGCGAAGCTCCAGAAGGCCACCAAAGCTGTCGCCACCTATCACGCCAACACCGAGCGCGAGCAGAAGAAAGAGAACGAGCGCATTGAAAAGGAGAGAATGCGGAGGCTGATGGTGAGACTCAAATCTATTAAGGAGACGCCTAAATCCCAAATAAGTTTTTACATTTGGCAATTACGCAGACAGTTTCAGAAATATATGGAAGATGTTTTATCGTATATATGTTTACACGGGCATCAAAACATCTCTTTGAATCTTGTCCCAGGCTGAAGATGAAGAAGGCTACCGTAAACTCATCGACCAAAAGAAAGACAAGCGTCTGGCGTACCTGCTACAGCAGACGGACGAGTACGTGGCCAACCTCACTGAGCTGGTGCGCGCCCACAAAGCCGTGCAAGCTCTCAAAGAGAAGAAAAAGAAGAAGAAAAAGAAGGTAAATGTTTAGAACGAGCAGGTGTGACGCATCCTCTTTGTATAAGTTAAAATAGCATTTTCATTTTTTATTATCTTTTTTTCAGAAGCCAGAGAATATGGAGGGTGGCGTTCCTACCCTGGGACCTGATGGAGAGGTGAGGAACACGTCTACTTAAAGAGGATGTCATTCATAATCTGAATGTGCAGTTTGTTGATGCTTTTATTTCTTCCTGCATTCATGTTTTTCCATCATTTTCTCTGTTCTCCCAGCCTTTAGATGAGACCAGTCAAATGAGCGACCTGCCGGTGAAGGTCGTCCACATGGACAGCGGAAAGATCCTGACTGGGATGGAGGCTCCGAAGGCTGGCCAACTGGAGACCTGGCTTGAAATGAACCCAGGGTCAGTGTCTGCCTAATAATTATAACTTAAATGTACAATTGATAACATTCAACCACTAGATGTCACATTCTCCCTCCTCCGTTCCATTGCAATCACTTCACAACAAATGGTTCAACAAATTTGTTGCACAACCTGCATAGTTTATGGTCAAGTGGTCGTGAGACTCAGACAAGACAGTCATGTCAAGTGATGAATCTTTCATAGTAGAGTAATGAATTAATTGAAGTCATTTTGAAACATGTAGCTATAGGTATAGGTAATGTTTGTCATCTAAGCAGTGGTGTAGTGCAGAGAACACGCAGGTATGCGGCGTATACCTGTTTATTTTTCAGTCAGCCACCCACTTCTAAATCCCCCTCTGATGGGCATGTTTGTAACATGAGGGAACTATAACGTTAAGTAACTGCACGCAACCGTCACTAATGCTAAGATGCTAACGTAGCTCCTCTGTGATTGAACGTGTTATTTTTTCTCATTTTAACAATCCAAACCGGCGGTGACAACACATAAGTTGAGGTTTTAAGGACTACGGCTGTTGGTAGTTGTTTTATTTTTTCTGGATTTTTGTATTTTTGGTACCGGAGTGAAGCCGGGCGCTCACCGTCAAACTCCATTTATCCGTTTTTTTTCCACACTAACTGGCAACGTGATCACTGGCGACCCAGAAATTCAACGTGATACCAGAGTCATTTCACTATTGGCTCACAAGTCTCGTTAGAAGTGGGACCCAAACGTCAGATATCTTCCACAGAGATAAACAAAACATTCATTTGGGACCCGTCAACATTTTTAAAATGGTTAATTCTCATTCATAATAAGCCATACTTTTATTCGGCACTTTTCTAAAAGCTCTGTGGGTGTTTTTGTTTTTTTTAAATGATTCGTCTACATTAAATGTTATCAATAAGACCTTTAAGCGAGAGAGATATTCACTGTTTGTTGAATTCCATGGTAATTCTGGAAGCTGATGTTTTGGAACAAAGGGTAAAAGTTACAACTCATATCACCGAGCGTGACGGGAAACCGTTTTTTTTTTTTTTTTTAAAGTTATTTTTTGGGGTGATTTTTAAGCATTTTATTGATAGGACAGTGGATAGAGTGTTGGAAAGGGGGAGAGAGAGAAATGACATGCGGAAAGGACCACAGGCCGGATTCGAACCCGGGTCCACCGCTGCTAGGACTGAGCCTTGGCATTTACATGGGCGCTCGCTCTACCGACTGAGCTAACCAGCCGCCCGACGGGAAACCGTTTTAGCAGATTAGCGGTTGTCCTTCGGCAGAACAAAAGAAACAAACCCGTCGTCTCTCCTGTAAATGTTTTTAACCACGTCAAAAATATTTTGTTCCTTTTTTGCAGATACGAAATAGCGCCGCGTTCGGACAGTGAAGAAAGCGGTTCAGAAGAGGAGGAGGAGGAAGAGGTACATGACGCGGTGACATCTACGTCAAAGCAAAATGATCACTTTGTAATTTTCTTGCAAACAGTTTTCTGATCTCCTCTCTTTTTTTGTTGTCAGGATGAAGAGGAAGAACGACCTCATTCTTCTGCAACTCAAGCAGAGGAGAAGAAGAAGATTCCCGACCCCGACATTGAAGAAGTAAATGAAGTGGATGTCCTGCACATCATCGAGTAAGTTGGAGATTTTGGTGTTATCAGATCCCGCTTTGACTGCCATCTTTGAGTCTGTAATGACCCAAAAAATTACATTTGGGTCATGATTAAGTTACACAAAGAAGGCATTTAGTAAATGTTAGCGTATGTTTTCCTTTTTATATCTTGTTTTCATTCACTGTTTTTCATCCACCCAAAAACAAATCTCACTGTATTTTGCCCCCTGCTTCCACCAGACACGCCAAGCAGGATGTAGATGATGAGTACGGTAATGCGAGTTTCAACCGAGGCCTGCAGTCGTACTACGCTGTGGCTCACGCTGTCACTGAGAGGGTGGACAAACAGTCCACACTGCTGATCAATGGGCAGCTCAAGCAATACCAGGTAAAGAGTAGTGTAACGTTATTTATGACTTTAATTTGTAGTGAAATCCGACTCGTTCAATGAGCTGAGTAAAACTGAATCCAACTGTGACCCGTTCCTGCTCAGGTCAAAGGTTTGGAGTGGCTGGTGTCGCTTTACAACAACAACTTGAATGGCATCCTGGCTGATGAGATGGGTCTAGGAAAAACGATCCAGACCATCGCCCTCATCACTTACCTCATGGAGATGAAGCGCCTCAACGGGCCCTTCCTCATCATCGTACCTCTCTCGTAAGCCCTTAACGCACCTTTTCTCACTTCCCCATGGGTCCATCTGTGAAAAGACAAGAAGTGCTTTTACAGAAAGTTGTACGAGTCGTGCTTTTTATAGTCACATGTTGAGCAGCGTACAAACTTTTCTGTTGTGTCTTTTTGTTTTCAGAACTCTATCAAACTGGGTCTACGAGTTTGATAAGTGGGCCCCATCTGTTGTGAAAGTCTCCTACAAGGTCAGTGGCACCTACGGGGATATATTCTTGTTAGTAGAGGTGTGATTCTTCACTGCACCTGTCAACGATTCAAATGTACAACAATTCTTGATGCATCTCAATGTATCACATGACAGCAAAGAGCAGTAAAGACACACACTGAGCTGAGATGAAACCAATCTCCCGATTCTATTCTGTCACTGATTGTATGCTGTTGTGTGGTTGACCATAAACGGAAAGCAATTCTGTTCATTTTCAGGGGTCTCCAGCTGCTCGTCGTGCGTTCGTTCCCATCTTGCGCAGTGGGAAATTCAACGTGCTGCTCACCACATACGAGTACATTATCAAAGATAAGCAAGTGCTAGCAAAGGTAAGGAAGCATCCTCGGGTTTTTAGTTTTACAAAATGTGTTCCTTTCACGCATCGGTTTTTATTTTTCTAACTTCTATATTCTCTCCCCAAAGCTTCGTTGGAAGTACATGATTGTGGACGAGGGCCATCGTATGAAGAACCACCACTGTAAGCTGACCCAGGTCTTGAACACTCACTACTTGGCCCCGCGCCGCGTGCTGCTCACAGGCACTCCGCTGCAAAACAAGCTACCTGAGCTCTGGGCCCTGCTCAACTTCCTCCTGCCCACCATTTTCAAAAGCTGCACCACGTTCGAACAGTGGTTCAACGCCCCCTTCGCCATGACTGGAGAGAAGGTGAGTTCTGGTCTGGTTGGGTGTGTTGTGTGTGTGAAGGGATGTCACAATACCAGAAAGTTATTAGTCCATACCGATACCAGTGAAATCCCACGACTCTTGATACCAATTGGATACCACGGTGAAAAACAGTAAATCCCATATACTTCGACATCCACTCCTTTTATTACTGTTTGCATACTGGTGTTTGTTAGGACGTTAAACAGGTCATAAATCTCTCTATTATCTGTTTTATATTGCTGTGAAAACATCTCCTTCAAACAACTGGATTTATTCAAGTTTCCCGCCAAAAACTAAATTTTACAAGATTACATTTGAACACACCATGATAACGTTAGAATTAACCTTTGCCCAATACTCATTTTTACTGAACACATCATAATTTAAATCAATGGCACCTCCAGTATTGAAATCGGCAGGACGAGAGCTAGAATCCTTTGTATTTGAATTGCTCAACTTATCTTAGCTCGCTAATTCTTGTCTCATAAGTGGTCTGATTATCAGTAAATTAATCAAATTCAGTGCCTTATATGGCTATTTTCCAAGCTACTATCGTTGTCATATTTCACGGGGACGGACTTTCCTTTCTGCCACTTTGGCAGACAAAACGTCTGAACGTAAGCTACACGGAACCGGAGTCTTGTGAATCTGCACTCGATTGCTTTTTCCTCGACGACCGGATGGATGTGTGTCTCAGTAAACTGAAATTGATTTACAAAAAACTGAATTTGAAATTGTGAGAACTGAACGTGGAAGTGTATAGAGTTGAATTTTCAGTGAGGGATCAAATACAGTTTCAGAGCAACTGAATTCAATTTTCATAATATTACATTCACTTTCAAGTTTGTTGGAATTCAGTTTCCAAACTAATATCATCAGTTTTTAAATTATGCTCTTCACATTCAGTTTTTCAAGCTGAATAGTGCAAATTCAAATTATGTGATTCAAATTTCTGTTTTTTTTTTTAATGTAATTAATCAAGTTGAGCAATTCAAATTCAAATATAAATGATTCAAATTTAGTTTTCTAGTAACACATATTTCTGCCCCATAATTCAACAGTGAGTTTACTGTGTCCCAAACACATTTGTATTTATCGTTCCCGGGACGCCGTTCGTCTCAAGCCCCGACGGTACCTATGGGTACCTACGGTAATGTAGAAAAACAAGTACAGTCTTGTTTTCAGAATTTTGGCATCGACTTGATTAACGAAGTACTCGGTTCTCGTGACATCCCTAATGTATTACACTAATGAAATTAAAAATAAATAAACACACCAGGTAGTATTTACCTCCACATAATAATGAGCTGCAGTAAAAATGTTCTCCCTTTTCGTTTCCCCTCCAAGGTCGACCTGAATGAAGAAGAGACCATCCTGATCATTCGACGTTTACACAAGGTGCTCAGGCCGTTCCTGCTGCGCCGACTCAAGAAAGAAGTCGAGGCCCAGCTGCCCGAGAAGGTCAGCTTGTTTGCTTTCACTGAGAAGAAATTTTAGTTTTTTCATGATTTCATTCCTGCATGAATGTTTATGCTGATAAAGGGGTTCACAATCTTTTTGTGAATATTTTTTTTAAAAATCAAATAATTTAATTTGGTATCTTTCTTAAGTTGTTCTCTAATTGTTGGTTTCCAGGTGGAGTATGTGATAAAGTGCGACATGTCGGCTCTACAGAGGGTTTTGTACAGACACATGCAGGCCAAGGGAGTGTTGCTCACAGATGGGTCAGAAAAAGACAAGAAGGTAAGGAGATGAAGATGATGCCTTTTAGTTTGTACATATTCAACGTATAGTACAAATGTGATTTCAAAACTTGGAACATAATTGAAAACTAAAAAAGATGTTTTCTTTCCCTTCTAAATGTTCCAGGGTAAAGGTGGCACGAAGACCTTGATGAACACTATCATGCAACTGAGAAAGATTTGCAACCACCCCTACATGTTCCAGCACATCGAGGTACCAGACAGAAGCAGCCGTCACTAAATATTTTTTCTACGGAGTGCACTAGAAGAGTTAAAAACAGCTGCAGATAGAATGGGAATGTGACCGTTTTGTGTTTGTCTGCTTTACAGGAGTCTTTCTCTGAGCATCTGGGCTATTCAGGTGGAATCGTGAGCGGGTACGTAAAGCTTGAAATTGCATGTGTTTGTACTACACGTGTGTGTCTTGTGGATAATATTTTGCATACTGGCTGCATTCTCCCTCCTCATCTTGCTCCCTCTGCCCATCCAGCCCCGACCTGTACCGCTCCTCTGGGAAGTTCGAGCTGCTGGATCGCATCCTGCCCAAACTGAGGGCCACCAACCACAAAGTGCTGCTCTTCTGTCAAATGACCACACTCATGACCATCATGGAAGACTACTTTGCCTACCGTAACTTCAAGTACCTGCGTCTGGATGGTGAGACACCTCTGACCCAAGTATTTGTGGGCCTTGCACTGTCATCCCCTAATCATATGGAACAAACTGAGATTCACTTCCTTTATCGTTTCCCCCCTCCCATAGGAACCACCAAGGCTGAGGACCGTGGCATGCTGCTGAAGACATTCAATGAACCGGCCTCTGACTACTTTGTGTTCCTGCTCAGCACCAGGGCAGGTGGTCTGGGCCTCAACCTGCAGTCTGCTGACACTGTCATCATCTTCGACAGCGACTGGAACCCGCATCAGGTACTCAAATATAAATACGTGTTGGCATCAACACAGGTCTCAAATGTGATATGAATATGAATGAGTGATATGAATGAGTGATACCGTATGTGTGATAATGAATATACTGTGAGAACAGTAGTAGTAGCAGTAGTAGCTTATAAGTAATCTCAACATTTTTAGGCTATATATACGTATCTCGATATTATCATATTGTCTCTAAAATAACATAACTGTTTGATCATTCTAGTAAACTAATCTGAATTTCTAGGGAATATTTAGAGCTTGAATATGACATTTTAAAAGTTTTTTTTTTTTTATTCCACATCAGAATGTCAGCATTGATATATTTTCCTGTTACATCATTCCACCTAAACTAATCCATGTGTGCGTACTCCCTACAGGACTTGCAGGCCCAGGACCGAGCCCATCGTATCGGTCAGACGAACGAGGTGCGCGTGCTCCGCCTCTGCACCGTCAACAGCGTGGAGGAGAAGATCCTGGCAGCTGCTAAGTACAAACTGAACGTGGACCAGAAGGTCATCCAGGCGGGCATGTTCGACCAGAAGTCCTCGGGCTGTGAACGCCGGGCCTTCTTACAGGCCATCCTGGAGCATGAGGAACAGGACGAGGTCGGGGCCCGAGGAGGCTGCCGTCCTCGGGGGACGTGGGTGGGTGTGACCTGAACTTGTTGATACATTGCCCACCCGCCCACATCTGCCTACGTGCCGAGCCACCTTTCCTTTCGCTCGTATTTTTTTTTTTCTCCTCCTCTATCTCTTTTCTTTAAATCCCTGTTTTCCCAGGATTCGTGAGCTTTCATCAATCCAGACTTTTCTCCTTTTCTGTATTTCTGCCTCTAAACAAACCTTTGATGGTTCATATGATACTTTACACTAATATTACAACTTTGCTCTTTTTTATTCCTCCTTTTTTTCTCTGCTGTTTTTTCTTACAATGCTTTTTTTGCTTCCCAATTGAATGTAGTTCTAGTGATAACAGTAGAATATGCTAAGCCAGATGTTTTCAAAATGGGAGGTGGGCTTCCCCAGGGGGGCTCTCAACAGTCTCAGGGAAATATTACATTACAGGGTTCAACATTAATGGGGTTTTTCTCATGTGGGTCATAAATCTACTAGTCAATTTTGACTTGCCCCTATACAAATTGTTTTAATTAACAGCGGTTATCTAATAACAACAAAGACCAAATTGAATTGTTATGTTTAATCTTTATTTAGGGTAAATAAATCTGGAGTTTCCTCCACATCCTCTAAACGCCGCCAAACTAAACTGCCTTCTCCAGGATAATTGAAATGCTCGCTTGTGCTTCAGCTCATAAACTTTGTCTTTACCAAACCAACATTTTCTCTCGAGTGCCCGATCGATACTGCGCATGTGCAACTCTAAACAGAGATGAGAAGGAAGCGAGATGGCTCACTCCTTAGCTACTTCCATCATCAGCTCCAGAAAAAAACAATGTGTTAAATTCTTTTTTCGGGCAAGTGAGTTGCCAGATTTACTAGCCCAACGTGGCATTTTACTTGCCCCAGGCAAGTGGGCAATCCTAATTGTTGAGCCCTGCAATAGTTATCAAAAGAAGATTACATAGAACAGCCTAAATGTGTGTGATCTGGTTGAAGAGAGAGTTCAGAGATGCAGTGGTTTTTGGGGAATTTGACTGTTTTTCTCACTTTCCCACAGTCAGAAACTAATAAATGCCTTTAGGACAGACCTTTTTTTTAGTATTTGGTGTAGTCTGAAGTTATGTTGACTCAACTGTTGAGTGTCTATGGGATCAAATAACATAATTAGAGCTGCAACTAATGATTTTTTTCATTGTTGATGAATCTGTTGATTATTTTCTCGATTAATCGATTAGTTCTTCGGTCTATGAAATGGTGAAAAATGGCGATCAGTGTTTCTCAAAAGCCCAAGATGACGTCCTCAGATGTCTTGTTTTGTCCAAAACTCAAAGATATTCAGTTTACTGTCATAGAGGAGTAAAGAAACCAGAAGATATTCACATTTAAGAAGATGGAATCAGAGAATTTTGACTTTTGGCGATTAATTTATTAGTTGACAATTAATCTATTAATGGATTGGATTGATTGTTGCAGCTCTAAACATAATCATGATCCCATAGACATCTAGGAATTGAGCGAAACTAAGCAAGTAAACTAAAAGGGGGGGTGAGGGGGCACCTTTTTCCAAGCTTTGTCTGAGGGGAGGCCCACACTCTCAGACTTTGAAAACCTCTGTGCTAAGATATTTATGCTGCTTACTTAAGGTTAACAGTAATATGCATTTTAATTCCTTTTTTTCCGCTTTTGTGGGTGAGGTCTTAGTTTGAAGACGTGAATCTGATGTGCCACACAAACCTGCCATTAGTCTCTCGTCACACTTCTCTTATTTGTCTGCAGGAGGAGGACGAGGTGCCCGATGATGAGACCGTCAATCAGATGATAGCCAGGAGTGAAGAGGAGTTTGAACAGTTCATGGTTAGTCCCACTTCCTTATCAATTATTTCATACTTTGTAATTTCATAATCTGACTTCACTTGCGGTTTTAAAAAAAAAAATGTTTTTATTCTAGCGCATGGATCTAGACAGACGCCGCGAGGAGGCCCGCAACCCGAAGAGGAAACCTCGTCTGATGGAGGAGGACGACATGCCCAGCTGGATTCTGAAAGATGACGCCGAGGTCGAGAGGCTAACATGCGAGGAGGAGGAGGAGAAGATGTTCGGCAGAGGATCCCGCCAACGCAAGGAGGTGGACTACAGCGACTCGCTCACAGAAAAACAGTGGCTCAAGGTGGGATGTCATCATGTTTGGTTGTTTAGGAAATATTGTGACTTTGCATCTTAGGGGGCAAAAGTGAATCAATAAAAAATAAGTTTTGACCTGATGATAATTTCTCCTCACCACAGGCCATAGAGGAGGGAAACCTAGAGGACATCGAAGAGGAAGTGCGTCATAAAAAGACGACCAGGAAGCGCAAGAGAGACCGCGACCACGACAGCGGCCCGGCAACGCCCAGCTCCAGCAGCGGCCGAGGGCGGGACAAGGACGAGGAGGTGAAGAAAGCAAAGAAACGTGGTCGCCCGCCTGCTGAGAAGCTCTCTCCCAACCCCATGTCCCTCACTAAGAAGATGAAGAAGATCGTTGACGCTGTCATCAAATATAAGGACGGGTGAGAAAAGCGCCGTATCTTTGCAACTCTGTCACTATAATCTGAAGAAAAGAATGTTCATTATTGCTTTATCAAGTGGTCATTTTAGATTCAGCATTGACTTACAGTGATGCATACTAAGAAACCTGCTTCCTCATCTCAGTAGCAACGGGCGACAGCTGAGCGAAGTCTTCATCCAGCTGCCTTCTCGCAAGGAGCTGCCCGAGTACTACGAGCTCATCCGCAAACCAGTGGACTTCAGAAAGATCAAGGTGAGGATGGAGAGTAACACCTATCTGCTCTTCATCTTAAAGGGATAGTTCAGCTTGTTTGAAGTGGGGTTGTATGAAGTACTTATCCATAGTCAGTGTATTATCTACAGTAGATGACGGTCAGCATGCGCCCAGTTTGGAGAATCAGACAGGATTACCAGCACGGGAGCAAAGCAATGTACTGCTGTGGACGGGGTCGTCAGCAAAACGTATTTTAGACACCTAAAAGAAAGGCCCAGCTAAAAAAATCAATATCAGTTTAAGTGTACGCTATATTTAGAATACTTTCACCTCTTTACCTTATCGTCAGACAGCCCTTTCAGACAGAGAACTGAAGCCGTTATATCCATCTACGCTCTCTTCAAATCCACCAGAGTTCAATGACAAAAACAGTAATTTTACCTCGCAGAACACTGGAGTTGCTGGTCTACCGCTGCTCCATCGGCTAGTTTGTTTGTGTAATTGTGAGACTTTGGTGTTTTAAAGGGTTAGTTCGGATTCACCAAAATCACAGAATAACACAAACAAACTAACCGACCGAGGCAGCGGTTAGACCAGCAACTCCTGTGTTCTGCAAGGTAAAATTACTGTTTTTGTCAATGGAGTCTGGTGGCTTTCAAGAGAGCACAGAAAACAGTTTCAGTTCCCCGTCGGAAAGGGCTGTCTGATGGCAAGGTAAAGAGGTGTAAATATTCTAAATATAGTGTACACTTAAACTTTTTTAGGTGTCTAAAATAGGTTTTGCTGCCGGCCCTGTACACAGCAGTACATTGCTTTGCTCCCGTGTCGGCACTCCTTTTTCCAAGCTGGGGGCGTCCCGACCGTCATCTACTGTCATTAATACACTGACTATGGATAAGTACCTCATACAACCCCACTTCAAAACATCCGATTGTCCCTTTAAGATTTTTACCAGCTGTTTCTTTGTGCTTTCTCATCTGAGTATCTACTGTTTTGTCTAACTGCTGTCTTCCTTTGTTCCCTGCGTCCACCAGGAGAGGATCCGGAGCCATAAGTATCGTAGCCTGAACGACCTGGAGAAGGATGTGATGCTGCTGTGTCAAAACGCCCAGACTTTCAACCTGGAGGGCTCTCTGGTGAGTGAAGCACACTCTCACTAATGTTGGATATATTTGGGTAATTTAGACCGAGCTGAGGAAAAGCTGTTACAGTAATCTTTCTGTAAACCTTTCAGATCTACGAGGACTCCATCGTGCTGCAGTCTGTCTTCACCAGCGTGAGACAGAAGATCGAGAAGGAGGACGAGAGCGAAGGAGAGGAAAGTGAGGAAGAGGAGGATGACATAGACGAAGGCTCTGAGTCTGAATGTGAGTATCAAAAACGCAGCATTTTACACAGGACACCAAAGCTTTTCATAATAGGCTAGGGGGAGGTCCATTAAACGTGATCTTTTGATTTCCCTCAGCTCGTTCAGTGAAAGTGAAGATCAAGCTGAGCCGGAAAGAAAAGGGGGATCGAGGAGGAAAAGGACAACGACGGAGGGGCCGTGGCTCCCGGGCTAAACCTGTGGTGAGCGACGATGACAGCGAGGAGGAGCAGGAAGAGGTGAGACAAGAAGTTCACACACAAAAACAATATCCCGCTGAGAGGCATCACTCTGAATGAAACACTAATAACACCAGTATAAAGATGCTGTAAAGAAAATAAATGTAGAGCTTTAAGTAAGTAAGCGCTCAATTTAAAGTCACTTTTAATGCAGGGGAACAGCACAGTTTGTCAAAAGGGACAATTACATTATTAATCAATTAGTCGCTCAACAGAAAAATTAATTGGTTAAACGATTAATAGCTTCAGTCAGTTATCAAGCGAAAGATGCCAAATAGTCACCGGTTCCAGCTTCTCAAATTTTTAACTGTTGTGTCGGACAAAACAAGGAATTTTATAACGTCACCTTTGACTCGTGGAAATTGTAAAAGGAAGTTTTCACTATTCTGTTACATATTATAAACTAAATTAATGCAACAGATTAATCATTAATACAGGCCGAGGTTTCTTTCGGAAATTTCAGTCTTTTTTTTTTATTTAATCTCGTTGTGTTGTATGTATAGGTCAAGTCCATATGCAATCAAAAGTATTTTCAATTACAACTACTAACTAACTAAATATCTTGCAAGCATTTGCTATATAACAGAAGCAATAAGTACATTTATCCGTAGTTGATCGATAGAAAATCAATTGGCAACTATTTTAATGATCAATCAAGTTGTTTGTGTCATTTTTTTCCCAGTTCCAGCTTCTCAAATGTGAGGATTTTCTGCTTCTCTTTGTTCGTTTAGTTTGTTTCTATCATTGTAAACTGTGTATATCTGGGGTTTGGACTGTTGGTCAGACAAAACAAGATATTTTGGGCTTCAGGAAATTGTAACTGGCATTTTTTGAACATTTTATAGACCAAACAACTAATCAAAAAAATATTAAAAATATTTGTATTAAACAATAACAAGTGTTAGTTGCAGCCCTAATTTCCATTGCTTCTTTTCTCTGGCAACGGTAATGACACTTGAGGCCTTTACACACCGGCAGCCTTTTTTAGTGTGATTAAAAAAAAAAAGTAAATTTTTTTTGTCATGAACACTTTCACACAACGTGAATATTACTCGGGGGCGCGGGGGAAGCGGCATACTTTTCGGAAAAAGCTTGATTTTTCGGAGCTTTCGCACCACGAACGAAGGCATCAACCAATCACGTTGTGTGGAATGGGTTGAGTTGCACCTACTGTTATGAAACAACAATACTGAGGCTTTGAGTCTGAACCGGGACGGCAAACTTTATTACTCTTTTCAAACTTGACAAAGGCAGCGCAGACCCGATCCACTTTTTCCGTTCTTACCTTTCACAATAAAAGAGTAAGAGAATTTAGCATCTTAGTTTCGTCACGCCGCCGGTTTATAAAAGCCTTTAGTCCTGCATGCAGTCGGTGTCCACAAAGGCATAGTGTTTGAAATTTCTAGAGGCATTCACAAGCCATAATGATGCAGTTGTTGAAATTTCATAAAGCCACAACTGATGCGACTAATAATGCCTCTAGCTCCTTACCTTGCTGTAATGAATATCAGCATTGGGAAGTGCAAACGCATTGTTAATGAGATTGTTTATCACTTGAGAAGTGTGTCATCACTCAATACGCATTATTTGATTGCAACATTTAAACGTGTTTTACTGTGTGTTTCCTGTGTAGCCTCTGTGTACTTGTGTTAGATAATAAAAGTGAATCTTTGTTTTCAGGAGCGTTCGGCCAGCGGCAGCGAGGAGGACTGAAGTGAACCACTCCCGATTGGACCAACGGCCTGCTGAGCCCCTTGACTGGACTTTATATATTTTACTTAGATACAGCAGGGAGACAGTCAGTGGAAAAGGCTTAGTTTTACTAGATGAGCTGATTTTTAGTGAGACAATTGTATTCTCATTAAAGTATACCATTAATTAAAAACCAATTTAAAAAAAAAAAAAAAAAAAAAACTAAAATATGAAAGCTATGAACCATTCACTTCCATATTTAAACCATTTTCCCCAGTATGAATAGTAGTGTCTCTTTGCCTTTTTTTGTTTTCTCCTGTAAATGGGAAATTGACAGAGCCTGAATTATAGACTGATCGTGGGCCATAATGACAGCTAACTGTTTTTTTTAAGTGGTATTCATTTTGTCGTCTTTTACTTTAAGACAAAGCGTACATGTGAACCAGGAGTCACTGCGTTCCCTGAAGTCCCTTTTTGAATGCATGTCGTGCGTGTCTGTGGAAATGCACCTGGATGTGTCTTCGCTATTATCTCTGTGTTTAATTTAAGACTACAAGCGGGATCACGGTACATCCCACCCTGCAGCCCCTCCCTCTCAGGTTGTGTATGTAAAGGGGGAGGGAGGGATAGGACCATTTTCTCGTGTCGGTGTCACTGGATTCCAAAAAGTACAATAAAGGCATCTCATAATTAATCTGTTCCTCACATTCGTTTGTCCAAAATGCACCCAGACATTAACTGCACTCATCACATCTGTACACTAGATGGCCTACTGAGAACACTTTGAGGCTTGTTGACATCTGCTACCATCATTTTCTCACTGGTCATTGTCATATCTCAGGTAGAAGTAGAGAGTTTTCAGTCAAGTCACTCATTTTCCACTTTTACTACTGGTCTCTGTTGCATTTCTTTTGGCTTAGACTATAGCCAACCTTTTGTTTAGACGTACCCGACAGCTCTGTCAGATGAACTCAAATAACCCTTCATCAACACCACCACCAGTCATGTTCCAAATGTGTACATTTTATTTGCGTTGATTTTAACCTGGGTGTTATTTAACACAGTATGAACTGTTTAAAAGTGGATATTCATGTTTCCATACAATTGAGCTGTCAATGTTTCGGTTTGGTCAAGTTTTCCTTCATAGGGCATACTTCTAATGTTATGTCATTTATCCATCTATTTCAACCATGTAGCCTATCTATTGCTTTTAGCTAACGTTATCTATTTCAACCATGTATCTATTGCTTATTGCTAAGTTTACTGTTTTAACCCTATATCCAGTACTTTAGCTAACTTTTAACTGTTTATCCATTTGCCTACTTTTAGCAAATGTTCTCCATTTCAACCATGTATCTACTTTTAGCTAGTTTTTGTATCTATTTATCCATCTATTTATAATAGTAGCTAACTATTTCATCCATTACTTTTAGCTAACGTTATCTATTTCAACCATTTATCCGTTAGCTTCTTTTAGCTATCTGGTTAAACTATTAAATTTAGCTAACTATTTCAACCATTTATCAAACACTTTAAGTTATTTCACAATATCTAATACTTTTTAAGTCCTCTTTTTCAAATGTTTATCCATTACTTTTATCTATTTGAACTGTTTATTAGCCTACTTATTTCAACCATCCACTCCTCTTAGCTAAATGTTTAGATATCTCTGCTAACTTGCTAACTAGTTTCCATGCATTTTCAATTCCACCATACTGTATTGTTCATGTGCAGGTGTTGCAGCTGACTTGATATGTGAATTTTATTTTTTTAATCAAATACAAACCTCTATTTATTTAAATAAGTTAACCCCCTCCATAATATCTCCACATACTCTGCATGACAACTGCTGCAGAAGCACCCCAGGGGTACTTCCTGATCTCTGATCTTCCGATCTTAGTTTCCCAACACCGTCCTCGTTCCTCAGAGGTCACTCCTTGACCCTGACACACACACACACACACACAGACACATCCACCTCTCCCCCACGTGACTTTGTCAGCACCTGAACAAACATGACGGGTTATATCTGCTATGAATTTTCTGTGTGGGTGATTTCTCGCGTCTTGTCTTCGAGGGGCAGTCCCCCCAGCATGATTCCCCCAGCAGACTCATTCTTTCTTGTGTGAATGCATGTTTGTACAGTTGTGGCTGTCATTATTTCAAGATTCATTGGCCGTTTCCACCATAAATATTCTCTATTTAGATCCATTTGTACTGCTCACCTAAAAGATTACACAGGAGCCTTGTGTGTGTTACAGGATATCTTCCCCCCCTTGGCCTTTTTATTGTTTTTATTGTTTTGGGGGCGGCTGTGGCTCAGAGGGTAGAGCAGGTTATCCACCAATCAGAAGGTCGTGGTTCGATCCCCGGCTGTTTCAGGTCACATGTCGATATTTGAGCAAGACACTTAACTCCAAATTGCTCCCGAAAGCATAACCATCGGTGTGTGAATGAGTATCTAGATTAGATCCTGATGGGCAAAGTTGGCACCTTAGCAGCCTCTGACATCAGTGTATGAATATGTGTGTGAATGGGCGAATGCTGACATGTAGTGTAAAGCGCTTTGAGTGGTCGGAAGACTAGAAAAGCGCTATATACATGCAAGTCCATTTACCATTTACCCCCTGTCAACACAGTGTCAGCCTTATCATCTTTTCCAGGGGCCAAGGTGATGAAGCCAAATGTAACTTCCAAGAAATAGGTTATTCACTGAGCAGCACTCCCTACCCGTGCAGCCACTCCCTCCCAATCCACGTGCCATAATGACAGCAGAGCAATGCAGGAATGTGTCCCTGTGCTTTTAGTGGAGAGTTTAACGCACACAAAATGATATCTGAAATATTTAATGTCAGCCAGAAATCTCTCTTTGTCGTCTGAATCTATACAGTAGAAACAAAACTCTGCTGCCGCTCTCACCCTAAAAGACCGCGCTTCCCCTGCCCGGATTTAGTCTGGAGAAGAAGCCAAAAACATGCTCAGCTGCATCTGGAGGAACCTGATTTGACCTTCATGAGAAGACAGAAAATCTATTGTTTTATCTGGAGAAGCGTTGAATGTGAAAAGGGCTGCATACTGGGAGAACCAGAAACTGTTTACAGAGGCTGAGGTGAGAGAGTTATAGTAGAGAGGTGTGTTCTTCTAGTGAATAAAAGACAGTGAGAGAGACTTTACCTCATATGCACTCCTTGTTTGTCAGGAGTTTCTACCTCTATCAAGAGTGGAGGATGGTGTGTGTGTGTGTGTGTGTGTGGGTTTGTTTTGGGACCCAGCACACTGCCAACTTCTCATCAGTAAGTTAAAGGTTAACTCCGGCCCAGTTTAGAAAACTTTTCATGTTTCAGTCGGTCACCCAAAGGGACCCAGTTTTAGCAGAGGCCTGGAAATTCCTTGTCACTTCTTATTAAATGCACCCCGATAATGTGCAGGACAGTGGGGCTAGAGGTGGGTGGGTTCACTCTCTAACGAAGGACAGCATTGGACAGAAAATGTGTCTCGTGCAGCACACGGCTCTGGTGATTTATATTAATGTAACAGCAATATAATTGTGTTGATGAGTACTTTGAGGGAGGTCAATGTGTGCACCAGTGCTGGAAAGTAACTAAATGTGTTTACTCAAATACTGTTGGGTGAATTAGTCTAATGTGGGACATTTTTATTTGCATTTCAGACTTCTGGAATATATTGTGATATGAAGCAAATACATTAAATCCACACCCAGGACCATTCTGAAATCCCCAGGATGTGTCCTAATCAAACAAACAAAAAATATATGCAGATATCACATTCATAAAAGAATGGGTACTTGATCTGTATAATCACATACACTTTGTCTCTATTTCCTCCATCTGGCTGCTCCCTCTGTGAGCGGACTCCACGATAACTGTACATATTTTATCTCTGGCAGCAGTGTGACCGGCTTGGCCTCGATTATTGAATTCCATGTGTAGCTTCTGTGAGGGAGATCTTCAGCTCTGGATTAACTGACGGATGTCTCGTTTCCACTCTGAGGATTTCTCACGTGCCCAGTCCAACTATGACAAAACCAACTTGTGTTTTTCTTTGAAATTTCAATTATTTCTGTGCACTAGAAGGTCACACATGATGAAATGGACTTGGTCAACACAGACTATCTGATTGTACAGTATAACCCTCCTTGTGATAGTAACGGGGTCAATGTATTTATGTATTACTGTGATATTTCTCTAACGTGCTTTAGCTTCTTGTTTCACTTAAACCAGCGTGGACGTTCCACTGCCTCTTCCATGACGTGTGTTCAAAAGAAACATCTGGATTATTATGTATCCGTTTCCAATTACTATATCTCAGAACTGTATTCCTGACCTATATGACGCTCTCCGCTTGGTTCAAGGTTGTTGTTCTGACGTTTTATCTACCAACATGTACTTTATCTCCTCCTCTGATGTAAATCTCATTGTAAACTATCGTATGGACTCGGCAACGTTTGAGACTTTGAACCTGAAATAACATGTTGTGTTGTTTTATGAGAGGTGACCAACCTCGATTTCAGGAAGTAGTAGTGACACGAAGATAAAAGCTGCGCTAAGGACTTTATGGTTTGTTGTTAGTATTAGAAAGTTTGTCTCACCAGTACATCTTTTGTATTTTAGTTGGTTATAGAAATGACATGACGGAAATTGTGTTTTTGTGGAAAGTGGCAAACACGCTTTCCCACAAACACATGGAGGTTTTTATAACAGCCCTGTATGAACTGGACCACTGCTTTGTGTTGACCGGCTTGTTTGCTTTGATTTAAATGGACTGGACGTTTGGTAAAGTAGGCCAGCTGCCAATCTTACAGACTGTCATCAGGCACACATGTGAGGACAACTGTTGGACTTCAAACCAGTGGTTTGGGAACATCTTATTTACTTGGAAATACTTAGAAAAAAACTTAGAACTTAATGAACTTTAGAATTATCTCCTAATGTTCTTTGGAGAAAAGTCAAGCGATCACTAGAAAAAAAGTCAGATGTTTTTTTTTCGGAAAAAGTCGTCATAGTTTAGGAAACAAGTCATGATATTTGATATTATGAGAATTAATTCATAGTATTACAAGTTTTTACCTCCACATACCTCAACTAAGGAATAGATAGTTCTTAAGCCCTGCCAGGACCCCCATACCACAATTACACTATTACTCTATCTATTTATTTATTTATTTATTTATATCACTCCTCCGTTATTATGACCTATTCATTACTTATTTTTCAATATATGTATTATTAATACTGTCAAAATTAACACGATAACGCATTAACGCAAATTTGTTTTAATACTAATATCTTTAACGCATTAACGATACTTGCGATTTTTAGGTTGTAGCGGACTCGGTTTTAATGAAGATACTGGTATCGTATGAAACTGAAGGAATCCGTTGGTACCGACCATGTCATACTAGCTTGTCACAAAGGAGGTTAAATAACGCTCCAAACTTAAGTAAAATTTTGGCGAGGAAAAACTGTTATGGCTGTTTTCAAAGGGGTCCCTTGACCTCTGACCTCAAGATATGTCAATGAAACAGGATTCTATGGGTACCCACGAGTCTCCCCTTTATAGACATGCCCACTTTATTATAATCACATGCAGTTTGGGGCAAGTCATAGTCAAGTCAGCACACTGACACACTGACAGCTGTTGTTGCTTGTTTGGCTTCAGTTTGCCATGTTATGATTTGAGCATATTTTTTATGCTTTTATGTGTTGTTAATTGATCTCCAAATAATGTACATACATTTGCATAAAGCAATATATTTGCCCACTACCATGTTGATAAGAGATGATTAAATACTTGACAAATTTCCTTTTAAGGTACATTTTGAACAGATAAAAAATATGATTCATTTTCGATTAATAGCTATTAACTATGGACAATCATGCGATTAAATATCTTAATCGATTGACAGCACTACTATATAGGCTATATATTTTTTTCTTTTCCCCATTTCTATCATCGCTGTACCTGTAAAGTCACTTCTGTTTTTCTTTTGCACAAACAAATAATAAAAAAAGAATGCCCCCCGTTGACCTCCAAGGTTGTAGGGCCCCTGAGAAACCACGCCCCCTGTTTATTGCAGGTTACTTTCTGTGAATGAAACTCAATGTATCCAGCCTACTGTATTATGTGCATGTGCGCGCGTCTCCAGTGCCTCTCTGAAAGGGTTAAACCCATAGTAAATCCATCTCCACGTAGAGCTCCGCCTCCCAATTGTTGTGGCTGTTTGCCTCAGAAATCACACCACTCCAGGGCCCGCCTTCCCCCTTCTCGGGCCCCTATGGGCCCCCTCTGGGGCCCCGCCCACCGGTGGACCACATTGAAATGGGTCTGATGTTGTTGTCAAACAGTACAGTGTGAGGAGAGGAGCATCCCTCCAGCAGGAGCATCTTCTCTAATACAGCAGGAGGCAATACCACCTAGAGAGTCTTTACTAAACTGGTGTCCAACAGCAGTCCCATTTACAGACAGTGTTTTAAATACCTCCTCTAATCAGACAGACTCCAGAGTAGCATCTTCCAGTGCGCCTGAAGAACATGGCACAGCCACGTCTGGCTTCATTGTGGCTTCTCTTCTGCACCCTCATCCAAACAAGTAAGTTCTTCATTTTAACTCATTAATTAGCTCTATTTATGACATCTGCTTAAACTAATGTAAAAACAGACTGTGCTTCAGCTTGATGTTGTTTGATATAAATATATATATTTAAATAACATTATAAATAAGATTTTTAGGAGTGGGTTTAAATTGCCCACTCCTCTGACAGCACCGGATGCAAGGTGATGGGGGGAGGGCGCAATTATTCCCAGAATGTAGGTCAAATCTCTCCCCTCTCACAATGAATGTTTCACTGAGACTCGACCTTATATCGCCCATAATTTATCAGTCAAAATCCACCAGTCTTCATGTATTTTTTTAATGACTTTAAAGATGTATATTTTATCTTTTTTTTAATTCATCCTTGCCGGCTTTTTTGAATGAAGCATGTTTTGTGCCTTTCATTGAGTGGCGCTCAGCAGCAGGTTCCTGCAGCCAATGAGCTTTGAGCAGTGTGAATACTGTAAAGATGTCAAGCGGGGGTTTCTGAAAAGACGGTTTTTGGAAGCCATTCATAATGTGGGAATTGGCGCAATGTGCATTTAAATCACTATAGAAAAATCTATAATGAGCACCAGCATTATTCTCTACATGATGCAACATCCAGCCAGTTTGCAGGAGGCTGCCTCTCTCTCTCTCCCATCATGTTTTACCTGAAACGCCCTATGTTGTTGAAATGAATGGGAAGCCCTCCAACTCATCCTCCCCAAGACAAACACAGACATTGTCCTCAGCCAGCATTCCTTGAGGTTTGGTTGACATGAAGTCACCGTTAGACCTGTTCCCTGTTGGTTCTGGGAAATGGTTTGTGTGGTGAAACATGTTGGAACTGGTTGGTAGTCACCCGTCCACATTTCCACACCAGTCACAGAGACATGTGTAGCACTGAAACGTGTCCTTGCTGTGAGGCTGTCCCCCACCATGTTGTGAAATGGTTGCCTCCCACACGGGTTTGTACAGAGAGGCTTTATTCAAGGGAAAATTCATGATCTCAAAGTGATCCCTTATTATTTAATGGTTTTATTCTCGTTTGGGGTCAACTTTCTGACCTCCTGATGGGAGATATTCTTTTAGAATGATGATCAAATATGAATCAATATTCTGTTACTGTAATGACTATTTCAAGCATAAAATGTTTTCAGAAACATCTTGTAGTGTACTGTTTAGCTGTAAAATGAGAAAGTTTGTGACCCGGCAACCACGTTGAGATCAATTGAAGAAATACCAAACACCGCCAACCAGACGGAGCAAACTTTCTCATTTTACAGCTAAACAGTACACTACAAGATGTTTCTGAAAACATTTGAGGTGAGAAATAATCATTACAGTAACAGAATATTGATTCATATTTGATCAGCGCTGCCTAATTTGACCGTTTGATCAGAGTTCGCAGGTGATTGACAGCTTCCTCCGTTGAATGAACAGATTTTTAAAGCCTGAAAACAGAGCCATGAGGAGGTGTAGAAGTCTAGTTTTCTCTCAGAACACTTGAATTACAATATGCTGAAAGGTTATTGTGGAATTTTTGCCCAATGATGCCACAAATATCCTGCCTACTCCTGCTTTAAACACAACCAGACATCACAGAATGGGCCACAAACTTGAGCATGAGCAAATTTCTTTTAATTTCCCCGGTATGCATTTGTACTAAATCAATAATTCGGTCCAGGCTGTCGTCCAAGGACTGACCTTACTGAGTAAATAACTAGTGTGAACTTGGGTTTGGGTAACGTGTTATTGGTTTCAGGGAATGAGAACTGATCTATATAGTGAAAAATACCACCATTCAGGGAAAAGGGAAGATTGAAATCTAACTTAAGGTTTTGAGTGTTTGTTTTCTACTCTTTTTTTTTGTATTACCCACGAGGATATCCCGTTGATAAGACCAGGTTTGTCAACATGAAATTAATGACTATCTTTATGGCTAAGGGATATAACACCTTTCACATAGAGTCATAAAGATATGATTGGCTAAACAGTCGGTAGATTTACTTTACAGCTACTGAAATGACATTTGGAGTCATAAAAAATACTACAACAGTGGCAAAAACCTGCATTAGATGAAATAAAGCCTCTCCTTGTTCAACCAAAGCATCAACTGTGACCGATGGCACCAGATGTTTGACTTCACCAAGAACCTATTATGATTTATTGCGCTGTCAGCCATTCATAGCAATGCATAATTTATGCTTTTTCTTGTTTTCCATCCATTCTTATTGGGCACAAACCTATGAAAATGTAAATACTTACACATAAATACTTAATTAGAATTAAAAAGCAAATCTTGTGCTTACAGTATTAGGCTATGATAAATAGCTGCTGGTGGTAAACACCTCCCTCTGACCTATTTCAGAAACAGGTGGTCATCCAGGGTTTGGAGCCCGCGGGGGCCAGAAGGAGGAATGGCCTCCACTACCTTTTCATGAAGTGCTGTCTCACTAATTGCTCCTTCTGGTTCAGCGGCTTCATCGGGTCCATTAAAGATGGGGGTTGGAGGGAGGGCGACTGTATTTCTGCCAGCAGGAACCATAAAAAAATGGAAAATGAGATTTTCTATTGTGTATTATGAGTTTGCCGTATCAGCAGCAGCTCCCTGATAAAGGCTGATAAATGCAGGTTCACTTACAGTTAAGTGTCCCTGTTTGACTCGCACTTTAACTATTTATCTGCCCTAGTTAAACAAGTACCAGCAAGCATGTGTGTGTTTGGTCATGCGTGTGTCATGCCAGAGTATATAGGCTATACCTCCCAGGCTCTTTTGTCAGCGTCACATTTATCACCGTCTTTGACAGCGCCGCCCCTCCCATACTGTAATGAGACCCAACTGGGCGATATGCCAAAATGTCCCCCCAAGTAACAACATCACTGATGGTGAAAGTGAACTTTCTTCAGATTACCTGTGATTTGTGACATGTGGCGGTGTTATCTGCTCGGAAAAAAACAAACAGAAAAAACTACTGTATGTGTGCTGGCCAAAGAAATGTTTAAATGTTAATATGTCAGTTGGTCCGCCTCTTCAGTCCAGACTGAAATATCTCAACAACTGTTGGATGGATTGCCATGAAATGTTGTACAGACCATAGACTGTAAGAAGTGGACGTAGTCACTGTGACCTCACCAATTGGATTGTGGACTGCCGTTTTGAAGCCCCGATTTCAGCATTTCGGCTGTCACCATCTTGGTTTTTGACACAAGATGATGGAGCTCCGTACAACTGAACGCTGAATACGACATTTTAGGTGTCCAAAAAGTTTTCAATTAACTTTCAGGAACTGAAATCACACTGTGAAACAGTTAAAGTTCTCCCAAACCGGATAACGCCGTGGTAGCAAGTGTCAATCACAAGGTATCCACGCTCTAAAGCATCCCTTGCTTTATGGTCTATTTGACTCTAAATGGGACCATTATTTACTAAATGAACATCATGCTGTATTGAAGAAGACTTGAAACTAGCGATTAAGACCATAAACTCATGTTTACAATGTTTACTGATGCAATAAATCAAGTGACACATAGGGTCATTTTCTCATAGACTGTTGTACTGTCTCTTTTTGCAACCATTTCATTCTCTTTTCAGGTAGACATTACTCTTTTATATCTTTACATAGCAATTTTTGCTGCTATATTAATGCTCTGGATATCAAATTTATCACCTTTAAATGTGTTCAATAGTTTGGCTTATGACCAACTAGCTAGCCTCAGCTGTACTTGGTGTTGTACAGCCTTACAGAGCTGCTGGCATGGCTGTAGACTCTTGTTTAATAGCGTTCTGCAGAAGTATTATTCTATGTGACTTCACTTCTTTTCGTGTGCAGCCACGTCTGTGTTTATGGGGAGTCTTCCAGGATCGGTCCCCTGATAGATGATAACTAAAACAATGGCCCTTTTAATTGAACTGTGTGTTTATATCTGTTCTGTTGCAGACGCATTGACAACATGTGGAACCAACCAGTTCCAGTGTGGGAATGGGAAATGCATCACGGTCAGATGGGTGTGTGACGGCACAGACGACTGTGGGGACGGCACAGACGAACTTCCCGCTACCTGCAGTGAGTATCACGATTCAGCTTGACACAAGGATAGACTTGTTCTTGCTTTGCTGTCAATCCCACAATCATCCCTCAGCGTGATGATTATACAGTCTCAAGTTATCATTTTTCTGCCTATTTCACTTCCAGTGGCCAAAACGTGTAGGCCGACAGAGTTCAGCTGTGCGGACCGCCTTAACCAGTGTGTATCGAGCACCTGGCGCTGTGATGGAAAAGCTGACTGTGAGAATGGAGCTGATGAAGAGGGCTGTGGTAAGTTAACTACAGGCCTCAAGAGGGCCACACGTCTGTCTCACTGTTTCCTCAATCATGTGTGATTTATCTTCTTATATTGCTCTCAGAATCCACATCTCATTCTCTTCCTCCCTGCTGGTCTTTGTCTATATGTCTCCTCTCTCTCAGCGCCAAAGCAGTGCACCAGCACAGAGTTCCAATGCGGGAACGGCCAGTGCGTGTCATCCTCCTTCGTGTGCGACGATGAGGCCGACTGCAACGACGGCAGCGACGAGGCCTCCTGCCCGGCCGTCACCTGCAGCGCCGCATCCTTCCGGTGCAACAACACCATCTGTGTCCCCCGCCTGTGGGCCTGCGACGGCGACGCCGACTGCCCCGACGGCTCCGACGAGTGGCCCCAGAACTGCGGCACGAAGGCGCCCGACTCTGCTTCCTCTCACCAGTGCTCGTCGCTGGAGTTCCGCTGCGGCAGCGGGGAGTGCATCCATGGCAACTGGAAGTGCGACGGAGGAGCCGACTGCCTCGATCGATCGGACGAAGCTAACTGTGGTAAGTATGATTACAAAATGCCTCTCTTGATCCCTCTTTCATTAGTCATCATCTCTTGTAAGTCAAATTTCCACCTGTTGCATCCCTCCAGCACGTTCCACCTGCCGTCCCGACGAGTTCGAATGCGGCGATGGCACTTGCATCCACGGCAGTCGCCAGTGCAACCATCAGTACGACTGCAGGGACCTGAGTGATGAAACCGGCTGCGTCAATGGTACCTCCCCTCACCTTCCTATCCTGGTTGATAAAGCAGCCAAATGCAAAATCTCCGGTGTGTGTCTATAATTGAATCTTTCATTTCACAGCAACCCACTGCGAGGCCCCGACCAGGTTCAAGTGTCGCAGTGGAGAATGCATAAGCATGGAGAAGGTGTGTGACAGGCAGCGTGATTGCAGGGATTGGTCAGATGAGCCTCTTAGGGAATGTGGTGAGTACCGAGGCCTCTCATCCATAACTGTCTGCTTAATTACTACTTTGTATTTAATGAGGGTGTCTGCAGCTTGAGAATGCTAGTTACTGCACACCCTCAGAAAAGAAAGATAGTAAATCCTTTCCTTCTTCCCCCCCCGATGCAGGCTCCAACGAGTGCCTGTACAACAACGCCGGATGCTCTCACATTTGCAAAGACCTGAAGATCAGCTTCGAGTGCCTGTGTCCTGCCGGATATCGCCTGGTTGACACAAAGCGCTGTGAAGGTAACACGCTCCCACACAGTTACATTCTCATTTGGGAACAGATTATCACACGATGTTGCAATCTGTTTACTCTGACGCAACCTTTTCCATGTCCCCATCATCTGATCTGCTGCCAGATTAAGAGAGATCCCGTAATTCTTACGGACACGATGACTCACCATCCTGTTTCGTCATATTTCATTTCATTCCCCCCTCTACCCGCCTCTTCATTGAATCAGATATCGACGAGTGTGCCAACCCGGACACCTGTAGCCAGATCTGCGTCAACCAGATGGGCGGTTACAAATGCCAGTGTGAGGAGGGTTACCAAGTTGACCCAGCAACCAAAGCCTGCAAGGCCATCGGTAAATATCAGCTCTCTGTGTCCTTTCCAGAGTGTCTGCTGCACTAATATGGAACAGTTAGATGTTCGAAGATGATGAATAGCCTTCTCAAATGTTACGTATGGAAATATAAAGAAAAATAATAGAACATAATAGAATAATTATAAGCATTTTCATTTATTTCATTTATTTTATAAAAAAATCTCTTGCCCATTCTGATCTTGTAGGTACGATAGCCTACCTGTTTTTCACCAACCGTCATGAAATCAGAAAGATGACTTTGGACAAAAGCGAGTACACCAGAGTGATCCCCCGTCTGAAGAACGTCGTGGCCCTCGACATGAACATGGCCGACAAAGAGATCTACTGGTCGGACATTTCCCAAAAGAAGATCTACAGGTGAGCGAGAATGAAATCAGAAAGAACGTTTTTTTTTGTTTCCTTTACTACCGCTTTACGCCGGCTCTTCGCTTTCAATCCAGGACTCAGATGGACTCGGCCGAAGACGCCACTCATCACAGCGTGGTCGTCGGTAGCGACATCGATGCTCCTGAAGGCATCGCTTTTGACTGGATCCACGGCAACCTGTACTGGACTGACAGCGTCCGCGGCACCGTCTCCGTAGTGACCGCTGATGGTGGCCGCCGCAAAACTCTCTTCCAGCAGGACTTGTCTAAACCTCGCGCTATTGTGGTCGACCCCCACAGCAAGTAAGTCTAATAGCACAAATAATGCCTAAATCATTCTTAGACTCTCTGTTTTCTTCATTTGATTTCAGTATTTTGATTTACAATGTTTTATTTACAACATAACTATGTCCTCCCAGCTTCATTTACTGGACTGACTGGGGGAATCCCTCTAAGATTGAGAAGGGAGGTCTTAACGGAGTAGACCGCACCGCCCTGGTCACTGACAACATTGAGTGGCCTAATGGAATTACGCTCGGTAAACTCTAGCATTCACGTCTCTCTTGGTTAAAGTTGTTTTTTAATCTATTCATGCGCAGTGGTCTGATCTGTTGACCCCTAACCCCCACCCGTCTGCTTCCTCCCCAGACCTGTTGAACCAGCGGCTCTACTGGGTGGACTCTAAGCTGCACACCCTCTCCAGTATCGACGTGCAGGGCGGTGGTCGACGCACCCTCATCATTGACGAGCACTCGCTGGCCCACCCACTGGGCCTCACTGTGTTTGAGGTAGGTGTTTACCACCTGATAAACTCCGTTACACATAAACCCAGAGCCGAGTGTCAAATACCACATGCCTCCTCGCTACATGTGTAAACAGTAGCATTCCTCACTACTACCACTCTGTCCCCAGTCTCTTAAAGTGGACGTAGACTGAATATTTTGGCATCATTGGGCAAAAACTCCATAATAACCTTATATAGCATATTGTAATTCAAGTGTTCTGAGAGATAACTAGACTTCTGAACCTCCTCATGGCTCTGTTTTTAGGCTTTAAAAAATCTACCTCAACCTTGGCCAATCAAAGGTAATTTCAGAGAGAGAGCGTTCCTATTGGCTGTTTATGAGGCAGCTGTCAATCACTCGCGAACTCCGATCAAACAGTCAAACTAGGCAGCGCTGATCAAATATGAATCAATATTCTGTTACTGTAATGCTTATTTCTTGCGTAAAATGTTTTCAGAAACATCTTGTAGTGTACGGTTTAGCTGTAAAATGGTATTTCCTCAACTGATCTCAACATGGCTGCTGGTTCACAAACTTTCTCATCAGTAACAGAATATTGATTCATATTTGATCAGCGCTGCCTAGTTTTTGATCGGTGCTCTCGAGTGATTGACAGCTGCTCAGAGACGGCAAGGCTCCAGCTCGGCTGTGATTGTTTTTTTTCCTGCGGTCTGTGAAATCTTGCAGATGCCATTAGGAGCACCGGAGGACACAGAGGCACATGATTTTTTCCTGATTACCTGTCTCATGCACTACTGTCAGGATATAGTGACCGTTTTATAAAAATAACTTTTTTTTTATCATATTTGCTGCAGTCTCGCCTACTGCTGCTTTAAATGCTCAAGCTTGGTTGTGTTTTTGTGCTTCTATAGGAAAGAGTGTTCTGGACAGACGTCAGTAACAATGCCATCCTCAGTGCAAACAGGCTGACGGGTGATGACATCACACCAGTGGCAGAGCACCTCTCGTCACCAGAAGACATTATTCTCTACCATAACCTCAAACAACCTGCTGGTAAGAGACACCACTGCCACATACTCTTCAGAAATGAGCTCCCATCCAAATCAGACCAATGTTAACTGGTTTTCAGTTTGCATATCAGATCATTATTGACCTTTTTATTAAATATTGAATATTGGAAAAACATTTGTCATTCACTGCCAATTTGATGGAGGTTCCTCCTGGACCACTGCTGCATAACAATAGTGTGTAACACCTGGAATAAGATTAATTTTTGGTACATGCATTCACTGGTATTATTCATTTGTTTGCTTAATAACGTCTAAACCCGTATCACTTAATTACAACACCAGAACTCACCCTAGTATTGCATGCTTAGGCCTCTCTAACCCAGAAGTGTTGTCAATCGATTAAAATATTTAACCATGTTTAATCACATGATCAAAATCGCATGTTCAAAATGTACCTTAAAGGGAGATTTGTAACTCTTTGCAAAAACTGAATAAGTGTGTTTCCCAAAACGTCTAACTACTGCTTTAACGTTGATAATGGCTTCAAAACATTTAAAGCACTTAAACTAAAGTAACATTTCATCCTCTTTTCCATTGCAGGGACGGATTGGTGCCAGGTATCCGCCTGTGAGTTCTTGTGCCTAGCAGCTCCTCAAGTGGGCAGACATCCCCCCAAATACACCTGCGTCTGTCCAGATAACATGATGTTAGCCAGGGATATGAGGACATGTGTATCCGGTATGTAAATCATCAAAGAGCAAATATACTGTTGTATAATATCGAGAAGAAAATGACAAAATCCTAATTTATGTCTTCTAAATAGAATATTTTCATTAGTTCAAGCCTCTCACTCCTCCTCCTCATTCTGTTTTTGTTCTTCACCAGCTGTGCCAACAACTGCAGCTCCCGTGCCGCCTCAAGTTCCAGCTACCGACCCCCCTCGTCAGCCACCAGCGGAAGCCAGCACCACACCTAAACCCCCGGTCCACACCACACCTAAGCCCCTGGCGCATACCACCACAGCACGCATCGTAATCACCAGCACTACGGCTAGACCACTGCCACGCAGCACCAAGCCTCCTCTGAGGACCACCACACCTGAACCAAAGGCCCCGTCAACCACGCCGGTAAACCCTAAAATTCCCCAGACCACCACAGGGGCTCCGGTCACCTCTCCAGGCAAGTACCATAATGGTGGTTTTGTGTATTTTAGATAATAGACCTTTTTCACGGCAGATGTTTTGACATGTCATAGTAGGAAAAGCACAATAACATTACTTGCTTCGGGGAGGCCCTGGTATTGTGCATGCTGTCTTACTGGAATAGCTTACTGGAACACTTAAAGCTGCAGTAGGCAGGGTGGAGCAAATATGATTTAAAAAAAAGGTATTTTTATAAAACGGTCACTATATTCTGACAGAAGTGCATGAGACAGGTAATCTGGAAAAAAAAATCAGGTGCCTCTGTGTCCTCCAGTGCTCCTAATGGCATCTGCAAGATTTCACAGACCAGAGGAAAACAACCAATCAGAGCTGATCTGGAGCCTTGCCGTCTCTGAGCAGCGTTCAATCACTCGCAAACTCCAATGAAACGGTCAAACTAGGCAGCGCTGATCAAATATGAATCAATATTCTGTTACTGTAATGCCTATTTCAAGCATAAAATGAGTTCAGAAACATCTTGTAATGTACTGTTTAGCTGTAAAATGAGAAAGTTTGTGATCGGGCCGCCATGTTGAGATCAGTTGAGGAAATACCAAGCACCGCCCACTAGCTTGAAATAGGCATTACAGTAACAGAATATTAATTCATGTTTTATCAGCACTGCCTAGTTTGACTGTTTGATCAGAGTTTGCAGGTGATTGACAGCTGCCTCCGTTGAATAACCAGCCAATAAGAACGCTCTCTCTCTGAAATGACCTGTGATTGGCCAAATCTCCCGTCACAGGCTAGATGTTTTAAAGCCTGAAAACAGAGCCATGAGGCGGTGCAGAAGTCTAGTTTTCTCTCAGAGCACTTGAATTACAATATGCTGAAAGATTATTATGCTGAAAGACATCGTTAATCAATTTCACCTGCTTTCAAATCTACGACAAGTTAAAATGACTGCTGTGAAAAAGGTTCTGTTAAGGTAAAAAATGTGTAGACACTTTACCTTCCTGTTGACCATTTTACAAAGTTTGTTTTGAGTGCATTGTCCTCAGCTCTGACATACAATGTATATAATGCAGGTCAGCTCCCTGTATCATTAACTTATTGTCTTGTGTCTACCTTTCCTTCAGATTTTCGACATGAATTTGCTGCAGCTATACCCACCGCCTCCAACACCCCGGTAGCTCTGTATACTGCATTACCTCTGGGTGAGTAGCTTTGGCAGCAAAGGTGGCATCTTCACAGCAAATACAAATAATTTGAAATAACAACAAGCCTCATGTGTCATCTCTCCCTATGTCTGCCTCATGTAGCGATCGTTTGCCTGGTGGCTATTGGCGCCGTGCTGCTATGGAGGAACTACAGGCTGAAGAACACCAACACGATTCACTTTGACAACCCCGTCTATCAGAAAACCACTGAGGAGCAAGTGCACATTTGGAGGAGCCTCAGCCCTGACGGTTACTCCTACCCAAAAGTGAGTCTAGTTTCACAGTCTACAGTTCAGCCTGTTTGTATTTAGTACATTTTGTTGTAATAAGCACACACGGGCTACAGTATGTGTCATTTCTGACATCCTTTTTTTATTTTCTGTCCTGTCAGAGACAAGTTGTGAGCTTGGATGAGGAGGCAGACAATCCAGCCTTCACAGAAAACTGACAAATGTCGGAGTGGAAAGAAGAGCCTCGATAATAAGCTACCTTGGACGTCCTTTTGTATTTTTTTACCTCACGCAGCACAAAGATGGAAGTCAAAGCCAGTATCAGAACCACTGTATCCTCACAGACAGCAGGCGCTCTACAGTAGAAAAACCAGGGTGAAACATATTTTCAGTTTGCACATTTTTTTTTTTACCATCACGTTGACAATCCATTCCTCACCAAATCATACCAAAACAGCAGACGATGGATTCCTCAAACTAACATTTTTTCACTCTTTATCCTAAGTGTGACGCCGATGATACAACTGGAGAACTGTGTCACTGTTAAAGCCACATCATTTCTTGTCTTTCACGCACCAGTTTAACTGAGCTATTTTGATGCAACTTTTAATTGGGAATTCCCTCTAACGTGTGTAAGGTAGAATTCATACGAGTTTTGTAAATATCACTGTTTTTTTTTCTTTTTTCCGTCTGTTCATGGAACGTTATCAAAGCTTATTTGCTTTTTTTGGCCACTCATGTTTGGATGGTAAATATAAAGCTGTATTTGAGCGACAAAAGCAACAAAACAGCCAAGCGTGGCCAGCATTGTTGCAAGCATTGTTGCCGAGTCGCCATTGGAGTTTCGCTCAAGAACTCGTTGACGTAGTTATGACGTTAAACAGCACTGGGAACTGGCTAACGGCATTTATTTTTAGACGGAACGGAACAAGGTTGAAACAAAAACACGTGATTGGTTGACTCTTGACTGCGTCATTGGGGAGACCAGCTCAACTTTATTTGTAGCGTGTCACGCCCGTCACGAAGCGACAAGCGTCGGGCGTCAGTTTGTAGCTTCATGTCACTGACTTCCATTGAAAATGACTTGCGGCCTGTTGCCGTGTCGCTCGTAGTGTGAACGCAGCATAAGGTTACCATCATGGATGTAGCTACCACGAGAAGCCGGTTAGCTTAGATTAGCTGAAAGACTGGAAGCAGGGGCAAACAGCCGGCCTGGTTAGAATTTTAGTTTTTATACTTTTTGATCGGTGGTTTTTGTACAGAATAGGTAAACACGATATCACATGTTTTTCAGCGAGCTTTAGAGACGCTGGTTGGCTTATTTTGTTACCTTCATCTACATATTAAACAAACAGATACATGAGTGGTATCATTCATCTCGTATAAGTCTCGACAAGAAAGCAAATAAGTGTACACTTGAACAACAAACGAAGAAATGTGTCCAGTACTTAGTGAGCTTTAGAGGGGCTAGTAGGTGGATTTTGTTCCCTTTGGACAGAGCCAGGCTAGCTGTTTCCCCTGTTTCCCAGTCTTTATGCTAAACTAAGCTACCCTTTGGCTCCAGCGCCATACTTAACGCACAACATGAGCGTGGAATCAATCTTCGCATCTAACTCGAGTGAATTTAAAGTACAGCATACAGTCGGTGAATGTAATACTGTACTAATATGAATTATGCACGTGCCAGTTTAACCGGTGTGACCTCAATAAGTCTAAATGATGTATGTGTGTAACACCAGTCATCGCCTCAGTAGTGGAACAAAAATATCACCCAAAGTGACCTAAAGACACCGCTGTAGTTAATCTCAAAGACTACACAATGCACACTGTGTCCGTGCCTTGAGTTATACTGTGCTCCGTGATAGCCTTCGGATTCCACACACCACCATATGGTCACAACACAAGGTTTCTTCGGCAGCTGTCTTTTGTTTTCCGAGTTTCTCCGGACAGTTTTTCAGCTCCATTCTCCTGATTTGTGATCGGCTGTCTGTGCATTGGAAGGACATCTTTAAATTTTCCCTCCCTATACCCCTCTGGGGGAGGACCAGTGCATTCCTCAAAGACAGAAAGGCTTTGATGCAACCACGTGTGACCAGTGGGGCCGCGTCTAATGCTCTGTACCCCCGCACGTGTATATTTACATCCTCCCTCAGGACCAGAACTTCAACTTGCCTCCAGCATTCCTCACAAACGAAGCCACGTGCCCCATCATGGTTTTTAAAAACACACTTCTCACCAGCTATTTGAGCTCCTTCATTTGAATTGCCGACAAATGTGTGCCTTCTTAATGACATATTACAGTCACATGTTCATGTTGGTGCTATTGAACTCAGTGGATATGTATAAAAACAATGCGTCTTCCTGTTTACAGTGAATTGGTTGAGTGTTACATGCAGGTGAGGTTACACCTAACAAAGACGTTATTGTGATGTGGGTTAATGACCATTGTGAGGCTTTTAGGTAGAAAACATTCATAAGTGCTAGTGAAGCTGTACATAATGTCATTTTACAATCACTGACTAACAGTGCAGATTAAGCGTGTAAATATAATGTTCATAAATGTAAATATGTTTTCTTTACTGTTTTTTTGGAAATAATGTCAGTGTTTTAGACTTTGTTGTAAACTTTAAACATTTTCTGTACATAAATAAATGCTTCTATTTATTATAGAATCACTACTGTCTGGGTTCAGTTTTTGAAGACTCATTTCTGGAATTACTTTAATGCATATAACATCTTAGCAGTCACATCAGTTGGCTTAGTTACTAAACTAACTGTCCTTGTGTTGATCTTCCAATGTTTTCCTCGATCATCTCCCTTCAAGTCAACACCAAATACAGTAGTACGAATAGATATTGGAAGTATTTAGTGTGCTTTGGCCAAGTTTTCATTTACATAGAGTGGCAGAAGCTGGATGTTTGAACCATTTATTCATTACTTTTAGGTATCTATTTCAATTATTTATTTGTTTAACAATTACTTAGCTAACTATTTCAACTCTATCAATTATTTCAGCTGTTAATAATTACTTTTAGCCAACTATTTTGACTGTAAATTATTTTACTAAAGATAAGCATCCCACTGATTTGTTGTCCTATTTGGCTGTGTATTTTCCTCCTCAACGCAAAAAGGTGTATACATTTTAAATCAAATCACAATTGCTATATTTTTGTTGTGTTGGTTGAGTTTAATCAAGTTAACCAGTTGAGCTTCCACATAACCTGACATGTGCAGCAGTAGCCTACTCTCTAGGGTACAATTACACTGGGTGGGATTGTGCAATGTGAGACATGGTTGTGATTTATTTGACATTGTCCAGAAATGTCTTTCCAGAACTAACTGGATTTTATTGGCACTTATTTCCTTTATTACTACTTGGTGCAAAGCCTTACTTTCCCTCTCTGTGTTGTTATCATGGGGGGTTGAAATGCTGCATAAGGTATGTAGCAGATGAAATGTACGTCAGCATGTTCCACTGTTTTCATCCAACAGCTTTGGTATGTAGACATGGCAGAAAACGTGAAGAGAGGGTTGGGGCTTTTTTCTCTCTCTTTTCTTTAAGGGGGGCCGGGTGTGTTTCTTCACTTCTTCTATGGAAAACGAGACCTTCTTCCTAGAAAGTCAGGCCGGCACAGTGAAAGACAAAACCCACACAGTTTCTTAGAAATTCTTGAACACCGTGGGACCACAGAAAGGAAAAGTAACAACACTGAGTCTGAGAAAGTCTCTCTCTATTAGCCTATTATTTATTTGCACATAAAAATAAAAGATATATCAACCCATGGAACTGGAAAGTCTTTTACAAAGTTTATACATTCTGAATATAGTCTGAATACATTAATAAATAGCCCTCATAATTTGGTAATATGACTTTTGTGTTTACATGTTGATCATAACAGTAACTTGTCAGGTGCTTTTTATAATAATAAAACAGTATAGTATATTGAACTGATTTGTACATAACTCCAGGCACAGCTTGGTAGACATGGTCATGAGTTTGTGTTTACAACCTTGTGGCCATAGCTTTAATAAACCATCTTTTTTCATTGAAATCCATGTTTTGTGATAGCTTTAAGAGTAAGCCACAACCACTGCTATCCGAGAAGAGAGGGAAAACAAACAGCTTTGTGACCCAGCCGGGGGCATGTCACGTGCAAAGTTCAAGGCTGAGGAAGAGTGGAAGTGTTGAGGTGATAACACAATTCAGGTAAAAGATGCAGCGACACATCTATACATGTGGGTAAACCATGTGGGTAAACATGTAGATAAGAAAACAAACAGTTCATGTCAACTCTCAGATCTCCCTCTGAGGAAAATATGATTATTAATACAGCTATATCCATGACATCATCGAGCCTTTCCTGATTCGTCACTGAATTTCAACACTCATTGTGAAAGCATTTACTCCTGTGGTACAATTTGTTTTTGTTTGCGCAAACTGCAGAAAACATCTGTTTTTCAAAGAAAAGTTTCATCTGAATCCCTCTGCATCATTAATCATTAATTAAACCTCGAAGGTCATGTATGGCAGGCTGGATCATTCCAGTTTCCTCCCACAGATGAATTTAATAAAATCCACTACATGTGTTTTTTTTCAGTTTGAAAGAAAGCTGTAACATCCAATTAACTGAATACAGTTACTTTTACACACATGACTCAACTTCATTCATAAACAGTTATACAATAAAAGCTAATTTAGTGTTTCTACTTTGTTTAAATTTTGGTGTTGAATAAATATGGCAAGGTTGTCCCATTTTGTACCAATTCATTCTATGACATTTCTCAGTAGGTTCCTTTAACTTTCACCTGATGTTTAAGACATGTGATCTTCCAAAGTGTGAGGATACGACATCACTGATCACCTGATAAACAAAACCAGCCAGCCGGACCATCACTGACCTTTGCTCAGACTGTGTTTTGTTGGGGAGAGACCACTCCCTTCTGGGAGGCACACACTACTCACCAGACCACAGCTTGACCAATGGTGCAACCAATAATATTTGATCAAAGTTGCTCATAGAGGAGTTTCCAGATTTTGTAGTTTATATTCTCAGAATCCACCCACTCTTACAAGAAGATACTCTTAAAATGTTTCCCCTCAGACAGTTTTATCTATTTATTTTTTCATAATTTTGGGAGTTAATTTATGCCTTTATTATTATAGGAAATGAAAAGAGAGAGAGAGATGGGGAATGACATGAAGAAAAAAAACAAAGTAGAATCCTGCAATAATGATTGAATTGGCTTTTTTTTCCAGATTTGAATGATCCCAATTTGACTATAATTCACCATGTTGTATTCAATGGCTTTGCAATTATTTTGGAAATATTTAATTTAACATATAAAATTACGACTTGGATCCATGATTACGAAAAGATACTTAACTTAACTTAACTTAACTTAACTTAACTTAACTGCATCACTCTTTTTGTGCTTGATGAAAACGTTATAGGGTCGCATATTGGTTTTGAAGAAAAACATACTTTTTTGTCTTGCCAATACTCAAACTGAGCCACCATGTAATAGCATAACAGTAGTTAGCCTTACAGCTGTTTTTTCATGTGTATACAACAGTGTCATCAGCATACATTTGCCATTCTTACCTGTGACACTGTTGGCGAAGATCATTAAAGGTGCTAAATGCGAGATTGGGAGCATTTCTTTTGCCTTGTGACGGTTGAGCCGGCTCACATACACGAACATGAACTATAAGGTGTGCAAGGCCGGCCCGGCTATGTCAACAAAGCACGGAGAAGCTCCATTCGTTGCTCAGGTAGACATTATTCCTCTATATCTTTACATAGCAAATAGATGTTTGCTGCTATATTAATGCTCTGGATGTCATATAGAGTACCTTTAATATACAGGCTAAATAATCAGGGGCCTTACCCTGACCCTTGAGGTATACCCATTGTTCATTTCATGTTACAGCATCATCAGCTTTAACACACTGCATCCTATTAGATACTAATAACACAGGGATTTAGATGAAAACTTTAATTTAAAAATGAGTAAAAAATGTGAAAATACAGCACCAACTACTCCTCCTTTATCAAGCCTAGATTTTATTTGATATAAGGTATCTGTTTCTGTGGAATAATTTGCTCTAAAGCCAAACTGCATATGATGTAAACAAAACTGTCTTGTGTTAAGATAAATTGTCAGTTGTTCAATGAGTTTATCTGCAACTTTTAAAAGTACTGGTCGGATGCTAACTGGCTTTGTGGTGGAGTGACAATTATGTGTTTCCAGTCATTGGGGGAAGTATTTTCACACTGATAAAACAGCCTTTAGGTGTCCCACAACAGGAATTTAGAGGGACATTACAAGGGGTATGGGATGGACTATTGCGTCTTTAGACTCACAATCATGTTTTGTACCTTACTGTTGTTTCCTCATATGCCACACACACAGCGCTATCTGTGGCTGGTCAATACTCAGTGTCTACATCAGGTCAAAGCTTTATGTTTAACTGCTGACATGATTATCAATGAGTTATATTATTCTGTTTCAGGGGGCGTTCTTCATGTCTTTGACCTATGTCGATGCCGTCACATAGCTCATACAGTATATGTGAGCCATGTCAGTCCAGTCAGGTTTATTCTGGACTGCTCTGATATGGGACATGATGTCGTACTGTTTTGTCTCCCACAGCCTCGCCCCCTCAACTCTTCCCGTATCGAGTAAACATCCTCTCTTTAAACTTGGGAAGAGACTGTCCTGTCCCATCAGTGATCACACAAACAGACATGACTCACTTTACTAATCAGTATTTATATTATTTACCTTGTGTGGGATATGTTATTGACATAGTAGTGCAGGTGGCTCACTCAGACATGGTAACTGGAGTAGAAATAATTAACCTTAGTAAGAAATTTACTGATAATGAAACATTTTTTGTATTTCAATGGTTTTGGTTAAAAAAAACTGCTAATAACCAATCAAATTATCACTAGATCTGCATGAGCATTTTTGATATAGCTTAGATTATCTCTCTGTAAGGTGATCTTCATTCTACAGACAGCTTGCCTTTTCACTTTCGTGAGCTGACATTTGTGTTTATTTGGCAATTTCTCAGATTAAAATTGGGTTCTTAATTGGTGCTTTATTGGTGGCTGGAAAGGTCAAAACAAGCCAAAACAGTGTGCTAGCTGCTAATTGAATGAAATGTTACATTACTCTGTTGACTTTATTAAAATGTCCAATCTGTGGGTATTTGTAATGTTTTGAGATGTCAGTGTAGCCTCTGTGCTGTATGTAGGTTTATGTTTTCAGAGATAATTTCATTTATGCCTATTTACGTTATAACAATAAATATTATACATTCGCTTTCATATTCATTAAATAGTGTAAATACAATATTATAATAAATACAATAAAATAATTAAATTAAATTAAATACTAAATGATAAATAAAAAAACATTGTAGATAATAACAACATTTTAAAAAGATAAAAGACGAGGGAACTCTTTTGTTCTCAGGGATTAGGCTACTTCAAATCTGTTACTATAATGTTTTAAAAAACATCTTTTACTGTTTCTACGAGCAAGCGAATTAAGAAGAGTTTCAATCATAGACTATATATAAAGATAAAACAAAATAAAAATAATAATACGTAATATATAGGCTATCATAGGTCATATATATGTCAATTGTTTCAATTCATTATAAAAAGTGTAATATATATATTGTATATATATATATATGCCAATGGTTTCAATTAATTATAAAAAGTGTAAAATAATATATATATATATATATATAAATATATATATATATATAAATATAAGAGCAAGCAAATTAAGAAGTGTTTTTCAATCATAGACTGTATATAAAGATAAAATAAAATAAAAATAATAATATGTAATATATAGGCTATCATTGGTCATATATATATATATATATATATATATATATATATCAATGGTTTCAATTAATTATAAAAAGTGTAATATATAGATATTGTATATATATGTCAATGGTTTCAACTAATTATAAAAAGTGTAAAATAATTATATATATATATATATATAAAATATATAAATATAAGAGCAAGCAAATTAAGAAGTGATTTTCAATCATAGACTGTATATAAAGATAAAATAAAATAAAAATAATAATATGTAATATATAGGCTATCATAGGTCATATATATATATATATATATATATGTCAATGGTTTCAATTAATTATTAAAAGTGTAAAATAATATATATATATATAATATCTAAATATTAGAGCAAGAAAATTAAGAAATGATTTTCAATCATAGACTGTATATAAAGATAAAATGAAATAAAAATAATAATATGTAATATATAGGCTATCATAGGTTATATATATATGTCAATGGTTTCAATTAATTATAAAAAGTGTAAAATTATATATATATAAGAGCAAGCAAATTAAGAAGTGATTTTCAATCATAGACTGTATATAAAATATTATGTAATATATAGGTTATAAATGTCAATGGTTTCAATTAATTATAAAAAGTATGCAATATTATGCTTCACTTCACTAATATACACAACATTTTTGGTTACTAACTTTCTATTATATATATATATATTTAAATCCAAAAATGTTGTGTATTTTAGTGAATAAATATTTTTTTTACAACATATTCTAGAGATTTCTGTCTGTCACTGTTTAAAATGATAAAGTGGTGAAGCTCAGTGTCAGTGCGCCTCCTGGTGGACACATGGTGGACACGTGGTGGACTGTGTATGTCATCTGTGACCTGCTTACCGGAAGCCACGTGGTTCATCTTTCTACAGACACATGCAGCAGCTGGAAGGACTTCCCGTTACTCTTGTGTAGTTTTAATTGTAGTATAAAGCGATCTGCTTCATTAAAACCATGTCAGGCAAGTCGGAGTTGAAAATCAACTCCGGGTTCGCTCAGAAGTATGATAAATACCGACAGAGAGAGGAGCTGCAGAGACGTGAGTGTGTTAGCTTAGCTAACGATGGAGGGCTAAACCATCCAGCTAACAACCCAGCATGGGGGAACTGTAGCTTCAAGTTGTTTTATTATACAGCTGTGTTATCTGTGGGTCTAATGTCTGTGTGTTGTGTTGTTGTGCAGTGAAGGACCGATATGGAGACCGAGCAGATGATGAGAGCGACTCTGAGTCGTCCAGCTCTGGAGACAGTGAACTGGTTAGTTAGCATCACTTCTTCTTCTGCTCTTTTCCACACCAGCAACAGATTGTTTACTGTTTCTACCAGTTTCAATCATAGACTGTATATAAAGATAAAATAAAATAAAAATAATGATATGTAATATATAGGCTATCGTAGGTCATATATATATATATACATATATATATATATATATACATATATATATATATATATATACATATATATATATATATATATATACATATATATATATATATATATATACATATATATACATATATATATATACATATATATACATATACATATATATATATATATGTATATATATATACATATATACACATATGTATATGTGTATATATATATATACACATATACATATGTGTATATATATACATATATATATATATATATATATATATATATATATACACATATACATATATATACATATATATATATATATATACATATACATATATATATATATACATATATATATATGTATATGTATATATACATATACATACATATATGTATATATACATATACATATATATATATATATACATATATATACACATATACATATATGTGTGTATATATATGTATATATATATACATATATATGTGTGTCAATGGTTTCAATTAACTATAAAAAGTGTAATATATATATATGTATATATATGTGTATATATATATATATATATGTATATATATATGTACATATATATATATACATATATATATATATATAAAAGAGCAAGCAAATTAAGAAGTGATTTTCTATCATAGACTGTATAAAGTTAAAATAAAATAATATTATGTAATATATAGGCTAGGTCATATATATATATATATATATACACTATATATATATATATATTGTGTGTGTGTGTATATATATATATATATATATATATATATATATAGACCGAGTAGATGAGAGTGACTCTGAGTCGTCCAGCTCTGGAGACAGTGAAGTGGTTAGTTAGCATTGCTGCATCTTCTGCTCTTCCCACACCAGCAACAGATAACAATAACGTGCTGTTGTGTTCATCATGTTAACTGACTGGCTGTTATTTGCCCTCCCAGGAACTGGACCCTGAAGTTGAGAGGGATTTCTACAGAACATTGTCGCTGCTGAAGAAGAGAGACCCCAAGATCTACCAGACAGATGTGAAGTTCTACTCAGAAGGTGATTATCGCTATCATTGGTGTTGCTTTCACGGTCTGTAGGACATCTTAATATAAACAAAACATTAAATCTTTCAGAAGCATCCACCAGCGATGAGAAGCCTTCAACCTCGAAGAAAGCAGTAAAGCCCATGTATCTCAAGGACTATGAACGTAAAGTCATACTGGAAAAGGAGGGGTGAGTGAGCTACTGATCTTATTTACTATTATTTACTAACATTCACTATGTCTGACTGCACCACAATCAGATTTCACAGAGTGATGGTGCATTTTGGGTCCTTCCATCAGGATCAAGGACTCAAAGGGGAACTACACCCAAAATTCGTACATGTTATTCCTGTAGTCCCCCCTCGGCACAACAGAAAGCACCTGGGTCAGTCCTTCATGCTGGTAGCCATCAGGCTCCACAACCAAGGCTGACCCCCATATGAGAACTATGAGGACTTGAAGAACTTTAAACATGCACTATCTGCAACCATCTTGGACTCTAACCACTAGTGCAGTTTACACTTACTTTACACTATACATCCTATATACCACTTATAGACTGCACATACTTCATTTATTTATTGACGGACTGTACACACTATGTTCACCCCCTTCACTCTGAATCTTTTATATCTCTATTTATTGTTTTTATAATTTTTGTATACCTATACCTCTCTATAAAATGTGAGAAAATGGTGAAAAATGCCGATCAGTGTTTCCCAAAGCCCAAGATGACGTCCTAAAAATGTCTTGTTTGGTCCACAACTCAAAGATATTCAGTTTACTGTCATAGAGGAGTAAAGAAACCAGAAAATATTCACATTTGAGAAGCTGGAATCATATTTTTTTCTTAAAAAATGACTCATACCAATTAATCAATTATCAAAATAGTTGGCGATAAATTTAATAGTTGACAATTAATCGATTATCGCTGCGGCTCTAAACTGTATCACATCTATTATTGACATATACACAAAGAGTGCTTTTGCTATTTTCCAATTTTTTTTTAAAATCTTCTGATCTTTTTGTTTTTTACTTTACAGCAAATATGAGGATGATGACGACAGTGATGATGAGGAGGCCGCCAAGAGAATGGAGGAGGTAGACCCTGTTGCCACATAATTTAGTTCCCTCAGGACAATGGAAATACTTACTGGTGTTTTTATTAATTGTTAATCATCATTGTTTTCTTTCAAAGAGAGCTGCCTCTCCGAGCTACATTCAGGAGCAGCGGGAGCTGAAAGACAGGTAGGACTCAAACAAACTGAAGGTGTCTGTCTGGCAGTATAACTCTATTACAGACTATTTACAGAAACTTAAACCTCTCCGCAGCTTCCGTAAGTTCATCCAAGACAGCGACGACGACGAAGCCGGCGAGGGAGACGGACCATCTGAGTTTCTGACCAAGAGGATCAAAACACAGGATGAGAAGGTCAGAAGCTGTTACCAGTTACTTCCCATCGTGAAATGGAGAAATATGAGAGCATTACAGATCAGGATGAACTTCTGTGCTCTTGTATCTGTCTGTAGGATAAAGAAGAGGAAGACTTTGTGGAGTGGCTGAAGGGCCAGGCTGACCTCGATGGTCCGGAGGAGGTGAAGGACATGGTGAGTGTGTGAAATATATCGGACAGTGTGCATGAAAGCATGATGGGAAATTAATTTTGGTTAGACACAGAGTCTTGCGTAGTAGGGATGTCACGATACCAATACAAGTGAAATTCCACGATTCTCGATACTAATTCGATACTACTTGAGTTTTGTCATCAACTTGTGTACTGAAGTATCGGTTCTTGTGACATCCCTATTGCTTAGTAATGAGACTGGTTTGTGTTGAGACAGAAATACTTAAGGGACTACTGGAATGACCCAGAGCTGGATGAGAAGGAGCGTTTCCTGAGAGACTACTTCCTCAACAAAGGCTACCTGGACGATGACGACAAAGATGATGAACGGTAGGTTGCCGCCTGTGTGGATGTTAGTTCCCTGTGAGCTGTGAAGGAAACATAATTCATATGCAAACTCTCCTGATGTGTTCAGGATCCCAACCTACGACGAGGTGCTCCAGGACGATGTGGAGGACTCTGAAGAGGAAGGGGAGACCTTCTTGGAGAAGCAGGAGGACTTTGAAAGAAGCTACAACTTCCGCTTCGAAGAGCCCGACGCTCAGCGGATCAAGACCTACCCCCGCAGCATCGCCACCTCCGTGCGCTCCAAAGACGACCGCAGGAAACTTAAAAGGGACGAAGTGAAAGAAAGGAAGGACAAGGTGCGTGTCATGTTAAAAAAAAAAAAAACCTCTAACCAAAGCCCTTGATTCCTCCAGTTGCTCTTTCTGCTTCTCAGTATGAAATCCTTCATTCATTAGCGAATATAAACCAACCATTCTCTCTGCTTTCCTTTCGCTCCCTTTCCCAACAACTCTTACAGGAGAAAGAGCAGAAGCGGGAGCAGCTGAAGCAGCTGAAGAACTTGAAGCGAAACGAGATTATGGAGAAGCTGAAGAAGCTTCAGGAGCTGACCGGCAACGAGCAGCTGGCCTTCAGTCAGACTGACCTGGAGGGAGAGTTCAATCCACAGCAGCACGACCAGCTCATGCAGGTGGGTGTATACACACACTACTACAAAAATACGGACACACAGTTAAATGATTTTGCAGGACAACCTCAGTTTCTCTTTGGGAATTGTTATTCGTGTGCTCACTTTAAGGGGTTGCTCACATGAATACGTCAGCTCTGTCGCTTTCATCCTTTTATCCAAGGTGCTTGGGAGGTTGCGCTCCTGGCGGGCCTGCTGTTACTAAGCAACTAAAACCTGCGCGATGCGATGATGATGATTAGCATGTGCTCAAATGATGACAGAGCACTGCCAAACTCTCATATGCTGCCAATGAAACTGAAAGCTTAAACTTGCAGATTGTTATTTAATTTGAACGCTATTAAACACCATAAAGCTGCTTTTCAGTGTAAAAAAGAGCTGCAAGTCAGTTTTTGGCCCATTAATGTCTGAATGAGGGCTGCCATTTTCCAGCTCACACAGGTGCACTGTGTTGAACTAATTAGGTTTGATCCTCAGTACGGCCCTGAACAGAGCCGTCGTTAGTGTGATTAGTAACACCTGTGCTTTTCCTACTATGACAAGTGAAAAAGGCCTGACTCACACAGATGTGCTGCGTTTGGCTGATTAGCCTTTTAACTCAGGGAAGACAGTAGCTGCCTCTCATTCAGAGGTTTTAAACCAGCCAACACGCATGTTGGTTGATAGAGATACTACTGCCACTGTCCTTTAACAAAACTAAAATTGTCTTTTTCTTCTTGCATTTAAACTCATCAGTAACGTGTTTAATTTTTCTTCCCTTCTTGTTTTTCAGAAATTCTTTGGAGCTGAATACTACGGAGGAGAAGAAGAGGAGAAGCCTCAGTTTGATGACGATGATGAACTTGAGGGTAAGCCTCTGGTTTCTTCATGTTCGCTGATGCAGCAGTGTTGAAACCTGTCGCTTCTTCTCGAAGTTGGAAAGAAATTGTGCAGAGAAGATTCATAGGATTTGAATAGTTGGGTATTAACGAGAACAGAAATCTGTCAGTAATCATACGTATGTGTTTCATTGCGTAGTGTGACTGGGAATTCATAAAGAAATGTTAGTTGAAGTTGTAACCCAGAGACCCAACGATACGATATTATCACACTACTTAAGTCATGATATGATCTTATTGCGATTTTTAAACATTTTGCGGTATGCTGAGTAATGCGATAAGATATATTGCGATTTATTGTTTGTCAACATCTGTTTTATCTAATAAGATACAGTTTTCATTCTGTTCATCTCAGTTTTCGTTCACATATCTTGAGGTCAAGGGACCCCTTTGAAAATGGCCATGCTAGTTTTCCCTCACCAAAATTTTGCTTACGTTTTGGGTGTTATTTAGACGACAAGCTAACATTACAACCTTACATTTTCTAGTTTCATTTACCAGTATCTTCACTCTAGCTTCAATACTGAGTCCGCTACAACCTGTGAAAGTCAGAATAGCAGCCGTCAGATTGTTAAGTTAATAGTTTATATAATAAAAGATTGATACTTGACGTCAGTGTATCGATACAATATTGCCACGCAAAATATCGCGATACTATGCTGTATCAATTTTCTTCTTCCTTTTTCCTCCTCCACGCTTATAATCCATTAATCCATGGCTTCTTGTGTGTGCAACAGAGCACTGGAACTGGGACACATGGACAGGAGAGGCTCGAGAGGAGGACTGCGGTGAAGAGGAGTGGGATGGAGAGGAGAATGATGCCTCTGGGCCCCACTGCGAAGATGAGAACTTCATTGTGAGTAGACTCATTTTTTACTGAAAGCATCCATTCATCCTGCGGTATTGTCAGCTGGTCACCTGTGAGATTGTCTGGACAAAGTGTTTTATGTTTGGTTCTGGTAAAGAGAAACTCCCTCACCAAAAGTCGTCCTGTTGAAACAGATGGATGCAGACTATGACCCCAACCAGCAGACCGCCTCCAAGAAGAAGAAGAAAAAGGAGAGGAAGAAGATGAAGAAAGAGGACTTGCCACAAATGGGCAAAAAGAGAAAAAAGTCCCACTTCGCAGAAGTCATCACCAAAAACAAGCCTGTGTTTGACCCAAGTAAGTGTCTGTAAACATCCTGCCATTTAAACAATTCCAGCATCCAGTTGTCTAACTGCAGGCTGTTTGTATTCCAGAGGAGAAGAGCTTTGAGCAGTACTTAGACGAGTACTATAAACTGGACTATGAGGACATCATAGACGACCTCCCATGCAGGTTCCGCTACAGGCAGGTTCTGGCCAACGACTTCGGTCTCTCCACTGATGAGGTGAGAACAGCAGCACTTACACCAGCTCCAAATAATCTGACCGTTCTCTCCAAGTCCCTCCCCCGTTAGTTACTGTTGCTCCCCCTATGCACATATGCAGTATACAATAACGGGCAGATTTACCATCGACATTTTAAGTACATTTTGAAACAGGCTAACATGAGTGGGAGAGGACTGACCTGGACTTCTGCAGTCAGAAGTCCGATGTTTGCTTGATATCTGGGCCGAAGAGAACACGTAGAATATGCTACAAAAAGTCCACAAAAATAGTGACGATTATAAAGTCATTCTCAGAGTATCTCTTACTACAGCCTCACACACATCACTCCAACATGTGGAGAAATCCAAAGCTTGACAGTCCTTCCATGCCTACTTACAGCTACTTTACTTTTCGGGGTAGGGGTCAATACAAAATATCAATGGATATAATGCAGGCTGACTGGATGTTGGTTGTTGCAGTGATGAGCCTGAGGTGACTGATCTGGTATTGCTTTTCCTCCGGGGAGAGCTCTGACCAGGGAATGATCTCCACTTAATCTTCTCTCTGAGCAGACCACACAGCAGCAGCAAATGTGAACTATTTAAAGCCTAAAGACTTAGACGAGTTACCGCATGGAATCAAAGCAATGTATGCCGGGTGCCGGCAGCAAAACGTATTTTAGTCACCTAAAAGAAAGGCCAATCTAAAAAATAAAATCTGTTTAAGTGTACACTATATTTTGAATATTTACACCGCTTTACCTTGCCGTCAGACAGCACTTTCCGACGGGGAACTGAAACTGTTTTCTGTGCTCTCTTGAAAGCCACAAGACTCCTTAGACAAAAACAGTAATTTTACCTGGCAGAACACGGGAGTTGCTGGTCTACCGCTGCCTCGGTCTGTTAGTTTGTTTGTGATTTTGGTGAATCCGAATTAACCCTTTAAAACACCAAAATCACACAATAACATGAACAAACTAGCCGATGGAGGCAGAGGTAGATCAGCAACTCCAGTGTTCTGCGAGGTAAAATTACTGTTTTTGTCAATGAACTCTGGTGGATTTGAAGAGAGCGCAGATGGATATAATGGTAAAGCAGTGGAAATATTCTAAATATAGCGTACACTAAAACTGATATTGATTTTTTAAGGTAAGCCTTTCTTTTAGGTATCTAAAAATACATTTTGCTGCTGCCCCCGTCCACAGCAGTACATTGCTTTGCTCCCGTGCGGTAACTCCTGTCTGTTTCTCCAAACTGGGGGCGTGCCAAACGTCTCCTACTGTAGGTAATACACTGACAATGGATAAGTACCTCATACAACCCTGCTTCAAAACACCTAAACTATCCCTTTAAACTCTAAGAAGTCAATCCCATGTGACAAAAAAAATGACCAAATGTGTCACAGAAAGCCATGAGTTGATTTGAACTAATTAAGACTCTGGTTCTTCCCTCAGATTTTAACTGCTGATGATAAGGAGCTGAACAGCTGGTGCTCTCTGAAGAAGACATGCATGTTCAGGTACCGGCTCCGTCCGTTATGTTGAAGTGTCACAGCTGTTCTTTTGTCTCAGGTCATTTCCTCCACTCAGATCATTCTCTTCTGTTCTCTCAGGTCTGACAAGGAAGAGATGAGTGATTTGAAGAACTATATAATCAAGGCCCAGAATGAGAAGAGGAAGAAAGAGATCCTGAGCTCCATGTATTCTGAGTGAGTAGAACACAATGCACACACACTACCTGATTATAAATCCACCATTACTGGATACGGGTGTAAAAAAACAATATCGATACACATCGGTATTGCGATATTATGTTGTTCGATACTGTATCGATTCTCCAAAACACTGTATTGGTTTTTAATTAACTTCTTAAAGATCCGACGGCCTGCCGTTGCCCACTTTATAATAATCACATGCAGTATAAATGTTATTTTTGCCTATTCTAAAATGATGTACTGTATTTCTGGAGTGTTCGTGACAGTTTTGTTGAAATTAAACTTAAAAAATCGCTATATATCACCTTGCTTACAGTACTGCAATGTATTGAGTCGTTACCCTTGCTTCATGATACGTATTGTATTGCCAGATTCTTGCCAATACACAGCCATATTACTGGAGCAATATGTAACACTATTTATCTGAATTTAATGTTCAGGGAAGCTAAGGAGCTGGCAGATGCAAAGACCAAGGTGGGGAAGAAGCGAAGAGATCATCTGAAGGACGCTGAGAAGCAAGACGAGGCAGCAGAGGATGGTGACGTCGCCATCATGGACTCTACAGAAGAGACACTCTCAGCTCTCAGAGAGGAGGAGGAGGAAGAAGAGGAGGAAGAAGAGGTTCTGATACCCAAGAAAAAGATGAAACGGGAAGAGGAGCCCCAGACGGTGGTTACTGCCGAGAAAGCGGCAGATAAACCCAGCGAGGTGAAAAACAGGACTGACAGGCCAATATGGTCCAAGAAGAAGCACAAGCAGACCGGTGGACGCCTCATATCAGGAAGCTACGGGGTGAAAATAGGCGGCCGGGAGTTCAGCAGACAGAGACTGAAGGCATACGGTCTGAACCCCAAGAGACTGTTCTTCAGACAGCTCGGCAGACAGAGACGGAAAGAACAGGAGAAGATGGAGAAGCAGAAAAACAAGAAGTGAGCCATCATCTCCGAGATACCTGTCGACAGCACAATCCACTGATTTTTATGATCTAAGAATTAAACACATTATGAAAAACTGGTTTATATTTTTTGATTTGAAAAAATGTTTAAATGCTGACTACAAATTTTGGATTTTTAATTTGTTTATACTTAGTTGAGTATACATTTTTCTTGCTACATTCATATTGTGCTTAGATTTCAAAATTTGTTCTAGTGATAAAACAGAAATAAAAATGAATGAATTAAAATGAATTGTAAAAGTGTATAAGGACTTAGAACATTATGATGAAGTATATGATGGTCATTCCCATGTTCTATTATGTCTCATAAGTTGTTGCAGCAATTTTTGGGTTGATACCATTTGTTAACAGAGATTTGGCGCCAAATTTAACCATTTTTTTACCACTCGAGAATGGCAATAACCCCTCCAAAATACCACATGAAGACATCAAGACTTTGAGGAACTCCATAGAAAAAGTCATGCTTGTACAAAGTATTTCCTTTTGTTATTGTAATATATCTTATTCTTTTAATGGAGCTTTCCAGCAAAAAGTATTTCACACGATTGTACTTGTATAACCAGCGTGATAATAAACAACTAAAATCTTGAAAACTCTTGACATTTGGAGAAACTGCAAGAAATGCATTTTTCAGCAATTAGATGGCGAGCACTCCTGTTGTGGAAACTGCTCAGAAACCCCCTTATTGTGACTCCAGCTAGGAAAGCCATCCATCCTCTGAATGCTCTAGGTCTCTAGTTTGTGGTTGTAAAGTTAAATACATGAATGACTTAATAAATGCAACATCTTAAAAGTTATACCTGTCAGGGCTACACTAACAGATGAGTCATTAAAGCCATAGTATAGGTGTTCTTTTGTCCAATTACTATTTGTATCTTAATCCAGCTGTTTCTTAAATCAGAATTGGTGGTTTGCTACTAAATTTAAAGGAAAGACAAAAGAAAGAGATAATATAATTTCCATGACTGAAAACCAGCTGAGGAGTGCTACTAGCATTCTACTGCTACATTTAACATTAAATATTAAAAAAAAACATGTTTAAACCATAATTTATTCATAGACATGTCGTTAGAATGTGGAAGTTGAAGGAATTTAGGTTTAAACCTTTAAAGCTGTATGTCATTAAAGTGGTGGAATATTTAATCACTTAGTTTAAATGATTCTTTCTCAAAATTATACAATCTGTAGATAAAACTACCCGGTCATAATACTATTAACAATTGTTTTTGTCCTACAACATTTAATACTCTAGATACAGCACCTAAAACTGGATTGATTTATACATTATCATACTGCACATACTGAAAGCACATTCAAAAACACCTTATATGTTTTCAGTAAATAGACAATGTTTCTAAGGGGGCATTTTACCCTGATGGCAAATCAGGTAACGTACCAAACAAGCAGACTATCAAAACAAAAAGGAGAATTTGAATGTGTATGAAGAACAATAGATACAATGTTTGAGATTTTATTAACTCCATAAACTTAGATAAATAATGAAGATGAAGTTGTAACCCAGAGGCCCCGCGATACGATATTATCACACTGCTTAAGTCACGATATGATCTTATTGCGATTTTTAAACATTTTGCGGTATGCTGAGTAATGCAATAAGATATATATATATTGCGATTTATTGTTTGTCAACATCTGTTTTATTTAATAAGATACAGTTTTCATTCTGTTCATCTCAGTTTTCATTCACATATCTTGAGGTCAGAGGTCAAGGGACCCCTTTGAAAATGGCCATGCCAGTTTTTCCTCGCCAAAATTTTGCCCTAAGTTTTGAGTGTTATTTAGCATTCTTCCTGATAAGCTAACATTACAACCTTAGGTTTTTTTCTAGTTACATTTGTTACCAGTATCTTCACTCTAGTTTCAAGACTGAGTCCGCTACAACCTGTGAAAGACCGAATAGCAGCCGTCAGATTGTTGAGAGGTTAATAGTTTATATAATAAAACAGATACTTGACATCTGTGTATCGATACAATATTGCCACGCAAAATATTGCGATAGTATGCTGTATAAATTTCTCTTTTTCCTCCTCCGCCCATATAAGCCATTAATCCATGGCTTCTTGTGTGTGAAACAGAGCACTTGGACAGGAGAGGATCGAGAGGAGGAGTGGGATGGAGAATGGTCTCTCTGAGCAGACCACACAGCAGCAGCAAATGTGAACTATTTAAAGACTTCGACGAGTTACCGCACGGAAGCAATGTACTGCTGTGGACGGGTGCCGGCAGCAAAACGTATTTTAGTCACCTGAAAGAAAGGCTCACCAAAAAACAAGTTTAAGTGTATGTTATATTTTTGCTGGTTTACCTTGCCGTCAGACAGCTATACAGGGAACTAAAGCCGTTATCTATGCTCTCACCTAAGCAGCCAGACTCTGTTGAAAACCCCACCCCAGTAATTTTACCTCACAGAACACGTGAGTTGCTGGTCTACTGCTGCATTGATCAATTGGTTTGTTTGTGTTATTGTTTGACCTTGGTGAAGAAGACGTGCATGTTCAGGTACCTGTTCTGTCCTTTATGTTGAAGTGTCACACCTGTTCTCTCAGGTCATTTCCTCCACCACTCAGATCATTCTCTTTTGTTCTCTCAGTTTTTTTTTTTTTTTTTTAGGTCACCCTTTCTTTTAGGTGTCTTAAATATGTTTTGCTGCTGCCCCCATCCACACCAGTATATTGATTTGCTCCCGTGCGGTAACTGGGCGCATGCTGATTGTCATCTACTGTAGGTAATACACTGACTATGGAGAAGTACCTCATACAACCCCACTTCAAAACACCTGAACTATCCCTTTAAACTCTAAGAAGTCAAACCCATGTGACAAAAAAATTACCAAATGTGTAACAGAAAGACATGAGTTTTTCTCCATAAACTTAGAAGAACAGGGATACACTGTGTACTTTGTGGTATTTACTCAGTACAGTACCGTAGAAAGGCTCTCTTGCTCTGACTGAGCATGGTACTACATGAAGTGTTACAGCTCACTCCTCCTGTACAGTAGGTGGCGGTGTGCCCAACAGAGGCTGCTCCATATCCAACAATAACCACAGAAGAAGAAGAAGAAGCGGAAGCAGAGAAGAGGCGCGCGCTCAGGGAGTGAATTTGAATCACAGAGCAGAAGAGCAGTACGGTATGTTTTATGCTTCAATTTAACATTAATTAGCTTATTGTTCTCCTCGAACATTGTTCCTACTAGTTGTTGATAGAGTCGACAACATAGTTTGTAACTTGTATTGTGTGTATGATAGTTTAGCAACACATAAACACAACACAGAGAGGGTTTCACCCAGTGTGTTGTCTGCCAGGCTGAGATGCTTTGACTGTCACACAACATTCAGCACAGGGCTCATACTGGATAGTAATATACATTTAACATTACTAGTGCAATATATCCTTGATGCAATATACACCTCAAGTGCAACTACTTTTGTTTACATTTTATTTATTACATCTACTTTACCTATTTTACAAGTGCAATTACCTCTGTTTACATTACATCTATTTATATTTTATACTTCTAGTGTAACACTTTTGTTTATATTTATTTATTACATCCACTTTATCTATTTTACAAGTGCAATTACCTCTGTTTACATTACATCTATTTATATTTTATACTTCTAGTGTAACACTTTTGTTTATATTTTATTTATTACATCCACTTTATCTATTTTACAAGTGCAATTACCTCTGTTTACATTACATCTATTTATATTTTATACTTTTTGTGCAACACTTCTGTTTATATTTATTTATTACATCCACTTTATCTATTTTACAAGTGCAATTACCTCTGTTTACATTACATCTATTTATATTTTATACTTTTTGTGCAACACTTCTGTTTATATTTATTTATTACATCCACTTTATCTATTTTACAAGTGCAATTACCTCTGTTTACATTACATCTATTTATATTTTATACTTCTAGTGCAACACTTCTGTTTATATTTATTTATTACATCTACTTTACCTGTTTTATTTGCTTTATAACTGTGTGTTTTACCTGTTATATGTTTTATCTGCCTCGTTTAGTCTTGTCAAGTATTTGTTTTAAAGCACTGACCAGAAGTGGCAACTGAATCTCGTTGTTTTTAATACAATGACAATAAAGCTTTCTATTCTATTCTCTATTCTAAAGTGAGTTTTTCAAGTGCTGATTTGTTTTTGTGTGTTTGCTCTTAATGGAAATATGTCACTTTTTGTTGTGCTTATTTCATCTGAAGCTAAAGATGCTATATTTTAAAAACTGGATGTTTATTAAATTAAGATATTACTATGCATTATTCCAGCTCAAAACACCAGGTATTTTATTAAATATCAATAAGATAAGATATTCCTTTATTAGTCCCGCAGTGGGGAAATTTGCAGTGTACAGCAGCAAAGGGGATAGTGCAAAAACAAGATGCATCAGCTAACACAGTAAAAAAAGAGCTAAACAAAGTGTAACAAAATATGAACCATTTAAATAGAGGAAGTATAAAAATAGGAGCAGTATATACGGTATTGACAATAAACAGACTATTAACAAAATTGACAACTTGAGGTCAGAGGTCAAGGGACCCCTTTGAAAATGGCTATGAAGAGTTTTTCCTCGCCAAAATTTAGCAGAAGTTTGGAGTGTTATTTAGCCTCCTTTGTGACAAGCCAGTATGACCGTTCTAGTTTCATATGTCAGTATCTTCACTCTAGCTTTAAAACTGAGCCCGCTACAACCTAAAATTCGCAAGATGCGTTCAAGAAATTTGTGGCATTAAAATGAATTTGTGTTAATGCGTTATCTCTGACAGCCCTAAATATTACACTGTGGTATTGCCACTTATATTGAAATAACTTTAACCACAAGGTTGACGGTTCAATCCCCTGCTCCTGTCTGCATGAGCGAGACACTGAATGCCAAGTTGCTCCCCATGTGCTTTTCAGCTACCCACTACTCCTAAATGTTTAGAATGGGTTAAATGGAGGTCACATTTCATGTATGTACCTGTATGTGACGAGTCTATTAAAGTTTCACCCACTGGAGACTTTGCTGTTTATAAAGTTTTGTTATTTATTGTTGATGATATGAAGCTTATCACGCCTTGATGACTCAGTGCACCATGCATAGAAAATTACACAATATTTTTAGTTGAATCTCTGTTATGTGCTTTCTAGCTGTCGGTGTCACCACAATGGCTCAAGCCGGTAATGAATTCCAGGACTTGGCGAAGACGGGGGAGGGATTGGTGGACTTCATCAACAGCAGCCAACAAGAGAACCTGAAACAAGTGAAAGATGAACATCAGGCTCTTTTTGACCATCACATCGAGACAAAAAAGACTGTTACACAGATTTTAAAAGGCAAGTAATCAGGCATTTAATGATCTCTTGTTTCTCAGCTGTCAGTGTTCTCTACTTCAGGTACATTATTGCTGCCAAATAAATAAGAATTGTACAGTATCTCTCATCTATCGCTGTCCGTCATCCCCTAGTTGTGGCTCAGACTGAGGAGAGTGCGGGCCAGAGGCTGCTGGACATGGAGGAAGAGATGAAGCGAAGGGAGAAGGAGCTGGAGATCCTGGAGGAACAGCTGAGGCGGGGCACAGCCAAAAGCCAGATGACTGACTCTGAATTACAGTATCTTTTATACGTCTCCGTTTGACATGAAAAATGCAATGAACGGTGTCCAAAATCTTTTCAGCGTCATTATGAATCCTGTCTCGATTTATTTGCCCGTTTTCTTTGTCAGCATCCTTAACCTTCTTCCAGATTTCTGCAGAGAGAGCTGGAGAGTCTGAGAAACACCGAACACGAGCTCGAAGCTCTTCAGAGCGAGGTGGATGAAGACACGACCGAGGTCATCCCTTCAGCAGTGTGAGTCTCAGATACTGAGTATGGAAAAGGTCTCCTGTCACAGGAATCATCCCACTGCTGTCACTCACCACGTATGAAATTAAAATGTCCCCAAAAGAAATTCAACCTTTTTTATTTCCCTTCTGCATTACGTACTTCCCATTACTTTCTGGAAAATGCATATTTTAGTGCTTCTGACTTTAAAAAATATATTTTTTTTTTCTGCTGTGAGATGTGTACAGGGGATGGATGCTACTGTATATAACATGAATACTGTATAGTAATGGTTCAATGTAATCCAATGCCATAGCCCTGTTATAGATACTGTCTTTGTGACGGTTATGTCTATGAAGTCTTTCAGAGGTGTGTTGATTCAACATATAAGCAGAGTTTCCACCAAAAGTTCCCAGGACTTTTAGACTTTTAGTCATTGTAAACTGAATATCTTGGTTGGACAGAACAAGATATTTGAAGATGTCACCTTCAGCTCTGATGAAATTATATTGGGCATTTTTCACTATTTCCTCACATTTTACAGACAAAACTATTTATCAAGAAAATCAATAATATAAATGATTAGTTGCAGCCTTAAAGCTGATGTCGTCAAATCATGAGGGCATTACTGCACAGGATTTTGAAAACGTCTCTTACTTCTGTAGACCATAATGAACTACTCCTCCACAGACTTTCACTCCCCTACGCAGTTTTCATGTGATAGCAGTTACATTTGGTAGCTGTAAGTAATTTGATGTATTTTCTGATGTTAGTTTTTGATGTTCCCTTAACAGATATGTGGCTCAGGTGTACTACCTAATAACCAGGATCAAGTGGGAATATGACACCCAGCCCAACATCTTAAAAGGAGGTACGGTTTTGTTTTCTGTGGTTATTTTCTGGCTATATCATGTGCGTCTGGTAATACGGCTTCAGGTTGTCCGTCTGTTCTGTCCTCTTGCAGTGCACTACGGTGCAGACCTGGCGACTCCCATCAACATCGACACCTCTATGCGATCTCGGAATGACGTAAGCGACCAGCTGTGGGGCTTCGTCAGCACTGAGTGGTAGCTGGAGGATGAAGTGATGTGTACGTTATTATTGTTTGTCTATATATTTGTTTGTTTTCTTCTGTTCTATACAGCATTTCTACTGTTTAAAAAATGAATTCTCAAACCTTTTGGTTTAGTAGTTATTCTCTAATTCCAGGTTTCCCAACCTGGGGGTCATGACCCCCACTAGGGGTCGCCAAAGCTTCACGGGGGTTGTGAGGCCTTCTTGATTTTAAGGGGTGTAAAACAACTTTTAAAAAAAAAAAATATATATATATATATATATACAGTTTGCCCTACTGTATATTTTAGCATTTCATTCATTTCTGTGAAGAAAACTAAATGAAATTATTTTTAAAGTTTGGATTATTATTTAAGATATAAACAGGATAAGGGCAGGGTGAAGACCTGAACACAAGCTGTATTCACAGAGACTTCCCTCTGTAAACAGCCTTGTCTTGCATTAGAAAAGTATGCAGATAAAACACCCAAAGAGCTAACAGAACTATGGCCAAGTGACAGGGGGAAGAAAACACTGAATATGTCAAAAAGAAGAAAGAAGAAATTATATTAAAAGTTCCTAAAATGATGCATTATTCACAGGAAACAATCTGATCAAAATACATCCAAATCGCTCATTTTACACAAACTTCCTGCAGTTATTGGGTTCACTATTTGGGTTAAATATACAGTCTATCGGTTGTTCTGTACGTTTGTTATGAATTGAATATAATATAAAAATGTCTATAAATAAGTCACATAGTCAGGGGTCATCAGTTTACTCAATGATGGAAAAGGGGAACCTTAAAGAAAAGGTTTCTGGAACCAACTGCTCTAATTGTATTTGGATTCATCAGAACATTTACAGTGTTAGATGAGGCTGAGTGGGGTGGTGGCCACTAGATGTTGCTGCAGAACTACTTTGTTATGTTTTGTCAGTGCCAACATGGTTTTGCAGAGCGAGAGTGAGAGACTCCTTTATGCAGTTTTTTAAATGGAGCTTTTGTTTTGATTCCGTGACGGGGTTACAAGACGACAACTGAACAAAACTGATTTACTGAGGAAGATGCTGTTTAAAGCCCCTTGTCAACACCACCAGTCATGTTCCAAGTGTGTTCTTAATTATAGAATATAAAGTGTGTTTTTTTTAAACACTTTTAGTTATATAATGTGGATATTCCAGTATATTTTTCATACAGTTGAACTGTCAGTGTTTAGGTAGCTTTGGTCTTTGCACTCCTACTTCTAGAGGCAGAAGCTAACTGTTTCATACATTTAGCTCGCTAGTCAACTGCTTTTTCATTACTTTTAGTTAACAATTTCAACTGTTTAACAATACCGTTAGCTATTTCATATGTTTATTCATTACTTTAACAATTTCAACCTTACTTTTAACCAGAGGCGCGGACTCGAGTCACATGACTGAGACTCGAGTCACAAATTTGATGACTTTAGACTCGACCTGACAAAATCAAGTGCAAAGCTTAAAAAATGTTATTTAAAAAGTGTACAAATCAATTTTACTTTTATTTTGATTAAGTTCAGTTGCACTTGTTTTAATAAATTGTAAAAAACATTCATGATTTTTGTAAATTTAATATATTACAACTCTGTTGTTAAAATGGCATTTCATTTGGTGAAGAGCACAATGTGATTTGTTTGGGACACAAAACTCAAAGTTTAGGGCTTGGGACTTGAGTACAAAGACTTGAGATTTATTTGTGACATGCAAAACAATGACTTAGACCCATCTCTCCTTTTAACTATTTATTTCAATCATTTGTTCATTACTTTGAGGGCACTATTTCAACTTCTCTAGCTGCTTGTCAGCTGCAACATGTGGTGACAACTGACTCAGAGTGATGCGCAGCTTCCTGGTTATTGTGAATTTAATATCAGCATCACACCGATTTGTTATTCTATTTGGCTGTAGTTTATTTTTTGTCCCTAACACAAATATGGATATATCATTTTTAATCAAAATACTTTTTTGTTTAGTTGATTAGTTGAGCGACCCCCCTTTGTCTCTGATTTAGCCTGTGCTAGCTCGGCTCACATTGGCAGATGAGTTTGGGGACATTTTATTGTTTGTGTGTTCAGAATTCAACTTTTGCCAATACATTATTACCACAGACATGTGTAAGTGTGGCATAAGAAACAATTACATTCTTCTCTAATCGGGCATGATAGTAGTGAGTAAGCGACGGAAAGTGACATATCACAACCGTAATGAGAACAAGATGCTAAAACCTAAACCTCTATCAGGCAACACTGATAGTGCCCTCTTAGTGGAACACTGTATGTTGTATTGTTATTTACCCATAGGCCTGCTTTGCTGAGAACTGAAACCCCTTCCTTCTTTGAAAATGACTTCATACCATGATCGTGTACCACTGCAGCGTGGCGAGTGGTTGAGTGGGCAGGATGACACCCTGCCAGGGGCGGCTCGTTCTCACACTTACCATAGCTTGGAAGAACCACGCACCGATGTGGTTTCCTTACGGTAAACAGCGCATCAGCTATCTTACAGCAGCTCGTTCTGCAGCTTCATCTATCCCTCGGCCATACCTAACACATATCTTAACAAGTGGTTAACATGTGGTTGGTATGGAGGTGGGGGTTTTGTTAGTCAAGACTGATTCCCTATCTGTTAGAGATGAAAAGAAAAAGAAAGACTCATGTTTGAGTGGGCTTTTCACTGTTAGTGTTCAACATCGTAAAGTAGCACATCACCATCGACTAACTTGTGATATGGTATATTATGGTATAACTTAAGATAGGCCCTAGTAAGTGGTGGGGCAACGACATACTGAGCAGTTACCATCGCGTTGAATTAAGACCTCTTTTAGCAAACATTTCACTTTTTAAGCTTCACAAGAATATAATTTATTTTATTGTTTATTCACATATACATTAATAAACCTGAATGTGTGTATTCATTTGGGGCAAAATAGAAAAAAAAGTAAGTTTTCTTTTTTTTTTTTTTAAATAAACCAAAAAACAAATTCACATCTCCCCATAGCTCATAGTGTCAGTATTTGTGGAGCATTTTGTTTCATGTCAACAACTAGTTACTAAGACTTCATGAGATAATATCAATATGGAATAAAAAAAGAATTAAAAAAAGTGTGGAAAAGATGTCACATTTTCAGAGTTAATCTATTTGAATGTCATATTATTTGGATTTTTTTCTGTAGTTTATCCTTACTGTTCTGTATGTATAACCACAATGGTGAGTGCCACGTATATATGAAAGTTTTGTTTAGTAGTGAGAAACGGGAAGGGTGTCGATCAGTGAGAGCTGAAACTTTCACACTTTAAAGGGGAACTACGCCCATTTTCTAAATTCATACATGCTACTCCTATGGTCAAAGATGGTCCAAAAAATATGAGCAGACATGAACAACTTCAGGGACCCCCAGGGATCTGTGGTACTCTATCAGGGGGTCTGCAAAATGATTAGCTATAAATTATAAAATGATGCTGTGTCATTAAAAAGTGCATATCTACAGTTGGGGACCATTTGCACAAATAAAACATTGTGTCCATTACTCCCACCCATGTTAGCTTTGAGCCAATAGAAACTCTGATATGATCGGGACACACAGCAATAAGTTCATTATTTTTAAGTTGAAGCACTTAACTGAAAGTCAGCTTTAGACTGGTTCCTTTAAATATCTGGATTTATTATGCCGGTCTTGCTACTGTTAATTATCTGAAAGCTTTTTAGATCAATTACTTGAAATGTAGGTTATAAATGCTGTCAAGTTGAGTCCAAATTTGAATAAGACCCCGCTCTGTTTCAAGGTAAGTGGTATTAATTTCAATAACATTACAAATTTCCTCACTGTGGGACTAACTAAGGTATTATCTCATCTTATCTGTTTATCATTATCAAGCAGGTCTGAAGTATTTAGTTTGAAAAGTTTTAGAATACAAATAGTTCCTATGGCATCCAAGAGTACAAATGGTAGTAAGCATTATGCTTAATCGGTGTTACGATTAAGAGGGGGGCCTTGGAAAATGTTCTCCCCTGTAAGTGTTCCTTGGCCAGAGAGAGGAGCTCATGTTCACACATATTGATTGAACTTTTCTCGGCCATGAAAATAAGATAGAATTTTTAATTTAGGTGGTGTTCCCCTTTAACCATTGAAAAATGAGGTGACTCTCGGGAGTAAAGAATATATACAAACGTCAGTGTAAACTTCATTCACATATGTTTTATTCAGTGCACATATAAAAAGTGACATCATAATTTAAGTGAGGTTTTTACAATACAAAATGCAGCTCTGATACGTTCAGAAAAGACTATAGATATTTACAAAGTATACTAAGAAAACACATTTACATTTATGTACAATATTACAGTTGGCAGAGTGATCTGTTTTCATGTCGCTGTCTGAGACCACAATGAAATTCCCCAGACAGACAGCACTTTGAAGCCCACACACCCTGTTGTCTGGGTCTTTGGCAGATTGCTGCAGCGTGGAACGAGATTATATCTGCTTTCTCACGAAAAGACATCAGATTTGTATCATTTCAATGTGGAATTTCTCAAACAAGAAAAATATGTTTTGTCCACTGGCATATTCTAGTTAAACCAAAAAGGCGTCAACCAACCTCCGCTGTCTGTCGGCTTTATTGCTTTTAGTCATTCATGGTGTGTCGCTACATATGTTGAGGGGACCTCCAAAGCTGCAAACCACTCAGCACAACCCCCCCCCCCCATAGGGCATGACGTGTTCAGTGCGTCTGCAGGCCGCTGAGCCTCTGATCTCGGGCCGAGGGGACCTCTACCCCAGCACCGCTGCTGACCAAAAACTCACATGGCAGAAATTACATGGGTTTGGCTGCAGAGTTTGGGTGTGGATGCTCCGTGTTGGTAACAACATATCATTATGTGCTACACAGGGAGAGGAGATAAGGATAAACCTCAGGCTTGCGTCCATCAGATGTGTGGCGTAATTGGCTGTATTTATGTGAAACGTCTGCACACAGTCTTTGATTTCATTTTCATGTGGAAAAACAAACGCTGATAAAATGAAATGATATGCTTTTCCAGAAGGAAACTCCTCTCACAAAATACTGGCCCTCGTTTTCAGTGTCTAAAAGAGAAATGTAATGCTAGTTTTTCACAAGAAACTGCCACCTATATCGGGCCGATACTGACTCAAATAGCTGGATCAAGTATCGGTGACAATGGGGCCGATCTGATATCGGATACAATTATTTTAATTCATAACAATTCCGTACGTTTAGATCTCGGTATCGGTGCATCCCTATCCCTAATTTCAGTTTTTAATGCTTATAAAAAAACTTATAAATTGAAATGTCTTTCTCCCAATTTTGTTTTCTATCACATACATCGAGCTTATTCTGTTCATGAGGGTTAATACCAAAAAACCCTGGCAGAGTGCAACGCAAAACTTCAGCTCTTGTCAAACACTCGACAGGAGCACAACTCAGATCAGAGAGAAGCAGCTAAGTCATAGTCCGAATGCTTGCTCTCATTTTTAAGTGTGTCATGTTTTCGACATCCTGGGGTAAATGGCTTTGATAGGAGAGGGTGTAAAGTTACCGGAAGACACCGTCGTCTCCAGTCCCTCCAGTCTGTGAGAGGTTGCGTCGGCCTTACTGGTGCTGCACTCCAGGAAGGGCATCCCGATCTTCTTCACTTGCCCGTCCTTTGTCATGAGGCAGGGTCGGCAGAGCAGCCGGAGGATGGCCCTCCTCATGTCCTTGCTGGTCAGGGTGTAGATGATGGGGTTGAGGAGGGAGTTGACCATGGCGATGCCCAGGAAGTAGTCCGCCTTAAAGAGCACCCCGCATTTTTTGGCCTCGCAGCAGAAGTCCAACAGGAGCAGGATGAAGAGGGGCAGCCAACACATGATGAAGACCCCCAGGACTATGGTGACCGTCTTCAGCAGGGCCATGTACTTTTGGGACTTGCGGTAGAGGCCTTTGCGCTGCGGGACCGAACTCAGGTGCTGGGTGTTGCACTTGACGATGCGGAAGATGCGCACGTACAGCACCACGATGGACAGGAGGATGGCGCTGAAGATGGTGATGCAGAAGAGGATGTAGCTCTTGGCGTAGAGCGGGAGCACTGTAGAGCACTTGTCCAACTGTCCCATGCAGTTCCAGCCCAGGACGGGCAGGATGCCGAGAAGCACGGAGAGCACCCAGCTCGCCCCGATCAGAGCGAACATCCGCCCCTGTTTGTCCCCCTGGTACGGCTTCATCCTCACCATGGTAACGTGGCGCTCTATGGCAATGGCCAGCAGGCTGACGACAGAGGCGGCCAGCATGATGAACACACCCCCTTCCCTCAGGAACCACAGCACCGGGGTCATTTTCAACGTGTTGGAGCCGGATGTTATGATGTTCACCATGTAGGTGAAGCCTGCGAGCAGGTCGGAGAGAGTCAGGTTGCCCAGTAGGTAGTACATGGGCAGATGGAATTTCTTGTTCTTCCAGATAGCCAGAAGCACTATGGCATTTTCTACAACTATAAGCAGGCAGACCAGCAGGAACGCTATGGCCTCTGGTTTGAGTCCGTCCGTGTACTTGTTGTTCTGCAGTTTGCCCGTGTAGTTGTAGTGATTCCTGATGACCTTGTTGCTCTGGTACTCCTGAAACATCTGCATCAGGTTTCCTGTGGAGGGGGACATGGGCATGGTGGACGGGGCTACAGCAGCATAGGCAGCGTGGACAGTGTCTGTGGCCATTTCTTTGGTACTTTTTGAGTCTTTTCTTCACCTTTTATTTTAAGATTAGATCCAAGGTGTCATACAGTCCTCTGGTTGTGCATTCTTTCTTTGGTATCGGAAGCTTGAAAAGACCCAGCTGTTGTACGTAGAGGAAAAAGAGTTCCTTCTGATTGAAATAGGATTTCCTGTGGTTTGAAAAATGTTCCTCCAAAAAAAATCAAATCACATTTTTTCCATGCCTGGACTGCACACTAGGAGGCGATGAGAGCCAGCCTGAGTTACACAAGGAGAGGAGAAGCAAGTTAATATTGATGACGAAAAATAAACACCATCATTAACGACAGGAAATAGAGTATTGAGTTAATTTAGAGACCATCTCCAATGTCCAGAATACATACAGATAATTACACATAATAGCGATGCTATCTACATGATTAATGACCACTTGCAGTAGGAACTTCAGGCTACAGTGGGAGTAAAAGAGACACTTTCAAAGTCTAAAGCAAAGTTTTAACTCAACATTTTTCTTTTTACAGTATTAAAAATATGGCACACAACAATTAGAAAGTAACTTACATCTTATATATAGGCTATTTATGTATCATTTTGCGTAAATACGCATGCATTTTAGTATCCAAACAGATTTAACTCATACAGATAACTAGACTGAGCTTATTGGTTAATCATTTCTTTACATATCTGTCCGGTTTTATTTGAACATTTTCCTTTTACAGTATTAAACATATGGTACACAACAAATAGAAAATAACTCGCATCTTATATATATATATTTAGTATCCTAATGCGTAAATACGCATAGCATTTTAGTATCCAAACCGGCAAATTGAACTCCTACAGACAATTAAACTGAGGTTATTAGTTAATCATTTCTTTACATGGATGTCAAGTTTTAACTGGCATCCTTGCACAGTAAAAAATAAGTGTTTTTTATATACAGTATAACGTCAAAACTATCCATATTATAGATACTGGAGGAGTATAAAATTACCACTAGCGACATAATGTCTGTACGAGTTAAATTAGCCGGTTTGGATACTAAAATGCATGCGCATTAGGATACTAAATAGCCTATTTATAAATATATATAAGATGCGAGTTATTTTCTATTTGTTGTGTAACATACGTTTAATACTGTAAAAGGAAAATGTTCAAATAAAACCGGACATAAAGAAATTATTACCCAATAAGCTCAGTCTAGCTGTCTGTACGAGTTACTAAATATACTAAAATGCATGCGTATTTACGCAAAATATTACATAAATATCCTATATATGATGTAAGTTACTTGAGTGTAAAGTCACTATAAGTTTACACCGACGCATTTCACGACCCTTTAACGCATCTTATGGTAAAATATGGTCATCAACATGGTAAAATCTTTTTTACGCACCTGTAAAAACGTGTAAATATCCAGTGAAGTTTTAGCAGCAGCAGAAATGACTCAGTCGATCACTGCACCTCAGTGACATGTGAGTGCGATGCTGGATGAGAGCAGGGCAGGACTCAACAGGCAGTGGGTTGGTCTATAATGTTTTTGCCCTTCAAAGATTTCTCCTGCCTCCTTTCTCCTGACCCTTGTAGTGTTTTTTTCCTGATTTGCCCTCAGGGATTAGAGAGCTCGATGACTGCTTATGTGTTAATGTTTGTCATTGCAACACGAGGAAGAAAGTGAGATTTTTACCTCATCCTTCAATTTGCCCTCAGGTACAGTTAGGGTACAGGTTAACCCTTGCCAAGCACACTGTAGACAATTGCTGTTAATTTACAGCAGGATTTCTACAGTATTAACCTGTTATTGCTAAAAACAGTGCTTTACTGTTAATACAAAATAAAACCTGTTATAACTATAATGCATTCTTAAAAAACAGCACTCTACTGCTGATCAACTGTCTAAAGTATCATCAGTAACAGTTTCATGCAGTATTTTTTTAATCCTGGGACCTGATCTGCACATGTGAGGCTTGTAAATTGTACATGATTGTAAAATCAGTGAATTAGCTTTATTGTTCTTCACTCACATGTTGTTATGGTTTGCATTCTGTGCTTGTAACCAGCTATAGACAGATATTTAGGGAAAAGTGTCAACAAGTCTATTATAGCCTTTTTCCTAACAAGTCCCTTTAATTGTATTTAGTGTGACTATTCCTATGTCTGAAACCTGCTAAGTCTATTCATCTAGGCAAAAAATAATGTTTATTAAAATGTATGTAAAAAATACAACCTAAATAGTGCATTAAAACAAAATCAGTAAAATAATGTAAAAGAAAGGTGAAAAACAGCTATATAATGTATCTTTAAACAGTACATTAACTGTAAAATACTGTGAAATTAATAAAACAAAAAACAGTTCAAACTGTATTTTTCATTAACAGTACAAAGCTGTAAATTTCAGCGACAGTATAATAATGTTAATTTAACAGTTACATAATGGCAACCCTGCTGCCAGTTCTTTACTGTTATTTTACTGTGAAATTCTTAACAGTGTGGGGAACAGGTTAACCCTTGCCAAGTAGGCTTCTCCTTGTCTTGTGTGTGTGTTCAATATGCTTTGTAAGTGCAATTACAGCTGTAGATCGTTGCAACATGTTGCTCTGCAGGTTTGTCAGATTATGTGGAAATCTCTCTCTCATGCCCTCCCACAGTTCATAACATCACACTCAGAAGTAAACTCTAAAGTGAAAACCACAAGTTGATTTGTCAGTGGAAAAAATAGTAATTTGCGAGGCAGGTGCAGCTGGATCTGTTTTGCAGACCAGTAACCCCAGATTTCAGAAAATAACTTATGCAGATAGACATCATCTGTAATTATCTTTTAGGTCACACACAAAAAAAAAAAATTTGGGCAGAAATGCCATTTATAGATCTTTTCCTCCCTCCAAACATGTTTTAAGAGATAAAAAATGCTCTGCTTTCAATGATAATTAGTGTATGAAAAGTTCAATTACCATGTCTAAAATTCTTAAAATTACATCTACTCCTAATCTCTCTCTTTGAAAAAATCAAGAATCTATGATTAGGCAAATATTTTTCATTTCAAAAGTTTAACAGCTGGACTCAAGATGTCTCCTACTTGACTGGAAAGTTAATTCTCAGTGTGCTTCTAGTTTTCACATAACACTTGTGTTAGTTTCATATTGGGTCACGATTAGTTTCTATAGTTGTGTTTCACATAGTCATGTTCGCACAGTGAAGGTCAAACACTTAAAGGGCACATATCATGCTCATTTCCAGGTTCATACTTGTATTTGTGGTTTCTACTACACCATGTTCACATGCTTTAGTGTTAAAAAAAAACACTATTTTTCTCATACCGTCTGTCTGAATATACGTGTATTCACACTCTGTCTGAAACGCTCCGCTTTAGCGCCTGTCTCTTTAAGTGCATCAGCACTGAAAAAGTGAGATCAAAACAGTGGAGGGGGAATTTAAAGGCAGGGTTGGTACAGATTTTAGATTTTTTTGTCATATTAGTTGAAATTCTCATTACATTCCGACAGCAATCAATAAATCAAAGGCTCTGACAAAAGAAAGTAAAGAAAATCCGGTATCTGAGGCTGTCGCAAGACGGTAATAAGCCCGTCCACATTTCATTTGACCCTGATGTAATGATTTGACGTGCTACACCTACCTGAGTGCACGCTGTGTTCGTCACCGGAGTCTTCCACAAGCTGCTAGCTTGACAGCTGTGAGTGCTAACACAAGCCATGTTCATTGTTTACTTTCATAATGATAATTTCGGGGGAGTGACTTTGAAGGGAGGCCTGAAGGGACGGGCTGTCAGTGTTGCCGACTTGATGACTTTCTCACTAGATTTAGGGACTTTTGGAGCTAGTGCTGCTAGCTACTCTCATTGAAAAAGAGCTGGCTACACTGGACTCATTTTTTTGGTTGGATCATTTTTAAAAATCTAGTGTACTCTTGCTAGCCTACTCGAGATCCACCAACCTGCCTTTAACTTGCTTTCACTACTTAAAACTGTGGATTGCAATTATTATCTGACTTCCTTCCTAACCGCTCTGTATTCATGTTGTGGAAAGTGCTAAACAAATTAAGATTGCTAATGATTTTAATCACCCGTTATATCTCATTACAGTCTCCACCTAAATTCATCATCACATTAGCAAACACAGCTGTAGAGATCACAGCAAAAGTCTTATCACCAATTCCATTATTTCTTTATTTGCCAACTTTAGATAACTACTTTTCATGCACATTTTTTTAAATGATTAATTGATTAGTCGATCATCACATTTTTGTTAAAGGGGAACACCACCTAAATTATGAATTCTAATATGTTATTTCCATGGCCGAGGAAGTTCAATCAATACTTGTGAACATGAGCTCCTCTCTCTCAAAGTCAGAAACCAGAGAAGTAAGTCTCAAACTTGTGATGTCATAGGGTATAAAGTGGAACTACGCCCATTTTCAACATTCATGTTATCCTATGATCTAAGACAGTCCAAAAATATTAGTAAATATGAACAACTCTTTCCCAAATCCAAAAATTAGAGTGCTAAAACTGAAGCTTGTGATGTCATCAAGTATAAAGTCTGGAGCTGCTCCATAGACGATGATTGGGAGACTGATTTTGCGGACCCACAGAATGTTTGTTTTCTTTTTTTTATACCCAAATGAGCTTTATTCAATTGTAGTGTTCTCAGTTGTGAAACAGAAATTGTTCACCTGGGTGCTCTCCGTGTCATCTAGAATATCTTTCCCTATTTATCGTCTATGGAGCAGCTCCATACTTTATACCCTATGACATCACAAGTTTGAGTTTTAGTTCTCTAGTTTTTGGATTGGGAGAAAGTTGTTCATGATTACTAATATTTTTTGGACGGTCTTAGACCATGAAAATAACATGTAGGAATTTTGACAATGGACATAGTTCCCCTTTTAATTAACCATTTTTTAAATAAATTAATTATTTCAGTCATTTTTTTTCAAGCAAAACTACCAAACATGTTCTGGCTCCTGCTTTTTCAAATGTGAGGATTTGCGTCGAGTTCCCACTCAAATGTTGCACAAATTTTAAAGGAATTTCCCAAAAATTGGCACAAAAAAAGCCCCCAAATTGATACGCATTTCCACCGATGTGAAATTGCTGGTTGGTAGAACAACGAGGAAATTACGTAAGCTGAGGGTCAGGCTGGACCGGGCCTTTCTCTAAACAGGAAGCTGCCTCATTGTGCCTCGAAAGGAGAGGGATATCCTTGAGAAAAAACACAGATGAAGTCACTGGTATGAGTTGACACACGGTGACGTACAACCAACACTCAAACACATCATTAACAACTTACTCATTTCCACAGAAGAGATTTTACGAGCTGTATGTAGCCACGTCATTTTATTGAGAAACCGCTCTTCCCAGGTGGTCTTAAATTTTGTTTTTAAATAGTTATTTTTCTTCTACAGAATTGTTCTTATTTTTAGCTTCAATAGCTCCTCTCACCACACCTGCTTGTCTGGGATCGTCTCCCTGTTAGGTGTCTGGACGTGTGCTGCTCCCTGACTCATGTTGTTCTGCCTTCCCTCTACACCCTGAGGCCCACCCAAGTGATAACCAGGTTGAACTGCTCCTCGGCAGTTACCCCCCTGCAGTGACACAGTGTCAAGCTCTCAGTTTGCTGCCTCTGGTTAGTTAACACACAAAGACGCGCCAGCAGGACTCTCGGCTCTGTCTTTTCTTTTCTTCCCACAGTGGGGATCTGCTCCGTCACTGCTTCTTCCCTCAGGCCACAAGCACACTTTTAGAACAGAGAGTGACCAGTCGGGACCCACCCAGTCGTCTCACTGCGTGGGGGTTGAGGTGGGGGTGGGAGGGCTTTCTGCATTCAGCACGTTCTGTCCGACACTCCTGGCTCTGGGTGATATTTTTCCTGTGACGTTAATGCGCTTGCAGAAAGGAAGTCAAGTCTGCTTTTGTCTTGATAGCCCGCTTTAGATTTACTGCGCTTGTGTTGTCTCCTTTGTCTGGCTGTTGTTTGTCAGTGACTGATGAGCTGTTTCGGTAAATAATCCTGAAGTGACTGTTTTCTTTTAAGGACAGGGGTGACAGGTCACGCAACCCCGCTTCCTATGTTGCTAAAAAAAAACTAAAAAACAAATAAAATTCATCCCGTTTGGGTTCAGTTCACATACTGAAAACGCCGCTTTGAAACTTGTTGCGTGTCTCTGCTTCGAGGTGTTACCGATGGCTCGCATGATGCAAAATCACACTTCGAAATGAGATTCTCACCTCTTGCTAACACACAGCCTTCTTTGTTTAATGTTATTTCACAGGGACAATAGAAAGAAATCACACCTTTTCTAATTCAAACAATCACGTGTTTATTTGAATACAGAGTCAGGGTGTGCTTTGAGTCAGATACTCCCTTATGCTGGCTGCTTAGCGGAGTAGAACCCGTTTACACCAGGAAAGTCTTGAAAAAGGAACATTTAGGATGAGGTGTTAGCCATGAATTAGGCACATAGGAGTGTGGTCATTTCTCATCTGGAAAGTGTTGTGATTGATGTCTTGACAGTGAAGATTAACCTGAGGTCATGATTTTGTTTGTGTGTTAGACTACAACCACACTAATACTCCGTCCAGAGGAGCGTTTTAGGGCCGTTCCATTGTACATGTCCACAGCCTACATCCTTTCCACGCTTCCCATTCATTGTCTATGTAAGCAGCCGTGGAATGCGTTCTGGTAGCGTTCGAGAGACGAGGGGGGGGGGGGTCATGTTTGCCGCTCCTCATTTGCATAGAGTTAAGGTCTAGGCTACTTTATGCGAATCATGGACGTCTGATGCGACTGCCCCTGGAAACTCTCGAGAAACTTTTAAATGAAGCCTTGACGATTCAAAATAAAGACAGATTCAGCAACTGCATGGCTTATATGTTTTCAGAAACACATTTTTTGTGAACTATTTTCGTGATGTAAGAGAAGAAAGTTTCCAAACGAGCCGCCATGTTGGTTCCGGTTTGAAATCTGGGAGCAGCAGCCCACGAGGGAAAGCGTTCGTCCAATCAGGTGCCTAGTGGCAGCTCATCAAGTCGAGAAAATCCGTTGCGATAAAAAATCGCCATGACCATTCACGTACACTGGGCATGCACGTGCTGGTGTAAACAGGAAGCAAAAATAATAGCTTTCCCCCTGCACATGTAAGCAGTAGTAGCATAATGAAATGCAGAATTTAACTGCACAAGCTGCTAGCAAAGACAACAAGGTCAGCAAAGCTTGTAATTCGTTATCAATGTTGAAATTAACCACTGAGGCTGATGTCGTTTGTTTTCTTCCGGAAAAGGTTCACTTGATAGGGGCGTCAAGAATCAGGGAAGAACACGTTATGACTGATAAGACCAAATCAAGAAGCGAACGTGGATGACTGCATCATCGTTTTCAAAGGTGTCCATTTCTGTCCGTCCAGACTAAAACGCGACCCCTGGAGTTTTAAAACGGGGTCAACAGCGTTTTCAAACTTCTCCGTTTTAGGGGCTTGAAAACGGCGGAGTAGTGTGGACGCTAGGCATAAACATAGCAAAAGTTATGTAAAAACGTATTAGTGTGGATATAGCCAGAGTCAGGGTGTGCTTTGAGTCAGATACTCCCATACGCTGGCTTCTTAGCGGAGTAGAACCCGTTTACACCAGGAAAGTCTTGAAAAAGAAACATTTAAGATGAGGTGTTAGCCATAAATTAGCAGGCACACACGGGTGTGGTCATTTCTCATTTGGAAAGTGTTGCGTTTGATGTCTTGACAGTAAAGGTTACCTTGAGGTCATGATTTTGTGTTTGTGCGCAACAGAGGGGATCCCGGTGATTAGAGAAAAATGCTACACCAGAGTCCATTTACAAAAAAAAAAGAAAAAGCAAAAAACACAGGAACTCTAATGTAGTGTCCAGTACTGTTGTGGCTGCCGGAGATTTATGGGAATCCCAGAAATAGCCGACCTTTTGTTGCTTTTCTGCCACACTGTTTCATGTGCAGCTGTGCCGGGCCGGGCAGCAACCTCACTTTGAGCTCCTAATAAGGGGAAATGGGAAGAACATGCGCTAATGTTGGATATGTTTCTTTTTCCATTGCTTCCACGCTGTATTTCTGTCAGGCCAGCTTCACTGTACCTGACTCTCCCCACCGCTATAGTCTCCAGTCTCCAGCTGCTCCGTCTACATGTTTGTTGTCCCTTCTTTTCTTATCCAACAGCACTCACAGTCAAAGCATTCGAATTCAGATCAGATTACGTATACGACCTTAAACTCGGGCACAGCTCCACCATTTCTTCTGCTTCTCATTTAATCAGGTTTTCTCTATCATGCAAACAGATGCAAATCTGTTTAAATAACGGCTGTAAAGAGTGACATTTACATACGGCATGCTTTATGTAGTGGGACTGTGGAACGTGAAAAGTCATCCGCCTGTGTTTTGCTCTCCAAGCCTCATGTTTTTACAAGGAAAACACACTTGAAGTTTTTTGTTTATGTCCAAGCCAGACGGCCTTTATAGAGAGCTTTTGCTCAGTAAAATACAATCATTTTATTTTCTTTAAAGCGGCTTCCAAGTAGATATTTTTCATAACAGTCAGGAGTCAAGAGGCGGAAAAAGCTTTGTTGGGTGAAATAGCTAAAGTCAGTGGAGATTTTCTGGTACAAATAAACACAGGAAGAGGCTGCTATTCTGGCCCATTTTGATTAGACTTTAAACCGAGCATATGTGGATGTCAGTTGTGTCTATATGCAAACACAAACATCCTCATTTCCCATGTAAACCCCTCACCAGTTCTCACTCTCAAGCTGGCATGTTGGTCTGAGTTGAGCTGCGGCCGTGCACTTTCCATACCTCAGATAAATTACTGTTTAGTCATTTTCTGCTTATTCATGACTTTGTCTCAGCTCACTTACAGCTGTGTTTATTAGAATCCGCGATGGCATCACTGAAATTGAATCCCACAAGTTTTGCAGAGCCGCGTTTTAGGTTTGACCACCAAGCTCTCTTGGCCCGCAAAGAGAGGAAATCAATGTTGTATTTGTTATTAAAGGAAGATAGCTTGTTGTTGGCACCGAGCACTCTACCTCATTAGTCAAAAAGCCACTGCTTCTACCATGTGAGTTTAATTGCTTTAGTCACATTCACTAGCATGACACTTTGACTTGTTTTTGCATTTTGTTTTTGTCTGTGGTGATTCTCTGTAAGGCCCTCGAGAGCTTTTCTAGCGCAACAATTTGGAAAATGTGAGAAGATCAATACCATCTGTTCGTTAAAGGGATAATTTGAAATTTTGGGAAATGTGCTCATTTGCCTTCTTGCTGAGAGTAAATTGATACCACTATCATATCTGTACCATAGATATGCCAGCAACCTGTTAGCTTAGCTTAGCATAAAGTATGGAAACGTGGAAACAGCTAGCCTGGCAAACAAACCAACCAGCACTTTTAAACCGCACTAAATAACATGCTATATTTCGTTTGTTTAAAGGAACAGTTTGCCACACCAAGGGGATCTATTGGCAGAAATTGAATATAATATTAATAAGTATGTTTTCTTCAGTGTATAATCACCTGAAAATAAAAATTGTTGTGTTTTCGTTACCTTAAAATGAGCTGTTTATATCTACATAGAGTGCGGGTCCTCTTTACGGAGCTGGCCGCCATGTTTCTACAGTAGCCCAGAACGAACAAACCAAACACCGGCTCTAGATAAGGGCATTTGCATTTCAACATTTTCACGTCGGCCACCGTACTTCTCCTACATGATTGGCACACAGGAGAAGCTCTAGTTGGTTGCAATTTGCAACCTCACTGCTAGATGCCGCAAGGTCTTCTTTGCCTCTTCTTCCATTCTTTATGCTAAGATAAGCTAACCGACTGTTGGTGGTAGCTTCTTATTTACTGTACAGACATAAGAGTGGTATTGACCTTCTCATCTTTAAACTATTCTTTTAAATATGAAGCTACAGCGTTGTCAACTGTGAGGTTCAACTTCAAGAAGTTACTGCTCCCCGCCAAGCAGTAGTCTGGCACATAACATCCACATAAAACGTCAACTTATTCTGAGTTAACTAGTGAGCTTTAGAGGTGCTAGTAGATTTTTTTTAATTTTTTTTACACACTGGGGGCATGATGAATAAACAACACGGAAAATTAGAAATACTTGTCTGTGAATATTTCACCTCAAAACTTTTCATAACAGTTGCAACACTTTTTCAATAAAAGGTTTGAATAGATTTGTGCAGGCAGAGGCCAAAACCGGATCTTATCAACCCAGAGCAGCGTCTGGCAGTCTATCTGAGGTACATTTTTGTACTGTAAGCTACTTTAGTTTCCTTTTAGCAAAATGCTCTGAATGAATTTGCTTCTAGTAAACAGTCATGCAGTCTAGGGCTTTTATTGTGAAAGGTAAGAACAGAAGGAGTGGATCTGGTGTGTCAAGGTTGAAAGGAGTAATAAAGTTTGCCGTCTTCGTTCGGACTGTGGAGCCTCCGTGTTGTTGTACACTATAGTGTACGTGTTGAATATGTCCGTTCTGCACAACGGGATTGGTTGATGCCTTTATTCACGGAACGAAAGCTCAGAAAAATTGACCCCCTTCTGGAAAAAAATGACGTTGCTTTTTTGCTGCGTAATATTCGCGTTCTGTGTGTAAATATTCTTGACAAAAACAACAGTTTGAAAAGATATATTGACGTGCAAATTAATCAAACAATAAAAACGCCCCCAGTGTGTAAAGGCCTTTAACCAGGGTTGTTTCCGGTCTTTATGCTAAGCTAAGCTAATCATCTCCTGGCTGTAGCTTCATATTTAGCATAAAGACACGAGAGTGGTCTCAATCTTCTCATGTAACTCTCCACCAGAAAACAAATAAGCGTATTTCTCAAAATGTTGAACTATTCCTTTAAAGTCACCTCTTTTCATGCTCGTCTATGTTTTGCTTGAATAAATAAGCTATAAAAAAAACAACTCCCTTTAAAGCAGTACTTTAACAGCTATAGTCCTCTATTCTTCTACAAACCATGGAGGCTTTGTTTCACTTCATGTTGGGCTCCATTTTTCAGACTTTTCGTTCTCTCTGTCTCCACATTCCTACATTTTAACATTTAACCTTCCACCGTTTTCCCTCTCCCCGTCTTACATTCGCTGATAAACCTCAAAATGGCACCAGGTCAACCTCGATAAAGAGGCATTCTTTCCTAATAGGGTTCCTCTGTGAGAGGAAAAACTCCATTTGTGGTGTTTTTTATGTTTTAACTTACATCAAAGGATCACATCATCGTGATCTAATGTCGGTTACAAAACTAAGCTGGGTAAAGTCAAAAATGTATGATGGCCAATCTGAAACTCCTTATTCCTAAAAAGTTGACATTGAGAGGTTTCCACAGTGACAACATCCTCCATACAGACTGTCATTTACAATTCATTGGCTGCCATGCAGTGGTCACTGACAGGCTAGCTCATGCTTTCATACACATGTATTTTTTTCCACATTAGGGGGCTGAGATGTGAATGGGCAGTTTTATGAAAGCTTGTTTTGTTCATACAGCGGCGGTTTGGGATGAGTTCATCTTGGAGGACAGAATGGAAGAAAGAGCAAAAGAGCGTTCCCACATCGGGGGGGAGAGGAGGGTGGGTGTGGGCGGGGAGGGATGTGTGACGGGCTGCGAAGTGGGGGTGAGTCATGAGAATTAGTAACCGGCCTCTGTGAGATTTATTCAAACTTCTTCAATTACTGACACGCCAACAGCCCACTAGCGCTCTCAGTCGGGGGGTCCGATTCTCGGAAGAGCTTCGCTTCACTTCCACACAAGGGAGCGTGGGCATTCAGCATAAAGTCATTAGCAGCTCCTTTTGTGTGATGACGATGTTGTGGAAAATTCCACATCCCCTTCTGGGATTGACCCTCGGTCTTTGTCTGGGTTTCAGGTACCTCGTCATACAAGTTAGAAAGGATTAAATATGGGATTTATCATGCTGAAGATGTCCTGTGTTGTTTATTAGAACACCAAAACCACATCCGCTGTGTTTTATTTGCTGCTTTTCCCACACAAAGTAATGAATTACTTCCACCAGGGTGTTAGTCAGTAAATGAAAGACTGCATAGCTGTATATAAAGGAAGCCAGGCAGCAAACAGGTAGGGGCAGATTAGTAATACAATAGCCGATCTAATATGTATTCAGGAAATGTCACAGATAGCCAGACAGAAGGAATATAAATGGAGTCTATCACTGCTATAGCAAGTGAGGTAAAAGTGATTTTAGGGTACTTAGCGTGGTGGTTAAAAATACCCGTTTACAGCACTCCATTGTCTCAGTTCAATAGCTGCACCTTTCAGCATACACTGGCCAGTCGCCACACACAATTGTATAAGGATTTCACCTCCAATGAAAATAAGGCTGTAAATTTCACAGGCCAGACTCGAGAGGCTGACTTCCTATCAGGAAGGCTTTTCTGTGACAAATGCAGCAAAATGCAAGACGGCTGATAAGGAAAGGCCCGGCCATATTGGGTAGATTACACTTAATCATACGCTTTTTCTTTGACACAGAAGTTCTCAACCTTTTTGGCTTGTGACCCCTTAAAATGATGCGACCCCTTGTCACAACTTTTGCCTTACTCAGTCGGTTGTAGCATAAGATAACTTCATATACGATGTTCTTTAAGAAGATTATATCAACTCTTAAGGCCTTTACTCTACTGGGAACGTGACGAATAAATGAGACGAAAATGCGAAATACTCGCCTGCGAATATTATATGTCTAGGGCTTTTATTGTGAAAGGTACGAATGGACAGAGTGGATCTGGTCTGCGCTGCCTTTGTCAAAGTTGAAAGGAGCAATATTGTTTTCTGTCCTGGTTCAGACTACTGAGCCTCCGTGTTGTTGTTTCATAAATATAATCAAAATGCCGCTTTTTCGCTGCGTATTTGTGACAAAAACAACAGTTTGAAAATATATATTGATATGAAATACGCCAGCAGTGTTTAACGGCCTTTAGAAAGAATTGAGGGTCCGCTAAACCCTCTACCCCGAACAGCGATTGTAAAATCATAGTTTAGCAACCGTAACTAGGCAGGGTAGGTCTGTCAAGCTTCCGTTTAAACGTTTCTTTTCTTATTTTGCTGTGTTCGGGATGTTTCTGGGCGCCAGCCTTTGGGCACTGAGTGTGTAGGCCCAACGCATGCGCAAGCATGTATCCAAGACGGAGCAACAAAAACGGTGGACATAACGCCGAAATAACGCAAATATAGTGAGACGAAACGCCAAGCGCGCAAAGCTTGTTTCAAAACAAGAGTAAAATTGGAGTTTGCTTTCACTATTACTGCCGTTACGTGATGCTGCAGTTGGTGCACTGGGCTGTGTTCTGGCAACCGCTGTCAGAGGGCGTGCTCTTCTGGTGTCGTTCAGCCGGGGAGGAGGGGCCAATTTTGAATGTTGTATTTACCAACAGTACGCGACAATTTCTGCATAGTATGCCTTTAAGTTTCAACCAACTCAGAAAGCTAATGTTAGCTGTATTTAATTAGCTAGCTAGCTACAGCTGATGAAATCTGACAGTGACAGTAACATACAGTAATTTCAATGATTAAATTGATGGTCGTAGGTTAGAAATAAGAAGCGTGCTTTTGTTTACCTCTGTCTGAAATCAAAGGGCCTGCAGCTTGAAAAATTACCAAGAATTTCGATCTGTAAATCTACCACCATTACCACTGTATACTGCATTATGTGCTTTGCATGAAGGCGGAGCAAGGCTTACAGCCTTTCTGTATGAGAATGTATCTTACACTTAGACTGTATATAAGAAGTGGACATAGTCAACATGACGTCACCCATTGGTTTTAAGACTGCCGTTTTGAGGCCTCAAGTTCAGCCTTTTAGCCGTCGTCATCTTGTTTTTTGCAACCAGAAGTGACACGAGAGGGTGGAGTTAAGTGCAACCGAAAGTTCAACTAGACTTTTTTTGGTGACCAAAATGTTATAATTAAGTTTCATGAAGTGAAAACACACTGTGAAAGGGTTCAAGTTGTGAGACAGAAACATGGGCAACTCCCAGACTGGACAACGCCGTGGTAGCGACCTGTTAAACACAAGGTAGCCACGCCCTAAAGCATACCCTGCTTTATGGTGTATTTGACTCTAAATGGGACCATAATTTATTAAATGAACATCATGCTGTATTGAAGAAGACTTGAAACTAGCGATTGGGACCATGAACTCATGTTGACAATGTTTACTGAGGTAATAAATCAAGTGAGAAGTAGGCTCATTTTCTCATAGACTAAAGCACTTCAGCATTGGCTTCACTTTTTCAGACCTTAAGCTATTTCTGGCTCTATTTCCTGATACTATGGTGAAATCAGTTCCTGTGGACATCTATGATGTATTTTGGAATACTCAGAGCTCTAAAGCAAATAAATAAACACAGATAATGCAAGCTGCAGTTGACCACTTTTATATTCTTGGTAACTGCATTACAGTATATCTGTTTACTTGGCGTTGTTTACCTAATGCTATTGTGGAAGCGAATTATGTTATATGATTGGAATATTATGAGCCTCTTAACACATCTGTTCTATTACAGTGCAAACAGATACATATTTTTATTGCTACATGATAATTCTTTGGTGTAATGACACCAATTTGGAAAATTATTATTTCGACTTGCCAAACATCAAAAAGACCTCCCAAGAAGACATTCTGTAATGTAACAAGAGCAAAAAACGTTATGATTTCATACAGACACCATAAAGTCCAACACCCTCCCCTCGTCCGTGTCTTTCTGCTTATATTCGGGCCACATTTTGTGAAGTAAATATAATCTGTACATTGTTCCATAGTGGTTCCCAAAAAAGCGGAGCAGAAACCCTTCATTACGAGCGTGCTCTGTGAGTGTGGTGTGGGCCCATGCAAGGGAAAACCAGCGGGCTGTTTGGCTCACCCAGACCATCACAGAGGCCATGGCTGGGTATGTTTCACTGATCCTGTACTTAACTGAAACCAAAAGTATTGTTAGTCCCTCTCCGGTTTCATGTGTGTCTGTCGTAAAAAGGAGAGAAAACATTGGCCCATTGGGAGGCTCTTTGGATTTAAAATGTCTGAGAGCTTCAAACGCTTCGCTTTGAAGCATGTGAAGTGTGTTTAATCAGTCCAATCACTGTAATAAGGAAAAGACAAGGAAGCTTTTTTAATTACTAGTTGGGCCCTTTTCTCTGTGGTTGCAGAGTTTGGGATTATTTTGAACTGTGTGTTTTGTTGCACCCATTCTCCCCTGCCTATGTCATTTCCTGTGGCTGGAGCAAGAAACGTGTATGAAGGCAATACAATAACCTGGTGCACATACATCTAGCAGAACAGGTCATTTGTCTTTGGCACTCGAAGCGCTGATAAACCAAGCGCTACAGGAAGTGAATTGCTTAACATTTTGTAGGTTCTTGTGTTTTTATTGGCTGACACATAGCCAACCTCTGGAACCTATTAAAACCAGCTTAGCCTGGCGCGTACATGCACACATACACCCATGCACACACACACACACACACACACACACACGCAAACACACACACACACACACACACACACACACACACACAAACACATAATCATAAAGTGTGAATGCTCACACCATCACACATACTGTATACACGTAGCAAAACACACCATGTGTCACAATGTGAAAGCGGAGTTATTGAACTTGTCTTCAGGCTGCACGCTCGCTCTGCACTCGTGTGTGTGATCTAGGTGTAGCAACAGGCATGCATCTGCAGAAGGCTAAAAAGTACAGCGCTCTGATGTTATAGGAACTTACTGAGCCCTTTTTTAAAAAAGGAAACTGCTTGTGAACCGTGTTTAAAGAGCATGAACAAATGGGCTTAGTGCTGAGAGCAACAGACCGCGTTAGGGAGTTGGAAAGTATTGAGAGCCGGACTAACTAATGTTCATCATTTGATTTTTATGGGATTTGTTGACAATAAAACAACAATAATATAACAGCACAACAGAGTTAGGGGTGTTACAATACATCGATCTATATCGATTCAGTGATCAACGATCCAATATCATTGATGCAAAGTGAAAACATCGATACATATCATCATCTCTAAGATACATCTTTATTTTGAAATTCCAGTGGCACGTCTGTGTCGTCCAAGCGCACCTCCTTCCTACAGAGCCCAGTAATAAAATTGTCAAATCATATTTTAGTTGCTTCTGGTGAGTTGATTTAAACTGATTGTGTTGAATTGGTATATGATATTGTGTCATATCAATCGCAGGCCCCTGAATTGGATCAAATCACAATCGTAACATGGCAGACTTTGTGACTCTGCTTAGAGCTAGAGTTAGGAAGTTAAACAGGTCATCATTTTATCTCTCTAATAATGTCTAGAAAGAAGCTTATCAGGTTTAGCTATGCCATACTGTTGAGCGTCCCAAACAAATAGAAACATGATACAGCGTGCATATGCGTCCTTGTGCATGTGTAACTGTGGGAAAACATAAATTCAGAGGAATCGATAGTCACAGAGGCATGAGATTCCAAGGAATTGGACAACTAAGAACCAGTTCTTAACGGGAACTGATTCTCTATTCCCATCACTAGTGTTTCCCCTGCCTGCCAAAGAAAACAGTTTTATCCGCCACTGCCAACAATTTACCCGCATTTGACAGGTAGCAGGTGCTAATTTCAGACCCTGGCCATAAAGTATTAAGTCTGGAGCTGCTCCATAGGCAATGAATGGGGGACTCATTTTGTGGACCCACAGAATGTTTGTTTTTCTTTTTTATACCCAAATGAGCTTTATTCTATTGTAGTATTCTCAGAACATTCCCCTGAGTGCTCTAAGGGTGCTTTCACATTAGGGACCCGGGCCCGGATCCGAGTACACTTGTCCCCAAAGTCCAGTTCTTTTGATTAGTGTGAACGCTCCGTACCGTGGTCAGGTACGGTAGAGTCGTCCTACTTTCAAATCAAACTCGGTGAAATAAGAGTTTATTTCAACCAAACCAGAGTTGGTGATTGTTAGAAAGACTTATGACGACAGTAGTGGTGAGTTTTATTTTTTTCTGTCCAGTTTGAATGAAGGGTTTTACGATGCTCCGCTACTAATAACAGCTGATCTCAACATAAACAAATACACGTGGATGATGGCGCGTGTACTTGGGTACGGAACAAATTTACTAATGTGAAAGCTGAGCAGAGAGGGGGGGCAATTGTACTCCGGCACGGTACGGATCAATCGTACCTAATGTGAAAACACCCTCAGTGTCACCTAGAACATCTCTCCCAATTCTATGTCTAGTCTATGTAGCAGTTCCACACTTTATATCCTCACAAGTTTGAGGTTTAGCGCTCTAGTTTTTGGATTTCAGACAGAGTTGTTCATGTTTACAAATATTTTTGGACTGTCTTTGACCATATGAATAACATGTATGAATTTTGAAAATAGGCATAGTTCCCCTTTAAATACTGCTGTGACCAGGCCTTTATCCTTCAAACTGACCAAAAGTCAACAAAATTGTTGCTCAAGTAGTAGTTTTATGATTTTTTTCATTGAAGAATGTAGCAAAAACAGCAAAAAAGGACACTTTGTCATCAGGCTGGCTGTCATGACTGTTGACCTGTCTCTCTCTGATGATGTATCGTTTCCAGCAGTATCTATGGAAACAGTTGTGGGACCCCAGTTGCTGTGAATGACCGTATGTTCTGTGACTCTGGGCGGTGTAACGGTGACAGGGCCCAGCACATGGTAGCAGCGACGGGACCCCAGCATCCTGTTGCTTTGAGTACAGGTTGTGTTACTGTTGGCTGTGAAGTTATGTGAGGTATTCCACTGTAAAACGTCACCAGGAGACAAGGAGTATATTCTTTCCAGCCCTACGCCTGACCCCTGGGGCTGAGTAACTGTAGCCTTGCATGAGAGCGCTTGCGGCTACGCACCTCGGCCTCCGCTTTCTGTTCCCAGAGAGCCGAAACTCTCCAAAAACCACCTCATCTGGACACTTTCACAGAGAGGAGTCACAGCTCCAAGCAATCAGATTGCGTTACATTTTATTGTTGATATTCCTCATCCTGGTGTATTGTTTATTATGATGAGCTGTCTAAAGTGAATGGAGAGCTGTGTCACTGCTGGGGAAGGTAATTTATTTGAACACATGGTTGCTGTTACTATTATCATGATTATCCTTTGAGATTCCTTAGTCTGATCCTTTCGGGAAGCGGCTCCAGTGTCTTCGTCTTGTATCAATTCAAGCCAATTATCCCCCCCAATCCCTTTCCAACTGTCCTCGCCGTGAGTCACATGTTTATGCATGACTCTCTCACCAGTTTTAGGCAGATGCCGCACTTAATCGCTATAAACATAATTTGCTGCGTTCGAGCTGAATGAGGTTTAAAGATCAGATGGAGTGGGTTTTTGTTTAAATACAAGGTTCCGTTGGAAAGCTCATGAGGGGGATGATTGAGGGGAGCCGAGTTTTGGATCTGTTTGGATACCCGCGGTTTTAATGAGATGATCCTGCCTCCAGCCGGCTCAGTCAGTCGGAGCCCCTGCTGCCATGTGTGTGTTGTTAGGGTTTAAGTATTGTGGTCAACAACAGAAAGCGTCTGGACGGCACATGTAGCTAGAAAACTAGCCCGCTCTGTAGAGGCACAGAATCTTGTCTTCGAAGTACGCAGGTCATCGGTCATGATTCTCCCAAGACTGTGTCCCCCAGTGAGCTCTCCCTCCACGTCCAGCTCTGTAAATATTTGAACCACTTTGTATGGTCCTAGGGCTATATATCCTTGTCATATTACGCTGTATTTGTGGTAGGAAATGAGCAGCTTGGTGATTATGTACACTGTGGTTTGTCAGAGGAGTCATTAAATGTGTAAATCAGTGTGACGGAGGGACTGAAGATACTGTAGATAAGAGAGTGTTGATAGGGATGTGTCACTGCTTCTCTCATGGATATCAGGACAATTGTGAATGTAATAAGTTCGGCTTGTTTAAAGCAGTGATTCTCAAAGTGTGGTTCGGGGACCCCCACGGGTCCGTGGCGCTCTGTGAGAGGGTCCGCGAAATAATTTGCTATTAATTATAAAATTGTGCTGTATCATTAAATAGTAAATATCTACAGAGGGGGACCATTTGTGTTAATAAATCAGGCATATTGTGTCTATTACTACCACCCACGTTAGCTTTGGGCCAGTAGAAACTCTGATATGATTGTGACACATCGAGTCCATCTGTCATGAATCAGTCACCTCACTCAGGGAGCAACAAACCGTTCCTGTTGCTGCTTAGTTTAGCGTATTAGCCAGCTAGCTAGCTGGCGAGCATGGAGAAATATTTGAGTCAGTCCACATCGTCAAGTGACGCTAAGACCAAACCAGCTGAATTGAGAAAATATGATGACAGTTATATCGAGCGACCAAAGTCCGAAGACCAAAATCTGTCATGTGTCTTCAAGTGCTAGCGAACAAAGCCGTGAAGCCGGCCAAGCTAAAGCGACATCTGATTACAAAGTTGTGGGAACATTTTGGGAAATACGCTTATTTGCTTTCTCGCTGGGAGTTAGATGAGAAGATTGATACCACTCTTCTTAAAGCTAAAGCTGGCAGCTGTCTACCTTAGCTTAGCATAAACACTGGAAAGAGCTAGTAGAGCAATAATTCACATGTTATATCTCCTGTATAATACATACAAATACGAGTTGTAAAATCGCAACATATCCTCATACAACTGTTCGTATGATATCTTACGAAACGTTATTCCACATTTTTCATGCGTTTTCCTACGAATGTCCAGCAACACGTGTCGAATGTCCAGCAATTTCCGTGTCAATTTCCACTTGATACTTGCATACAGTCTTTTCAAAATAAATTCTTCACAGGAAACTACTTGGTTAGGTTTAGAAAAAGATCATGGTTTGGCTTAAAATAACTACGGAGGCGTTGCTTAAGTACGGAAGTTACCTGAAAAGTAAGTCAACGTTGACTTCTGGTTTCATGCAGGGCACGATCACCGGCCTCGTGGGCTCAAAAAACATCGTAATTTCGCCCAGGAAACCAGTGTTTGTGTCCCGTGTGAAACCAGAACTCAACGTTGACTTATTTGTCACGTGACTTCTGTACTTAAGTTACGGCACTTCCTGAATTATTTTTGTAAATAAAGAAAGTGTCTCAGTTGAGGTCGCACAGTAATTGTAAAAACAAACATTTATATATGACATGGATATAGAAATGATGGAGTTTGATGCACCAGAAAGAACATTTATATCTTTCGGCTGGAGAAAAACTCTTCCTCTTCCTCTTCCTCTTCCTCTTCCTCTTCAGCTATAGAAATCCATTAACTCCACTGGTGAGTGATGCTGTGAGGAAGCACTGAACCCGCAGCATTTTGGGAGGTTTGCCAGCTGTGACATGGGCATTTCCTCAGGAAACTGCGGCAGAGAGAGTATCAGGGTTGCCCGATTCTCTTATTGGCGGTTTTACACTTTCTCTGTGTATTTCTGTAAATGAAAGGAATTACAAAAACACACCTACGCACCACAGGTTTGCCAAAGGTTGTTTCATGTTTTACCGCTTTCACACATTTTCGTCCACTTGTGAATTTCTTTGAAAATTTCGGTACCACTTCATTTTACAGGTCCGCAAATGTCATGGTAATTGGATGATAACTAGCAAGTAACCTATTTGAAATTTCTTTGGAATTACTGCCAAATTACCCCAATATTTAACTCAATTTTTTTATTTATTTTTTATAAATAACTTTATTATAAACATTATTTAATAATTATATGCTAAAATGGCATATAATGGTTGAAATAGGGCCCTTAGGCTTGAGAAGCGGCTGTGCGCTGCTCTTCATGGGAGGAGGAAAACCAAAACTAATAGAAGACACTTCTGATCAGGCACAAATCTCACCATTGTGTGACTTACTGTCTACATAAATGTAACCTGGTAGCTAATTTTGAGGTACTCGTACTACTTGCTAATTATTACCTAATAACAATTTGTCTCCACACACAAGACACTCCTTGCTGTATGACTAATTGTTAACAAATTAAGTTCCCATTTCTTCCTTCGTCACCTATTCCTTCACCATCGTACACGATTGGCTGGTTGCACAAGTGATGCAGGGGTCTCAAAGCGAAGGGAAGTAGACCAAAGGGTCTGACTAATGACACCACCCACCCGATTCACATACACAAACACATACAGAAGCCTGCACACACACATAAACACACATGCACGTGCATGCAGATACTTTGTTGTCCCAGACAGACTCCATTAATTGCCACTGAGTCACAAACTGGTGTCACTGCCGGAACGGTGAGCACAGACAAAAGCCCAGGGACAAATATTGGGCTGAAATGTCTAATGGAAGCCGGCACACCCGTGAAATGAAAAGGCTGAGAGCAGTGTGAACTGGGCCTCTGACTGAAAACAAAGAGAGGATTTGTTTTTTCAGACTTCCAACTTGTCTTTGTGCCAGTAAAAAGGGAGAGTATTTGGACGAAGGGTGAAATATTTACACTGTGTGTGCAGCAGCTGTGGCTGGCCATGCTGCACTGTGCAGACCAGGCCCGGCCGACAGACTAGACAACCCTTCTTACTGTGGTAATGCTTCGGTTTCCCCTTAACCACAGAAATCTATCAGCATGTATCCGCCGTGTGGTGTGGGACGCCTGGTCAAGTAGGTCAAGTTGCACGTGTAGCACTAACCTATACTTTCACTTGCTGAGTCACAGAGCAAAACAAAGAGCAGGTAAAGACATTAGTCGGCAGCATCGCTGATGCAGAGAAACAGGTCGACAGAGCTCTCATCGAATGAGTCAGGCTTCACTTCATTCGTTGGCTCTATAGCTTTAGAGCTAATAGCATGGCTTGAAAGAAAAATAAGGAAGTCAGTTACATTGCAGATTGCATTCTCTATCTTTCCCCAACATGCTTTAAAGGGCATGTCCATCTGCGTTCTTTTCCGTTTTTTTCCAAATGGAAACGACCACTTAGCCATTGGCCAAAAGCAGTGACGTAGCCTTTGTTAGCAAAGTAAGCTAATCAATAAGGTTATGAATAATGTGAACGTTAGTACTAGCTGAGTCAACGTTAGCTGTGCTAAGTTTGGAAATAACTGAATAGGTTAATTTTTTGAAGAGGGGTTGTATGTATACTCCCGCTTTCTGCTAGGTAACATTACCGTTTTTTGCGAACGGAGTCTGGTGGCTTTGAAGAGAGCGGTATATAAGGGCTGTATTATGGTGAGATAAAGTAGCTGTGAATGGGAGCAGCTGAAAAACATTTTTATCCACCTAAAAAATCAATATCAGTTTAAGTGTACGCTATATTTAGAACGTTTTCACCGCTTTATCTCGCCATCAGACGGCCCTTTCGGACAAGGAACTGAAGTCTTTATTTCGCTGTTTTCAAAGCCAGCACACTACATTCACAAAAATGGTAATTTTACCTTGCAGTACACAGGAGTTGCTGGTCTACCGCTGCCTCGATCAGTTAGTTTGTTTGTGTTATTGTGTGACTTTCAGACCCGAACTAACATGGCGTTCACATAATATGACATTGCTTAGCTTCCCTGCTGGTAGCCCACTCCAGGCTGCCTCTCCAAACTGGGAGCATGCCGACCGCCATCTAAGTTACTATATGTAATACACTGATTATAAGGATGTATATATACTGTACATGTAGCAGTGTCATCATGCAGAAACCTTCGTCAGGTCACGTGGGGAAAAGTTGTTAGAAGGGCTTGGGAAAATAGCATTTTGATGCTAATACATACTTACTTAGACAAAAAATGTAATGTTTGGATTTGAATACATAAGGAACCCCACTGTTAAGCTGCAGAATGATACAAAAACTCCCAAACCCCCAAAATAATGGACTCGCCGTTTTAAATAATGCATGTGTATGTACTGCATGTAAGAACTGACGTGCATAAGTGTGTTCTGCATTTTGTAGATGCCACTGGCTCAATAATGATAATTCAACTTGACAGAGCCCATCTGAGCTTTTCTGGGTGGAGCAGGTGTTTGCGCACCACAAAACACATTTACATCACACTTTAGCGTGCACTTGTGTTGACACTTATGCTCAAGAAAACGTGTGAATGCCTTTTGCCTGCAGCTATAGGCCTACAGAACATCAGAGAGAGCAACACAAGACGTGTTTACAGTTTATGCAAAAACCACATTCTGTGGTAAATAAGAAGTTTTTACTAAAGTTTATTACGAAGTTTTACTTAACAATGAACAATATCATTTTTTTAAGCTTGCATGTGGGTAAAGCTAGATAACTATGCGCCGTGAGCACTTTTTAAATTGTAAAAAACAACCACCTTTCCCTCAGGGCTTCTGTATATCTTGTGTTAGATAAGCCAATACCAGCAGGTTATACCACCAGAATGTAGGCTTCATATCTGTAGGGGTCACCAAACAATCTGCTTTATCACCAAACAAGTTTCCTGTTATTTCTACCATTTGATGTATTTCCTCTGTGCCCATCATGTTGGACATGTTTCCCATGGAAACTCATTTCCTGCAGACAACAGTAAATGCACTGCAGGTTTTTATTGAGCTGTTTCGTCTCCAAAACAGTGACTCCATCCTTGATATTATTTCTCATGAAATCTACATACAGTAAAGAAGTATGACATTTCAGGTGTAGTAAAATCCCCCAGACAAGAATAGCTACTGCACATGGATGAAGGTTAACTAATTTCTTCAGCTCTTAAAGAAAATACAAACCAGACAGTTTTAAAATGTGATAAACCTGATAACACGTCAGAGAGAATAGAATAGAAGAAGAGGGAAACAAACAAGAATTTTTTTTTGGGGAGGAGGGGAAACAGCGTGCAAATTTACAAGAAACAGGTAACTTAATTAAGCAAGAAGCTAAGACAAGCTAACATGGCTGGTTAGTTAGGCAGTTAGGCGGCTAATATGGAGAAGAGAACCTGCCAAAATTAAAATTATGTTTTAAATTGACAAACATCATATGTGTGATTCATGCTGCAATTCAAATGGGATCAAAAAATATTTGTCTCTCGCCGTTGACTACCGTTAAATTTTTAACGTCCACCTGAAGGGGCGGGACTTCGCCACTGTATTTATTGGCCGGAAACAGTTACTTCTTGGAGTCTCCCCTTGTTGCCTGGCAAGTTGTGGCAAGTATGATTTTTTTTTAAATGTAAAAATTCTGAAACATCTCAGTCACTACAGGAAGAAACAAGTTGCTCCCTCCCACACGCTGTGAGATTCTTCTCTTTTTTCCCCGAAAGGACTGGCGTAGGTCATAACCCTGCAGTCTAACCAGTCTCACAGTGTGACAGAAAATGGGGTATTTGTCAAACCTTTAATTTTTTTCCACTGTGCAACGTCACATTTCATAAACTTACAAGACAGCTAGAAGTGCACTTCGCTTGAACCTTTTCTTACGTGACATCTCCCTCTCTCTCCCAACTTTCCCTTCATTTCCTAACGAAGCATAAATAGGCTACTGTAGAAATTAAAAAGCGAGTAAAAACCTCTGAGTCTCGTCACTCTGTCATTTCCCCAGCGGGAGCCTTCACAACTGTTTTCGTTTGTGTGGGAGAATCCCTGCGTTAAAGCTCCGAGTGACGCTTTCCTGGCCCTGCGTGCCTTTCCTCTGAAGGAACAGACATGTTCACAGCATCACTCTGCCATCGCTCTGCTCCGCTCTGAGGTGGGTGTGTTTTGTTATTTTTCCCATGACTTCACTGTTTTCTGCTGTTTTTGAAGGACTGTCCACATCTGGACAACAAGTTGCATCACTGCAGGAAATCTGGCCATACTCCAAGCTTATATATAGCATGTGGATGATTAATGGATATCTGATTGTATTGTTTGCTCGTAAAAGATTTACTATGCAATCACGAAACCAAATGAAGATTAGGCTACTAAGTAATGTGGAGGCGTTTAAGAGGCTCTTACTGTTTGCTGTGAGTAATTTCCTTCTCAATGCAAGTGTTATTCCTGTGTGAATATCCTCTCAGCCGCTATGGTTTACACCAGTCTATTCTTGCACATGAAGAACCTCACGCTGGTTACTGTAAATATATTTACATATTGTGGTGGCAGTTTCTGTTAAAACAAGACACAAACCAACGTAACAACTTGTCTTTCAGTGAATTTAATAAAAAGGCATACATTAATAACTAAAGCATCTGCAGATGGACTGCAGATGGACTCACGAGCACAGCCACCTGTTGTGGACTGTGGCAAGTGAGCCCCGAATACAAAGAGTAGTCAGTATTTATACATTTAAAGCATAACACGAAGATAAGTGCAAAGAAGAAAAGAAGAGAAGGATAGAAAGTGTATCATTACGTCAGTACACAGCAGACAACAGAGCATCACAAGACATAACAAGTATTTCAGCAATCTGTTGTTTGCAGTTACAGAGATCTAAAATGTCAGGTCACTGTCTTATGGTGACGAAGTTGAACATGTGAGGCCCTGAGATTATCTAAAGGTACAGTGTTAAACTGCAGATATGAAAATTGCCATTACAATATCTTTCAACCACCACAATCATGTAAGTTCTGTTTGTTCCCCCATTTTACTAGGGCTGGGACCATACACCTATCTCCCGATTCAATACTATCACGATACTTGTGTGCCGATTCGATAAGTATTGAGATTTTCATTTCTTCCTACAAGTATTGCGATTCGATATTACAATTTATTGTGATTTTTGTTAACTTTTTTAACACTAGACCGATTGATACGGTAAATGTGTTTGATTTTCAGCATGTATGTAGTCAGAGATGTCCTGAAGTCAAATATATCAGTCATTGTCAGGCATTATTTTTTAAAATTTCTTCCAGCAACCCAAAAATCAAAGAATAAAAACATTTCCCTCACAAATTAGTATTATTTTCTTTTTATTTATAAGGGACATATGATGTTTTGTACTTCTGGTGAATATAATCCAATCATTTCCATATATGTATTTTGTATATACAGTTCCCTTATTTTGAAAACTGGAAGTAGTCACACATGTATACTTCCTCTAACTTTTCTAAGTCCGTAGCTAGCTCTCCTGTCAGCTCTGTTCTCTTTATCCATCCATGGTCAGCTCCATCAGGCTGTTTGAATGCATTTAACATAAATGTCAGTATATGGGTGCTCTACTGTTGTAGCGTTGGCTGATTTGACCACGGAGATGAGTGACGGCTGGCTTGACCGCACGTTACTGCAATACGATGACGTTAACTTAGTGTGCAGCTTTAGCCGTGATGTCTAGCTCTGTTTTTCCTGCAATGAGTGAAACCCAAAGTGTTTCCATACTTTACTCTATGTGTAGTGTTTACCACTTTGGATTTAAAATGTGAGGGTGCAGGTCATATCTACGCAGACGCTCCACCGGTTTTCTACTTTCTCATTTCGGCTCGCTGCGGTTTGTTTTGGTTGACGGATGGGGAACAGATATGACGTCACGTTACTAAGACTACAACAACAAAAGCGGTAACTTCCTTCTACTTCCGCATAGACTCAAATTTGTTCTTTTAATCGCAATACATAGGAGAATCATTTTAATTTTCCCACTCCTACATTTTATTGCATGTTATAGAAAGGTGAAATTTAAGAGAGCAATTTAAACTTTTACCAAAAGGCCAGACTTTCTCTCTCCTGCCCTATAGACTGGTTTGTGTCAACTGCAGCCGCAGCAGCAGACGGTAATGGGTGGTTAACCACATAAGGGTTCTCACTCTGCAAAAGATTACAGTAAAGCAGTGAACCTTAGAATTACCCTTCCTGCACAACGCAACTCAAAAATAGCCATTCTTCACAGAAGGCCCGGCTTTAACCTTCCCCACCCACCCACATTTCCTCCTCCTCTCCTTCAGCTAATTATGACCAAAAACGCTGCTCGGCTTGGGATTTTCAAACATCGTCCACTTGGGATTCTTAGATGAAAGATGAGAAGGAAAATGAAAGGAAGTGGTAAGTTGTGTTTTCACAGGAAGTCATTATTTACTACTTTCGTTCTGGCTGCGAGGGGCTGGAATGGCGTGGGTGTCTCTTGACCTGCTAGATTTTTTACTGCTGATAAATTTGATCTCAAAAAAATCCCCTCATGACAGAAGCCAGAATAGTTTCTATTTCTCTCTCTGTGTCTGTCTTCAGGCTGGCCCACACTAAAACAGCACACCACACACTAACAGATTCCATTCATGAACAAGAAGAATCCCGACTAAAAAAAAATTGAAATCTTGCAAAATCTCTCGCGATCAAAAATGACTTTAGTGTGAACAAACACGGTGGACGACAGGCAGGAAGAAGTAGCAATGTTAGTTTTTACCCTACTTCTTCTGAAAATTCCCAAAGGATGGATCGATGAAGTCATGAAGACACATTAAAGAAACACTCGGGTTGTTGCCACAAATTAACAAGTTGGTGCTCCATTTCTGAGTTCCATCATCTACTACTTTATGCGTCACGTTTTGCATTAGCTCATGCATTAGCTGCGGCTGCCATGACAGTGGTGGTTTTCCTTCACTCAGCTTGGTTTTCTGTTTGCTGTCATTCTTTCCTACGTGACTGTGTCATCGGCTGACCTCGGGGTTCCCCCACACACAACAGGATATCCGATCATAAATATTGAACATGTTTAATATAGGGCTGTCAAAGATAACACGTTTCAGAGGTTGTAGCAGGAGTCCATTTTAAAGCTAGAGTGAAGATACTGGTATCATATGAAACTAGAAAGTCTAATGAATCCGTTGGTACCAACTATGTCATACTAGCTTGTCACCAAAGAGGCTAAATAACGCTCCAAACGTATGCAAAATTTTGGCGAGGAAAAACTGCCATGGCCATTTTCAAAGGGGTCCCTTGACCTCTGACCTCAAGATATGTGAATGAAAATGGGTTCTATGGGTACCCACGAGTCTCCCCTTTACATATTGTACATGCAGTATTAAATACTTGACAAATCTCAGTTTAAGGTACATTTTTTATCAAATAAAAAATGTGTGATTAATTTGCAATCATGATTAACCATGGACAATCATGCGGTTAATTGCGATTAACTATTTTAATCAATTGACAGCCCTAGTTTAATATTTACGATTTGAAATCGGTCTGGCCAGGATGGACTTCCGAGCTGAATGGGGGATGCTTGAAAAAAAACACTCTTAACATACAGTACCTCACACTACAGGAATATCTAGAAAGATAATATTTAGAACCATAAAAAAATCGGGGAATTGCTGATGATTGTCCGAGGGGGGAATCGGGCCAAAATCGTCTTTATTCTCGTGTATTGTGTACCCGGCATCACGTTCCTTTCATTTGAAGACGTAAATGTTTTACTTTCTACAAAGACAACTGGTTTCAGATCTCAGACTTAGTAGAGAGTAAACATCCGCAATCAGAGGTTTAACCTTCGAATCCCCTTCAACAATGTTAAAATTCCCGTCTCTGCTCAGTGTTTGTTGTTTTGCCATTCGAATAGCAATTAACACTGCATTGTTTCAACAAATGATACCGTTGACATGACTCGTGTGTCTAGACGGAGAGATACAGCTATCTAAATTACAGCCTGATTTCTTGTAGAGCAGAGAGTGGGATTCCTGAGCCCATTGTTTGGAGGACAGTCCAAGGCCTTGATGTGGGCTCTGGGAGCAGATAAAATGCCAGCAGAAGGATGTGTGTTTGCTCATTATTGAGAGCAGCTCAGGAAACACATGGGCTCGCTGACCACTGATGAGTCCTCTTCATTTCCTCTGATTTCGCAGGAAACAGGGCAGGTATATACCGTAAACTGTGCCCGCCATCCTTGAGGATCTGTTGTCAGATTGAATCATGGCCGTGGCAGCACAGAACTTCAAATTCGTGAAAACGATTCTGTAATTTGATTCACCGACTTTGGGTGTACACGTAGAAGCCACATAGCCAGAGAGCGTAAACTGTGGCCTGAGGTCAGCCAGGAGCCAGGAGAGTCCTTAAAAAGCCCATAAACAGTCAGTATGCCAGTTTATGTGGAAACAACAGATGACAGTGCGACTGGGAAGTCGGCTTCGCTTGGTCATTCGTGTGACGCGGTCCAGCTCTAACAAGTCACTTTTGAAACTGTTGGACAGGCTTGACCCTCGTCATCATCACACAGAGAGAAGACATTGCTTTCAATATGAGAGAGGCACAAATAATTTGGTCTCAACAAAGAGGAAACAGTTTATTCCTTCACCTTCAGCTGTGTGTTCTTTACTATTTCTGTCACTGCTTGTTGTCTTAGCCCCTGAAGGTCAATGTGGCCGACAATTATACAGCCTGAGCTGGTCCGGATGACGGTTTTTGGGAGTCAACTAGACAAGCAGACTCCAGTTTACTGGATTCGTTTCATGGATGGTAATACCAGACCGAAATATCTCAATAACTAATGAAATTTGGTTCAGATATCAATGCTCCCCCAGAGGATGAATCCTAATGACTTTGTTGATCCCCTGACTTTTCCTCTGGCGCAGGGCTGCCCAAAGTTCGCCCGACTTTACTATCTTTCGGAGGCCTTAGCAGGTTGTTTTAAAGCTAGAGTAAAGATATTTTGGTAATATATGAAACTAGAAAACCTAATGAATCCATTGGCTATTGAACTTAGGCTAAATTTTGGTGTCTTAACAATACAACAGGTGTTTGCTTCTGGCCTGTGGCCCACCATGAAGTTCCAGTTTTGGCACTCCAAGGGAAAGTGTTTGGGCACCCCTGCTCTAGTGCCATCATGCCAGATGTACGATAATTATCTTATTTGTACGATAATTTTGCCCACTGTATGTTGTACGATCAATAATGACAAAAGTGCCATAATGTACGATAATTTGACCATTTTGTGGCGCTTACAATTAGTAGTTGGTTTTAGTCCGCGCCGTCTCATTTAAATTAATTTCCGGTGTAATCTTGTGTCTGTGTTTACACATCTCTTCTCACGTGACCTCTTTCCAGCCAATCATGCCATTCTGTCGTTCTCTGTCCCGCCACTTGACACCGAGAATTTGCACGAGAGATAGCTAAACTGATGCATTCATTTGAAACGATAGTACTAACACTAACCCTTCCACACATCATAACTACGTCAGCTTGCTTTAAAACAGAAACATTGGGTGTGGGTACAGTACAATGGTTAAGTCGTTTAAATACATGTTTTGTAAAATTACACATTTGTTCTCGTGGTTATGACTCGCGTACAATCATTTTCCTCAAAATATGATAATTTGAATTCTCTGCGTGGTACCGTTTAACTTTTCCCATCTTGCAATGCTGAGCATCATCAGCAGGTGAAAAGTTTTACTTTGTCCTATTATACTCTGTTTATGACCAGATACATTCCCATCATCCTCAGCTTTGTACTTTAAAAAAGTAGTTTAATGCTAATTAGCACATTTTAACATGTTAACATGCTAAGATTGTGAACATGGTGAACACACCTGCTAAACGTCAGCATGTTAACATTATCATTGTGAGCATGTTAGCCTGCTGATGTCAGCATTTAACTCAAAGCACCACTGTGCCTAAGTACAGCCTCACAGAGCTGTTAGCATAGCTTTACACTCTTAGTCTTGTTATTTTTGCAGCTCCAGTCGTTGGTTCTGATGGTTATGGTAACACTGTAATCACCAAAACATACTAGCAACATAGCTTAAAAGGTCCAAAAGGGGCAACAAACACAAGCAGTCAGACATCATGCAGGTTGTAAACAAACATCCAGGTTAGTCAAGTTTATTTGGGAAAGGAAAATGGTAAACTTAAACTGTTTCATTATAATTATCCGCCACATCATGCAGATGGTTCAACTTTAACCTACAGTTCTTCTGTATTCTTGCAGTGTTTGTGTATATCCATGGTTTTCCTACGCCAATAGAAATTATTACCAGTAAAAATGAAAGTGAGCCCACTTTCATTTTTACTTTTCTGATATCAAAATATACTGGATGTATTAGTCACAGTAGCCAGCTGTGTGTAGTCATATTTTCCTGCTGTATTGGTTTAATTGTTTACTTTAGCACAATGCAAAAACACAGCTTAAATGAAACAGAAAGGCTGGAAAGACTGTGGCAACAGTCTTCAGAAAATGGGAGTGAAGAAAAGATTGGCTGCCCTTGTACCCATTACCCTACACACACACACACACACACACACACACACACACACACACACACACACACACACACGCACTATGAGTCCCTTATCACGACTTGTCATCAAACACTCATATCCTCACATTGTCCCAGAGGAAAGCTGACCTCCCAGCTGTAGATATAAACTCGAACCAACCCTCAAGTTCCCCTCCTCCCTCTAAGAAACAAGGGCCATGAGGTGACAGGGTAGAAACTTATTTCTTGGCCTGTATCAAGTGGACTTGAAGATCCTCCCAAGTATCTAAAATGGGATTAAGTCCCCTCCTCAGCCTGTCTTCTCCACCTCTAGCCTTTGCACACTCTTTCCCTCAGATTTGGGATGCAGCTGTGGCCTGGTGTGACGTCTGGGGGTTAACGGAAGGGCTGTGGGGTCAGTGGAAGGCACAGACGGGGGTGTTTGGATAGGCTCAGGGCCAGGTCTGGGGAAAATACTCTTCAGCACCGTGGAGATGGAACAAGAGACTCTTTTCTGTCTTTCACTTATTGTTTACTTTCACTAGGTTTGTCTGTCTGTATTTCTTTTGCCCTGTCAGTCTCTCTGGCTGCTCTTGAAAATGTATGTCCTTGTTCACCTCTGGAGTGTGAGCCCTGAGGAATCCTTCATCACTACTCTTATTGACGCTCGTTATTGACCACTCATGCATGCCCTCGCCAAAAAAGTATCACCATCACTCACCACGCGTGTTCATGACCAAAAATCTACTTTTTTTCTAGATATGAACTTTATTATGGAGGACAGAACCTGCCAAAATCAAAAATAGATAAATAAATGACTTGATAAATAAATAAATATGCCATTATATATCTTTTTTTAAATAAAATAATATTAAAAATAATGTAGTCATTAATTAATTGATAAAATGTGAATGAACATTTGAATAACATGAATTGATATTTCTGTTTTAATTTGCTTCTTTATTTATTTATCTTTGTATTCACTTCCTTATTTATTTAGCCTTCTTTTTAATTTTCCCTTTTATTTATTTATGTATTTACTTTTCACTAAATTTTAAATTTAGTCATTTATTTTTATTTATGTATTTTTGCATTTATTTTTTATTCATTCATTTTATATTGTTTTTAAATGTATTTATGCATTTATTTATTTATTTCTGCACGATTTTCTCTTTGCATTTCACCCCTTATTTATTTCCCCAAACTTATTTATTTTTCTTAAAAATATCAATTTATGTCACATTTTATCAATTAGTTAATTGCTACATTTATTTTTAATATTAGTTTTAATGACATATTTATTCATTTATCGAGTCATTTATTTTTTATTTGGACAGGTTCCGTCCTCCATACCTTATCAGAAGAGATCATATTAAAAAGGGCTAAGTAAAGTTTCTCCCAGCGCAGCACGTATTACTTTACTACACAGCTTTTTATTGCTGCGGCTGAGGGGCCTGCAGTCACTCGCATTCTTGATGCTTGAGTCTTAAAGGAAGTGTAATTATGTGTGTGTGTGTGTGTGTGTGAAGGGGCTGCGCAGTGTTATTGACGTAGTTATGAGGACATCATTGACACGATTTCTTGCAAACTCTGCTGAGGCCTGTGGTGGTGAGCTCAGCTGTGGGTGTCAGGTCAGCTGACAAGCGGTAACACACAGGCACTTTAGCTGGAAACTGGTAGGACCATAATCAGGTCATTTCTTGTATGTATTTGCCACAGATCACACCGCTGATTTCATGTGAACTCCAAATTACAAGCTCTTTATTGAGTAGCAGGACTGGCTCTCTTTATACTCCTGAGAAGCTCATATTTTGGAGATGTGATATGCATGCAAATATAGGAAGTAGTAGCCCATGCCAACAACATATGCATTCAAACTGGCTTTTTATTTTGAGACTCAATGAGACAACATTGTATAGATGATATACAAGAATGGATGCACTATTAATTATATAAAAGTGAACATATATTTATTTTCATACAATTGAACTGTCAATGTTTAAGTTGGTTTGGTCAAGTCTGCATTCGTATTACAACCACTCCGTGTGACATAAGCTGCATGTTAGCTAACTATTTCAACTGTATTTCATTACTTTTAGCTAAATGTTTAGATTTCTCTGCTCACTTGCTAACTAGTTCTGACCAAGGTTAGAATAGTTTTGAATTTTCAATTGGTTTTTATTTTATTTTCATTTTGACTTTCCGATTTCATTTTAGTTTAGCTTTAGTTAGTTTTCAGAGTGTGTTTGATAGATTTAGTTTAGTTTCGTTTTTTCAGGAAGGTTTGATTTTAGTTTTTATATTTTAAGTTTTGCAGTAGTTTTAGTTTGTTTTGTTATGGCCAGCTATAATGTCTCAGAAGTATGTAGCTACATATACATACTAGGGCTGTCAAAGTTAATGCGATAATGCGTTAACGCAAATTCGTTTTAACAACACTAATTTCTTTAATGCATTAACGCAACTTGCGATTTTTAGGTTGTAGCGGGCTTAGTTTTAAAGTCTACCATGACATATAGTAGTAGCTTGTTGTGAAGGAGGCTAAATAACGCTCCAAAATTATGCTAAATTTTTGCAAACTGGCATGGCCATTTTCACAGGGGTCCCTTGACCTCTGACCTCAAGATATGTGAATGATCTTCTGGGTACCCATGATGTGCTATGGGTACCCACGAGTCTCCCCTTTACAGACATGCCCACTTTATGATAATCACATGCAGTTTGGGGCAAGTCATAGTCAAGTCAGCACACTGACACACTGACAGCTGTTGTTGTCTGTTGGGCTGCAGTTTGCCATGTTATGATTTGAGTATATTTTTTATGCTAAATGCAGTACCTGTGAGGGTTTCTGAACAATATCTGTCATAGTTTTGTGTTGTTAATTGATTTCCAATAATAAATATATACATACATTTGCATAAAGCAAGCTATCTGCTTGAATAACCCTGGTTCTCACACACTATCAAGCACAACACGTGGTGTTCAGGTGTTAGAACTGACTCAATATCAAATTGCAATTTGTATATTTTTCAAACTAGCTGAGACGCTCAACAGGAAAGAGCATGCAGGCCTTTAGGGTTGTCCCAACATACTGTAAACCTGTTTTCTGGAGATACTAAACAGAGCATGTGATTCGTGATAAGATAAGTCAGCCAAATGCAAACAGGTCATGTTTCTCCTCAGGAACAGGCCCTTCGGCTCCTCACTATCAACTCTTCTGTCTTATGTCAGAGTTAATCACAAGTCGTATAACATGACATGAGAAGCTGCTCTCACACTCTCGGTTTGGTAAATATGAGGATTGCATTCTTAAATAAACTATAGTTGATTAATGCTCAGTCAAAGGCTCAGAAATCACCCGGGCCTCTGTCTGTTGGGGAAACAACGAGATATCGGCACAAGGAGAGAGAACAAGAAACAGAGCGCTGGTCTGTGATCTTACTGGCTTTCTGCAGTGATGTAACATGTCGCCTCTTTCTGTGTTTGGATTCCCATCACCTCTAATAACAATGTTAACAGGCTCCATGTCGCCTCCTTAAAAACTATACCAATAACAATCGCTACAAAAACAATATAACTAAACAGGAAATGCACAACTAACCTCTCAACATCCCACTGGCACCTTCTGTTATCTGAGTACATTTCAACAGAAAACCAAATAGCATTAAAAAAAACAACCAAATGGACTCATTTCACAGCTGTTGGGACCCATAACACTCACCACAGTAACAGAATCCCCCTACTGCCACTGAAACCAGTACACCCACCACCACACACCTCAATAGACAGTTCTCAAACCCTGCAAGGTCCCTCCATACTACAACAGCTGACACTCCTAAATATCTAACTACTCATTTATTTATTTATTTTTAGGGCCCTCCTTTGTATTACTACCTAGTTATTGTCATTATATTTTTTTATTATTATTGTTTTCTTTTTTCTTTTTGATTTATTTAAGAGGCAACTACTAGAATTATTATTTCAACCTTTTTTTTAGTTTTGTTATGTTGGTTTTGTTTGTTTTGTTTGTTATGTCTCATGTCAAGCTCTGAGCGTCACCTTGTTTTCATAGTCTTTTCTTGGGTATTTCTCCCCTGTTCTTATCATTGTTGTACTGCTTTTAAAGTCACTGCTGTTTTGTTTTTGCACCAATAAATAAATTAAAAAATTAAATTAAATTAAATTAAATCAAATCAAATTAAATTAAATTAAATTAAATTAAATTAAATTAAATTAAATTAAATTAAATTAAATTAATATATATATAAACCCATAAATGCCTCCAACTCAGCCCAACAAACTACACTGGGATCTGATGTCTGGGGGATGTTATTGCAGCATACTGTGGGAAAAACTGTGTTTGAAAAAACCTCAGCAGCATGATGTTGTTAATAACTGATAAACTAGGAAGTGACAGGAAGGTGATCTGGCACCCAGATATGCCTCATGGAACTGAGAGTTACACACAATAACATTAATAATGGCTTAAAGTTCCTTTGTATTTTGAGCTAGTTTGCAGAGCGTGGGGCACGAGCTGCACGAGGTGAGGTTGACCCAGATTGCTGTTTCAGCTTCAGTCATATATTGACTTTCAGCCACAATCCTCATAGTCACAAAACAGACGGCGTGCCATTTTGCTGTGGTTTGTCTGGAGGTGGCATGTCTGACGCCCAATCTTGTTTTTCTTCTTATACATCCTTTTTTTTTTTTCTTTCACTTTGTGTGCATGGGCACCTTCTGTTGTCTGAATGTTATGTGTGTGTGACTAAACAACAGGCCAAGTTAACCCTCTGAGATCCACAATACACCCGTTTTTGTCTTTTTTTTAGGGGAGTACAGGGGGTCTTTAGGGTGAGATAGCAGGTCATAAATCAGAAATGAACATTAATTAATTAATTAATTATTTAAAATACATTTTAAAAGTGTATAAGGGTTTAGAACATTATAATAGAAGTATAAGATGGCCATTCCCATGCTCACTTTCATAAGTTTTTGCAGCATTTTTGGGTTGATATCGTTTGTTACACAGATTTGGTGCTAAATTTAACCATTTTTTTACTCCTCGGGTTTTTGATAAACAATTATCAATAATCCCTCCAAAAAATCACATTAAGACACCAAGACTTTGAAGAACACCGTAGAAAAAGCCATGCTGTGATTTGGTATCAAAAACTTTTGACATTTGGAGATTTCTACAAGAATTTCATTTTTTGGCAATTGGATTGCGAGCACTTCTGTTCTGGAAACTGCTCAGAAACCCCCTTATTGTCAATCTAGCTAGGAAAGCCATCCATCCTCTGAATGCTCTAGGTCTTTAGTTCGTGGTTGTAAAGTTTCATGAGGCTGTGATTATCCTAGAGGTCACCACAGGTCATTTTATACAGTGAGGTCAAGTTTAAAAGAATGGTCTCAGAATGAAACAGCTACTATGGGGACCAACATCATCACACATGAATACTGTTGGGCTCACTGGATCCACAAGAGTCTCAGCTTTACAGTGATACCCAATTTATGTAATTCCAAGACTGTTTAGGGACCCCAGTATGCAAGTAATACACCATTTTAGAATAGGCGGAAATAACACATTCATACTGCATACTAAAAACTGTATGTTTTTGGTTTTTTTTACCCCAAACTACATGTGATTATCATAAAGTGGGCATGTCTGTAAAGGGGAGACTCGTGGGTACCCATAGAACCCATTTTCATTCACATATCTTGAGGTCAAAGGTCAAGGGACCCCTTTGAAAATGGCCATGCCAGTTTGCCAAAATTTAGCCTAAATTTGTAGCGTTATTTAGCCTCCTTCCTCCTTCCCGACATGCTAGCATGACATAGTTAGTACCAATGGATTCCTTTTCTAGTTCCATATGATATCTGGACCTTCACTCTAGCTCTAAAACTGAACCTGCTAAAGCCTCTGAAACATAGTAAAGTCCGGATCTCAGGGGGTTAACAAGCACATGTCTGTGTCTGCATGAGATCTAGCAGAAAAGCTACAATACAGGCTCCTTCTTTGAAAGGAAAAAAATCATCTTACAAAAGAATTATATTATGTGTCAACCTGATTTCCCCCGTCAGCTTGTTTAGTGTCTTTAACCAGACAGCCTAGTGGGAGGAGTGTTTTTTTTAAAAGTGTTTTTAGTGGAGAGTATTTTAGTGTTTCCTATGATGTTTTACAGTTCTGTTGAGCAGCGGGAGTCTGGGAAACTGCTTTGGCAGGAATGTTTGGCTGTATATTTGAATAAATGTTTGATGTAACCAGAGCCGACTTGGTTTTTGGGGAAAGTGACAAATCTTTTCCATAAATTTGTATTACAAATTTTAGAATTAAAAGTGGAAAAACATCACAACTCATCATCTCTGCTTAACTGCAATTGTACTCTTTAAACAGATATCATGGGCTCATGACAAAATCAATATGATGTCAAAGGTTGCTTTTATGCTAACAATAATTTCAGGATTGTTTTCAGTTCATGAAAGTTAAAGGTTGGATTAGTAGTGTTGTTCAAAACCATTTTTTGTTGTGTTAGTTGAAATTCTCATCCCAGCTATCAATAAATTAAATTCCCCCGGGTCTCGTTTTTTTCGGTTGGATGATTTTAGAAATCTAGTGTATTCTTGCTAGTTTCTCAGCATTACCGACCCTAGCTTTAATTATACAATTTTGGTCCCCCAAAAATGTCTTATTCAGCATTCGGTTGTACTTAGCTCCACCCTCTCGTGTCACTTCTGGTTGCGGAAAACCAAGATGGCGACGGACAAAATGCTGAACTCGAGGCTTCAAAACCATGGACCACAAACCAATGGGTTACGTCACGGTGACTACGTTTACTTCTTGTATACAGTCTATGATTTATCAGAGCTTTTTCCCCCAAAACGGCAGCCTGCTGCTGGAAACTAGGTTGATGAGAGCGGTGAAAGTGAACCAAAACAGTTGTGGGCCAGAAAACCACAACAATGAGCTGAAAGATGCTAAAACACTCAAAAGAGCTGAGGGGAAGTGCAGAGTTGGGTGATAATTCTCAGTTGGTTCATCAGCGGCTCCTTTCACATTATATATAGTTATGTAATCTATTGCTAATATAAAATATGAATTAGTGCAGCTTTAATGGTCTTTAAATAGTCCAAGCCAGTATATGTTTTAACTGTGATATTCATCTAGGTTATAAGTAGATGGCCTCAGTTAAGAGCACACAGACTTAGTGTCCTGTGGTGATGCTATCATGCCTGAAGGTGGAAACCCCCACATTAACTATGGTAATGTCCTCTGACTGCAGGGTGTGAATCAGTCCCTCTGAGCTAAATAGAAATGCTGTGCCCCAGGTCTGATGTTTAAAAATGCCGGTAGGCTCCCATGGAGAGAAACACTGCTTCACTGAGTGCATTTTAAATTCTTAATAGTGTACGTTTTATAACGCATAGTGATACAAATCTTTTGTAATTTGATGTCAGCCCTCAGACAGTGTGTAGGGTTCTTGGTTGGTGTCTTTTGTCAATCGTCTGTACAGCACTTTGAATTGCATTTGACTTGTTCGAAAGGTGCTGTATAAATAAAGTTTGATTGATTGATTGATTGATTTAATTGTCATGAAGACTATCTGATAAATAAGACATGGAAATCACTAACTGCTGAACATATACTGTATGTTTATCTTTAATTCTATCCTAAATCACCATGGAACGCACAGGCAGAAATGTCCTGATCAGCATTGTCAGCTCTGCCACATGCATTGTTTTGTTCTACGTAAAGCCATTCTGGTACACTGCCAGTCCTGACTCTACGCTTTCTAGTCCCCGACTACCAAAATTCAGTAAGACTCAGACACTTTGGTAGTCTGAGCCTTTTGTTCTGCTGGGAGCATCAGACCGCCAAGTGCAGACAGCAGGACCACAGGGTTTGCCAGTCATTGTTGCTGCGACTGAGCACAGTCTCTACTGTCCAGAATTGTTCTCTTTAAAGCGTAATGAACCCAAACCTTAACACAGTCCACTGTGTGCATCCCAATGGCGATTTTATTGTTGTTGTTTTTTTCCCCTTTTCCTTCCATCGGATGGTTCCCTGACATCACATGGCGTCCCAGCTAAACAAGGCCCTGGGCCGTTTGTTTTATGGTGGTTCCTTCCTTTCAGGGTTTCTGAATGCTGTGGGTGGGAAACAAGGAGGGAGAGACGGCGGGAAAAAGAGCTAAAAGGAAGAGAAGAAAAGAGGGTAGAAAAAAAAAGTGGGAGCAAGAGGAATGCCAAAGAAAGCTCCAAAAGACATATTGCTAGTGTCACCACTTGGCCTCTCTTTAACTCTGTCATTTATCTGCCGCAGTTTGGACAGTTAGTGGGAAATGAGCCCAAACCCCTAAAAGTTCGCCCCGACCCTGCCTCGGTGTCACCGGTTCATCGCTTTTGATGACTTCCATGAGTCCAGATGGGGGACAGTGACGTGTTAACCGTCTGTGTCACAGTGAGGAGGAGAGAGTGGAGGGTTCAGCCTGGAGGCCCGGGCCTGCGATATGCTCTGCTTTGTGAGAAATGTGGAGTTCTGCGGGGGGGCTGAGAGGGGGCCTCTGAACTCATCCACTCCTCTGCAGACACTTAGTAGGGGTTGTGTGAAACGGGTGCCTCCCTCTCCCGTGGTTGTGCGTGGGAGGGAGGTCACGGACCCACCCTCCCTATTGAGAGCACGGGCTGACGAGGGGAAAATAACAGGGTGATGTGGCCCGAGGGGGAACACTGCAGTGCCACCCTCTAATCACGGTCACCTCACTCACAGATGGACAAAAAAGTATATATATTATACATGCTCACACAATGAAACACAGCAGTACACCCTGAAAACACATGCTTGTAGAGTAAAGACACATTAGAGATGACAAATACAGTGTGTGAACTATAGCGTGGCTTTCAGGGAGCTCATGGGGGGGCGTGCATCAAAGAGGACAGACTGACTTTTGTTTCAAAGAAACATTTTTGATGTTGCGCCCCCCACGCCTAATGGTGATGGCAAGAATAGCATGCATGGCGGTATCTGTATTATAGTGAACTAGTGATGGATCACCCCCGTGCATCAATAATAGCACGATCCATGATGATGAAGATACAGAATAATAGAAAAGCATATTGTCAATATTTTAGAGCCCCCCAAAATTTCACAAACCATGTTTTTAGGGGACCCAAGCTCCCCCTGGCTCCCCTGTAGTTCGCAACCTGCAAATATACATATATACTATAAAAACACAAAGCCTCATCACACCAGCACTTAAAACAGTTAAGCAGCAAAATCCATTAATTCCACTGGAATCACTGCGATTAGTGGATTCGCTCGCAGGGGCTGAGTCCATTTTGATATACTTTGAATTAGCGGCGTTGACCAATAGCAAGCTGTCTTGACACTACTGATCCTGACTCAAAGGCTTTGAGGGAACGGAAAGCTGGAGAGTCCAAAATGGGGGAAACTGTCATAGCCTATTAGCTGTTTTGCATCGTCCACTTTTATTTATCCTCCTCAGCCTCATTTTGGACCCATCCACCACCCCTCTCACCCACCTTATGTGTTTTTTCACCACCACACTCCCCGACCACGTTCTCTAAGCATTTGATATTGACTCTGATGGGTTTACATTGTAGTTACATGAAAGCCTGGTGTGTCTTATATAGAGGCTAAAAAGTGCCTTGTACGTCGCTATCACTCGGTGAGGGGCGTGAGAAAGCGTTGGTATTTGATGCCCTGGAAATCAGAACGGGCTGATTTATCCCGTGGTACTTTTGGGGCTGATATGGATGTATATAACCTCTGTAAAACATTTACAATCTGCTTGAATGTGTGTGAGTGTGTGTGTGTGTGTTGAGTCACCTAATCCACATATAGACTCTAATTTAAAAGACCAGTGTGTAACAATAAGGTTGATCTATTGGCAGAAATTGAATATAAAAATAAGTATGTTTTCTTTAGTGTATAATCACCTGAAAATAAGAATCGTGTTTTCGTTACCTTAGAATGAGCCGTTTATATCTACACAGGGAGTGGGTCCTCTCTCCACAGAGGCTACCATGTTGCTCCGCCTTGTTTCTACAGTAGCCCAGAACGGACAAACCAAACACTGTTAACTTTTCCTGCTTGGGCCGGAGTCGATAACGTTACTCGCTCCCGTTGCAGCTGCTCTCTCTCTCTTTCTTCATCACTCACATCCCTCGTACGCACTGGCTCTGCTTCAACTGTTTCTAGAGAGGGCCATTGGCGTTTTCATGTCGGCCACCGTAGCTCTCCAGCACGCTTAGAACACGGAAGAGGCTTCAGTTGGTTGTAATCTCCTCACCTCACTGCTAAATACCGCCAGATCCTACCCACTGAACCTTTAAAAAGAAGTACTTCAGACATAAAAAATTCAAGAGTCAAACATTTCAATTGTCCAAAATGGGAGTGTGGGAGAAAACCGGAGTACCGCGGAGTAAACCAACACTGACAATGGGAAAAACTCACAGCACACGGTCGAGGTTGGTGTGACCCTGTTGCTGTGTTACCCACTGAGCCACTGTGCGGCCCTACAGACTGCTGACAGTGGACATTGTTGCAATGCTGCACCCTTCCTCCACCGGAAGCTGCTGGTGCGCTGCTTCATGGGATGAATGCCATCAGAAAGATGGCAGCCAGTATACCTGCAGCGAAAGCCATGGCACTGGAGCACATCTTTCTACAAACAGCGAGAAGCAGCTTTCTCTGCAAGCCGAGCAGATAGTAAGTCTGTGATGTGGGCTGGAAAAGACTGGACAATGGCTGTGTTCACAACTGGATCCTGTATTAATATCACAGACTCTAGCAGGCGCCTGCCGAAGAACTTCTTCTGCAGGTCTTTCACCACAGCCTTGCACCCTTTCTTGGTGTTTTAGATGTATAGGCAGAAGCCAGTGGATATCCAGGCCAAGACTTCCCTTTCCGTGCATGTGATTACAGTCCGATTACCAACTTGAGATGCAAGATTGGAGTTGGAGTTGAGAGATGACGTGTATGACCGGATTGTTTCACAAGTAGCCAGTTTACAAGCTAATTTTAAACCAATACAAAGCTAAATCATCATTCCCAGATTGCATTTCGGCCAATGCGTTCCGCCTCTTTTGCTCTCCACACGGACTGTTAACCTGCATTCAACCAAAGCCTGCTCTAACATGATTGGTCAATACTACTCGGACTACAAACGGAAACCAGAACGCTTCCGATACCAAAATCTTGTATCTATCTGCATATGCTTCTGCATATGAATGCCGAGAGATTACTTAAGTACTCTACTTTGGTAAATACTTAGTTACTTTCCACCACTATCCATAACTCATAACCTTCTCAGTCCTCATAAACAGTTTTGGAGGAAGTACTCAGATCCTTTACACAAGTAAAATACCAGTACAACAATCTAAAAATACTCCATAACTCCATTGACTCATGTTCATCTGGCTGGCGTGTTGGCAGTTAGTTCACCAGCTACTGTAGTTGCCAACCATCACTATGTCACCAAGCCTCTAGAACCAAATATTTGATGTGACAATGACACATTTTGCTGAGCCACTTTCTGACCAGTCCTTAATGTGTGTCCATGCGAACACACATACACATGCACACACACAGTCCTGCAAACCTCACTGGTTGACTTTGTGCCACTTTAACAGCACATCCTTCAAAACAGAGCGCGGCCCTTTAAATAGACCGCTGGGATTGAAACATCACTCACATGTCACTGCGCTGTGGTCAGAGAAAATATTTTGCATTGACAGAGCTGATATATAGCCACTCAGACTTCAAACGGATTTGGTTTATTTGAACTTGTAGTCTGTTTTACTTCCCTTTCACATGACTCCTCTCATAAAGTCCGGGGCTTAAAAAGACGGGGGGAAAAAAAGACGTTTTGGCTTTTCGCAAAGCTCGAGTTGCACAAAAGAAAGAATTCAGTAGAAAAGATGTAGATCCCACATAGCTGGTGCAGCGTGTGAGGGATTTCAGTATCGTGTGATTGAGGCTTTGCTGCCAAGCACCAAGGGGGGCAGGAGGCTAAAAGCACACATTTTCTTTGGTTACATGTGTGTGTGTGGGTGGCTGCATGTGCTTGGTGTGTTTTAACAGAGTGTGTATCTTGAGTACAGATGAAATAGAGTTGGTTGAACGGTGTAGCTTGGATTGATTTGTGACTTTTCCCCACTCCCAGCTGAAAGCTGCTTGGCGAAATCCATTATAGTGCGTGACCGCTTGAACAGGCTGGACAGCTTCACACATTGTGTGCATCATCAGCTCCTTTAAGATGATTTATTTCAGCTCAGGGCCCGTCTGACATCTTTATTGTCAACATTTGGTCCGACTGTTAACATGAACATTATCTTTTGTTTTTTCTCAGGGCTCAAACTTCCAAAGACATTATCGCGAGGTCAGTGGTGAAATGACTTCAGTGCTTGAGCGCTGGTACTGTAGTGTGTGTGTCAGTGTTTAAGCCCAACATGATCTGATGAGACCGGAGTGAGGTCCAGACTGTCTGCATGCATTCTCCTCTGAACCACGAGGAAGATTTATGGGTGCCAGGGGTGCAGCAGGGGGATGATCGCTCCTCTCAATGTCTTCATTGTGCTGCGAACATGTGTGGCACTGGGTGAAGGAGGTATATGGGGCGATACTCAATCCCCTTTCTAAAGGGATTAAAAGGGCAAGCCAGACACATGCGCACGTAAGCCTGGAGAGCACGTAAAACACACAAACAGTAAAATACCTTCACGTCAGAATTTAAAGCTTCTCTCTGCTTTCAGGAGTTGTGATTATTAAGCTTCAAAGATTTCAGTCATCAGCTTAGAGTGAAATGATTGTGGTCCAAATTTTGTTCCAATTAAAGACTCCAAAATAAATCTTTTCCAAGAACAAAGCTTATTTGACTATAATTCTACATTTAAAATCATACACTGTATACAGTATAAGAAGTGGACGTAGTCACCGTGACATCACCCATTGGTGTGTGGACTGCCATTTTGAAGCCTCAAGTTCGGCATTTTGGGCCCTCGGCATCTTGGTTTTTGGCCGTCACCATCTTTTATTTTAAGGTGGAGCTAAGTACAACAGAACGCTGAATAAGACATTTTTAGGCGACCAAAATGTTGCAATTCATTTTCATGAACTGAAAACACACTGTGAGAGTATTAAAGTTGTAAGATGAAAACACGGACAACTCCCAGACTGGACAACGCCGTGGTAGCGACCTGTCAATCACAAGGTAGCCACGCCCTAAAGCACCTTAAACCCTAAACCTGCTTTATGGTCTATCTGACTCTAAATGGGATCATACTTTACTAAATGAACATCATGCTGTATTGAAGAAGACTTGAAACTAACGTTTGAGACCATAAACTCATGTTTACAATGTTTACTGAGGTAATAAATCAAGTGAGAAGTAGGCTCATTTTCTCATAGACTTCTATACAATCAGACTTCTTTTTGCAACCAGAGGAGTCGCCCCCTGCTGGCTGTTAGAATGAATGCAGGTTTAAGGCACTTCAGCATTGGCTTCACTTTTCAGAACCAGAGGTCGCCCACTGTTTAGAAACAATTTGTGCCATTATGGCTAACATCATCATAAATATTACACCCGTGTTGAACGTAAATAACAGTGCACGTAATGCAGCCTATTACAACAGCAGTGCAATAAATACTAGCTTTGTGAAATTTGTAATCCAGTTTTTGTTGACAGAAAAAGTATACACTCAACTCTATGTCCAGGCCAGAAAATTTGAAAAGGACCTATTATGCTTATTTTCAGGTTCATACTTGTATTTTGGATTTCTACTATTTCTGCTACTATTTCTTGGTGCTCTATGCTATTTGCACGTATTTCAATATGCAAACATTCGGCGCAAAATTAGCCCTCTTCTATGAGTTCTTCTCTAGATTTGACTTGTCCTTCATTATGGTCGTGTCTTGGTCACCCTAGATTTGGGAAAACTCTTGCGAGACTCACTGCCTGATGACATGTCCTAACCTCAACCATCTTGCGAGAGTTTCATTATCATCAGGATACGACCTTTCATTATGTCACTGGCTCTCTCCCAAATTCTTCTTGATTATCCAGTGTGAAACTATCAAGTAAAGCCAAAATCAATAAAGATTAAATCTTTAAAACAAATAGAAATCTGTATAACTGCCAGATGGTTTCACAGCTTAGAAGACAAAGACACAAAAGATAAGCGTTCTCCCCTCTCATTCCTGTTTTCCTTGGCTCATCAGTCAGTTGGACAGGCAACAATAAGTTTGGACGCCGGAGGCTTACGTAAATGTGTTTTTCATAATTGGCATATCTTTGGTCACATTCATAGCCAAGTTCGCTATTTTTCCCACACACACAAATCAAAGGCAATCCATCGCTAAAGCCGACAGTCAATAAGCTTGACATAAATCGTTCTCCCTCCAGCTGAAGACAGTTGGAAATGTTCCTATTCTTTCGGGTGCAAAGAATATTAAGTAATTGTGCCAACATGCAGGGCTTGTCAGAACCTGTATGTCCCAGTAACACTTTGAGGTTTGTCACTGTCAGAATGATAAGTGGATACGCCTACTGGTTTCAATCTCTTTGTGGCCTAGTTTATAGGTCCTGACATTCTCATAAGTCCAGCAGTTACAGTTGTCAAGTCTTTGTGCAAATGCATGCGTGTTTGTGTGTGGCTACGTGAGTAAATACATGCTTACATTCAGGTTTGCGTATGGGGGGTTGAGTAGGCAGGTGACCTGGATTTCCCATCATAGGACACTCATCCCCAGGAAGGAGAAAGGAAAGCTGCTGTGAGTCAGTCAGCATATATTCCCATCACTGATCATCATCACTGTGACAAACTGTGTAACCACCCCAAACACATCAAGTCATCAATCATCAAGTGATTTGTTGGCAAACACACTGCGCCAGCCAAAGTTCACATGCTCTTTGCAGAGCACAGTTTGTTTTGAAGAAATGTCCCTGAATTTGCATGCTCAGACAGATTAAAAAACAATGACAGTGCTATGTCAGCATATATTGCCAAACAGCGAGGCACAGTGGGCCAAAAATACATGAGTAAAAGTGTAAGAAATGGATTCCCTTTGTGTTTATCTGCTCTAACATAAGCTGCAAACGTTAGCATTTCTGGCTAACTAGCTTTATATCTACAGTAGTAACCAAGCAATACTTCAAAGCCCCAGCCAAACTCATTACGTACACTCCAAACTCTGATTTATACAGCGCTGGACTGCGGCAGATTGTGCGTAGCATGAAATTTCTTGATTTGTTTTCAAAGTGCCATGCCATTGTTCTGACAGCCCATTGTTCCGAAACCTCAATAGTCCAAAAAATGTCCCATTGGACCAAAAGCCAATTTGTCCGACCACCTGTGATCTGGAAAACGCCTATTTTCGCCATGTTTTTAGGAATAAAATGTTATATAAATCAGGCTATGAATGATATATGAACAAACTCCTCGCTAAAAACCTCCAGAACATAGATAGGAATGAAACTGAAAAGTTTGGTGTATGTAAGTGCTTCTGAAGTGGCTCAGAGGGAGAAAAACCTAATTTTGAGAAAACGGCCTTTAAAAGATATGGATTGTAAAATTACATACATTTTGCAAAACACTGCACATGGATAGGGTAACAAAAAATGAACTTATAGATATCACCATGGAACTTCCCTAGTTGGTTACTGACAATTACTTTTTACAAGATTTCTGAAAAGTTATGTTTAAATATGCAAATGAGACATTATCTAATGCTAACGTTTGGTGAATTTAGGAGAAATGTACAGACACAAATAGACAAAGTAGTAACATAAACACCTGAATGTGTATTTTGGATGTTTTCTTTCCACCAGCCTGAAAGAAGACATGTTATGGAAGCAAAATAGCCTAAAAATCGAAAAATTGACCAATGCATGAAAAACAATGTTTTTGCCTGGGGTGTGTCGCCAACGAGTCTGCTGGAAACATTAAAAAGTCAGACATAGTTGGCTCGATTAGCTAACGTTAGCTAGCAGCTGATCAAATCGGGTAGCAACGGTTGTCATTTCAGTTGGAAAAATCAATGGGACCAGCTGGAAATGAGAAGCTTCTTTTGTTTGCAATCAAGTTGCTGTTTTAAAAAATTACTGGGAATTTTGTGCAGTAAATCTGCCACTGTTATCTTTGTGAACCGCATGTGTACAGGAAAGACCGGGGTAGCAACAGTAACAAAAGGCGGGGATTAGCGAACTGTCACTCGCTAAACAAATTGTCTGTCATATACCTAAAGTACAGCTTAGCTTGCTAATATTACATGTTAAATGTTTAAACCAAAGTGACTTTAATAGAATCATTTGCTTATGAATCAGAGTGAGAGAATCTGCTTCCTTCCTTCCTTACTTCCATTTATCTTTCAACAAGATGACATTAACATTAACAGATCTGGAGCAATGTGGGCCAGTCTGCATGAGTTGCATCTTACATTGTCCATGTAATGTGCACCTCCTGCCATGGAACATACCACGGCGCAGTACATATGGGTTTGCACAATGAAAAACTGGGAGCAACTGTCATCTGTCATCCTGCCTACACATTTCCAGAGCAAACAGTCTCGGTCCAACATAAATACATGCTCAAGACATTAGCTGTGAAAAAAACAGTACAGTGGACACAATGTCAACCACAGACAGTATGAAACAAATATAAACTAGTCTGTATCTAAATGCACACTCCACCTGTGTGTTCGCAGGCTGTGCCGCTGCTGTCCGAGGATGTCAGAAAGGTCATGGGACGGCAGCCATGTTTGGAACAGCGGGCCTCCAAAACATGTGGGAAGACCAGGTGGGTTTCCTGATGGCATGCCAGCAGAGGAATGTATCTGTCAGCGTTGAACTTGTCCGGTGGGAATCACCCCTGGAATGTTTTAGCATCACAGCTGAAGGTGTCGGGATCAGTTGGTGGAGCGGGGCTGGTGTGTGTTCGTGTGTCTGTGTGTGTGTGAAACTTTAGCAAATACACATCCTGCAGCATGTAGCATCAGTATGGGTGTACATGCATATGTGAGTGTGAGTGTGAGATTTTGATAAAAACATAAAGTATGATTAAATTGGTCCACATAAAACATAGCCTATACAAATACACTATTATTGTTTGTATTATTAGATTAGATCACCCTTTTACAATAGACCCGTTTTTGTCTTTTTTTAGGGGGGTACAGGGGATCTTTAGGTGGAGATAGCAGGTCAACAGTAGATGTCACATAGTAGTGGTGTACATCATCTTAAAGCTGGAAACCTGAAGATTAATTTGAGATGCAGCTCAGCACTGAGTGTCAAGTTGTTCCAGTCTTAAATCAGAAATACAACAAAAAAAGTAATTAATTAAATAATTAATTAATTAAAATACTATAATTTTGAAAGTGTATAAGGACTTAGAACATTATGATATAAGTATATGATGGTCATTCCCATGCTCTATTATGTCTCATAAATTGTTACAGAAGTTTTGGTGTTGATACCATTTGTTACACAGATTTGGTGCTAAATTTAACCATTTTTTTACCACTGAAGAATTGATAAAAATGATCAATAATCCCTCCAAAATACCACATTAAAGCACCGAGACCTTGAGGAACACCATAGAAGAAGCCATGCTGTGATTTGGATATAAAAAAAAACGTTGTCATTGTTCGGCAAATGGATGGCGAGCACTGCTGTTCTGGAAACTCCTCAGAAACCCCCTTATTTTAGATCTACCTAGGAGAGCCATCCAACCTCTGAATGCTCTAGGTATCCAGTTTGTGGTTGTAAAGTTTCATGAGGCTGTGATTATCCTAGAGGTCACCACAGGTCATTTTATACAGTGAGGTCAAGTGTCAAAAAATGGTCTCACTACATTGAAATGGCTAGTATGGGGACTAACATCATCACACATGAATACAATTGGGCTCATTGGATCCACGAGTCTCAGCTTTACAGTGATACCCAATTTATGTAATTCCAAGACTGTTTAGGGACCCCAGTATGCAGAAATATTTAAATACACCATTTTTAGAATGGGCAAAAATAACACATTTATACTGCATACTAAAATCTGCATGTGACTCACATATCTTGAGGTCAGAGGTCAAGGACCCCTTTGAAAATGGCCATGCCAGTTTTTTCTCGCCTGCTACAGTCTCTGAAGGACAGTAAAGTCGGCCGAGGGCGCCGGCGCCCTCAAGGAGTGGAAGAGGTTAAAATGAAATACTTCTTTACGCATGCACAAGTGTGCACATGCGTCTCTTCTCTGTCAGAGGGGTGGAGATGGATTAAGAAGGGGCCCATGTTGGAAGAACATCACGGCTCTCAAATGTAGCAGTCTGACCCCTAAGTACACACCAGAGCACCCAGGGGTCATGGCCTTGGGGCGTCCTGGGACCAGTTGCTGCGTGGGCCCTCTCTGCTCATGGGAGAGCATGGGGGGTCATATAGCATGTGACCGAACCACTTGCTTCAGATGTCGGGGAATAATTTACTGTGGTGCTCATATGTCACACCAACAGCTCTGACAAATGTTACACCTCCATATCAGGAGAGATAGTGAATACCTTGCTCAATATGCACATCAAAAGAATGAAAACCTCATAATTAGAATGAAGTTGGGCTGTCAAAGTTAAGAGTGATGCGAGTGAAGATAGTGGTATCATATGAGACTAAAATACCTAAAGAATCCATTGGTACCAACCATGTCATACTAGTGGGAAGGAGGTTAAATGACGCTCCAAACTTATGCTAAATTTTGGCAAGGGAAAACTGTCATGGCCATTTTCAAAGGGGTCCCTTGACCTCTGACCTCAAGATATGTGAATGAAAATGGGTTCTCTGGGTACCCACGAGTCTCCCCTTTACAGACATGCCCACTTTATGATAATCACATGCAGTTTGGGGCAAGTCATAGTCAAGTCAGCACACTGATACACTGACAGCTGTTGTTGCCTGTTGGGCTGCAGTTTGCCATGTTATGATTTGAGTATATTTTTTATGCTAAATGCAGTACCTGTGAGGGTTTCTGGGCAATATTTGTCATTGTTTTGTGTTGTTAATTGATTTCCAATAATAAATATATACATACATTTGCATAAAGCAGCATATTTGTCCACTCCCATATTGATAAGTGTGATGGAATAATTGATACACAAGTTATCTTTGGAAGGAAGAGCTGATGATGTCTTACAAAAGAAGGTTTATTGAAGCTTGATCAAGGAGAATTGTCAGGTCTCCACAATAGATGCTCTCTGCATGAAGGCCTCACAACTCTGCCCTTCCTCCCTGGTGCTCAGTGTCTTACCCCTTATCATGTTTTGACTTACTCCGTTCCTCTGGCATCTCTGACCCTGGTTGCCCTAGCGACTGGCTCTACGGTCTCCACTACAGGCACAGCTGTACAGATAACGGTGGCTCCTCTAGACAGGACTCCAACCCAAGAATGTCAACAGAGGGACACTCTGACAAACACTCTGACCTTTCTACCAATAAGAGAGGAATTGATGGAAAATTCCATCACAATAAGAGTATTAGATACTTGACAAATCTCGATTGACAGCCCTAGAATGAAGCAGTTAGAGCTTTCTCTTTTCTCTCGTTCTTGCAGCTGTTTGGAAAATTGTGCCCAATGAGTAAGTGGAGAAGTTTGACGGTACAAAGTTTCAGTCTAAGCAAACCATTTCGAAGTTTTGTTTTTTAAGGATTAGTAAAACCAGGTGGTCCGGCCGTTACCACTGACTCTTAGATTTCTCTCATCCAAACTTTGGAAAAGCCTCATGAAAGAGAGCGCGGCCGCAGCCCTGATGGGTGTGTTTGTACACTGGATTGTGGAGTATCATTGCCCCGGACTCCCCAACATCTGCCCGCTTACGTCACCAAACCCTGCGACTTAGATCTTGTCTTATTTTCCCCCATTTCCCAGGAGATCATCGTCTAAACAAACTCGTCATACCAGATGCATTTTTTCCATGAAATGCCTCTGTGTCCCTTTCGGACACGCTGTAACTTGCTGTCAAAACAATGCCGGTTAAGATGTAGAAGATTAGCATCCCATCTGAGGCTGCAGGAGGAAGAAAACAGGAATTTTTCAGCAGTAGGCAGATCGGAGCAAATATGTTGTTAAAACGGTCACTATATCCTGACAGTAGTGCATGAGACAGGTAGTCTGAAAAAAAATCATGTGCCTCTGTGTCCTCCGATGCTTCTAATGGCATCTGCAAGATTTCACGTTACTGTAATGCCTATTTATTGCATAAAATGCTTTCAGAGACATCTTGTAGTGTACTGTTTAGCTGTAAAATGAGCAAGTTTGTGACCCGGCAGCCATGTTAAGATCAGTTGAGGAAATACCAAGCACCGCCCACCAGAGCACACTTTCTCATTTTACAGCTGAACAGTACACTACAAGATGTTTCTGAAAACATTTTCTGCAGGAATCAGGCATTACAGTAACAGAATATTGATTCATACTGTATTTGATCAGCGCTGCCTAGTTTGACCGTTTGATCGGAGTCCTCGAGTGATTGACAGCTGCCTCCGTAGAATGAACAGCCAATAGGAACGCTCTCTCTCCGAAATGACCTGTGATTGGTCAAAGTCTCCCATCACGCGCTAGATTTTTTTTAAAGCCTGAAATCAGAGCCATGAGGAGGAGCACAAGTCTAGTTTTCTCTCAGAACACTTGAATTACAAAATGCTGAAAGGTTGTTATGGAATTTTTGCCCAATGATGCCAAAAACATTCTGCCTACTGCAGCTTTAAACAGGGTTTGAACAGAGCCCAAATGTGCCACACGGAAGTCTGCAGTCTTCTTATCTTCCTCCATCAACCACTACAGTGCCTGTAAAGCCAGTCTCCAGCTCCTGTAACTTCTCATTACACCCTGCGGTCTAATAGCTCGCTGTCAGATGCACACAGTCCCTCCAGCCAGCGCCCTAACCCCTGACAATCATGGTATGTGCTGAGCTTTGAAACACAACATCTGCATTCCTTCCATCCTCAAAGCCCTATCTGACAGCAGCTCGGGGGCGAACACGACACTACAGGCAGACCGCTGCTGTCAGTCCCAATAGAAAAATAATGTTGGAAATATCTGCCGTGCGTTCCGCAGGCATTTGGCGTTGGCGTAGTAGTTTTCAGTGTCAAGGCATACAGAAAAATGCTCTCTGAGGTCAGCAGAGCACTGATGCATTCTGACCAAAGTGCAGTGTGTTACTGTGTCTTTCGGTTCACTTGTCAGTATGATGGTAATTCTGAGGTAAAGCTCCACACCAGACGATTGCACGCAAATCCCAAACTGGACCCATAATTTGTATATAAAATACCAGTTTCTAAAGCTCAGAAATGGATGTAATTAAAAGTTTCTTTGCACGCCAGAAAATCTCATCTTATGACTGATGTAAGAGCACCCTCTATTGGAGATATTGAGGAACTTTTTAAATCATTCTAAATCAGTAAAACCCCAAGGTAGGAGGGGATTTGGTTACACTCTGCACTCAGTGTTGTCATCACAATTATAAACTGTCATTTATCATTATAAAATTGCAATGTATTACAGAATTGTGTGATCAGTATCCTGCTGTTCATTTCCTGAGTCCAAATTGTTTCTCCTTCTCCTCCTCAGTGTCTGTCTTCCTCAATATTTTAGCCAAAGAAATATCAGAACATTATTCAACATGTCAACACATTCGTGAGTTGATCTGCGGATTAAGTAGGCCTATCATTTGACATTGGCTTTGTGTGCTGTGGGACTCTGTAGCTCTGCTCTACAGGCCCAAACTTTAAAAATACAGAAGCTGAACACTAACAAACCGTCAAGTAAAAGTTATATGATAAACTACAGTTTCCTCATAAAACTGTCTCATTCACTTTAATGCAATAATCTGATCATTACTCATTGCCTCATGTTAGTTTCAAACCAGAAATGATCAAGCCTTGTGATTTAAGTTTAGGTGAAGCCAGTAAATTGTTTAACTGAGGTGGTGAGTCACTCAAATGCAGGTGTGTCTTGGTTGGTGATCAGTTTAGTTAGCACATGACGGCCTAAACAATAGACCTTTTTCACAGCAGACGTTTTGACTTGTCATAACAGGTAAAGCACAGTGTTACTAATAACATTAACGTTGGCTCTTTTCCATTTAGGTGTCCCAGTGAGCCCTGACAGTGAGCCAGCATGCACAATACCAGGACCCTGAAACTTGCAGATGTAAGTGAAATGTAGCTATGGTTAATGGTATTACACCTGAACACTAGCGGCTTTAGGTGAGGTGGCCTTTATTTGGGGCTCAGCTCAGCTAAGAATGCGTATACTTTGACTACTTATCAATTTAATTAATTTCATCATATCAAATTAAGTTGCTGAGAAATGTTGTTAGCATACGTCCCAGCATACATTGTAGGTGAACTCTCCAGAACGCTAACTATGAAGTGCTGTTTCAGTCAACGTACAAGGCAGCTTATAGTTTTCAGTTGAACAACTTCATAGTATGTCAAACTTTTACACAACAAAGCAGCCACAAATCAGGCTGAACTATTTTATTCATGCTTAGTTTTAACCTGTTAAACTCCTGAATCGACCCTTTAATTCCACCTAAACTTTAACAATTTAGAAAATAATCCAAATTTGATGAAATGATTTTATTTATTTTATTGGCGAGAAAAACATAACATTTTCAATGTGTTTGAACTCCATAATATATAAATTGATTGATTGAATGATTGATGTAATGAATGATATTTTTATATTTATGAAATGAATAGGGCTGCGTATCAGTACATGATACCTTTTAAGGTACTGACCAAAATAACCCAGTACCAAGTAGTATCAAAACTTCTCCAATCAAACAACACCTGCATTTGATCCTTTTTTGTAAAAGAATAACTATTTGTATGGTTTTGCCCGCAGCCAATCACAGCAAGCGTTCTCTGATTTAATGTGACTTGTGATTGGCCCACTACCTACAGTGTGTGGTGTGGTGAAGTCGAGTGTGATGTATTCAACGGAGTTGGTAGCTCAAAGTTCCAAGATGCCACCAAAAATGTCGGAAAGTATGGCTACATTACATGCTTGTGGTGGTGCCATTGTATGTAACTGAATGCCTCCATTCACTAGTAATGAATGCTATTTCTATACAGTATTATATGGAGCCATAACACTGATTTTATACATGAAATAGGGCAGGCTACTTTATGGTCAAGTAGGCCTATGTTCAGATAATTGCCTCTTCTGTGTCTCTGGCACCTCATCATATAATTAGCAGGCCTGCATTTAATAGTGGTGCAATGGTTCAACAAGAGCACGGTTCGGTTTGGAAAGTTATTGAACGTTTAGTTTTTTTACGGTTAGGTTTTTCATCCCTAGTATAGTATGTATGTATGAACTGTATATGTATGTATATATGTAGCAGGCTCAGTTTTACAGCTAGATTGAAGATCTTCATATCATACGATCATATCAAACTAGAAAACCTAAGGAATCCATTGGTACCAACCATGTCATACTAGCTTGTCGCAAAGGAGGTTAAATAACGCTCCAAACTTGTAATAAATTTTGGCGAGGAAAAACTGGCATGGCAATTTACAAAGGGGTCCCTTGACCTCTGACCTCAAGATATGTGAATGAAAATGGGTTCTATGGGTACCCACGAGTCTCCCCTTTACAGACATGCCCACTTTATGATAATCACATGCAGTTTGGGGCAAGTCATAGTCAAGTCAGCACACTGACACACTGACAGCTGCTGTTGCCTGTTGGGCTGCAGTTTACCATGCTATGATTTGAGTATATGTTTATGCTAAATGCAGTACATGTGAGGGTTTCTGGACAATATTTGTGATTGTTTTGTGTTGTTAATTGATTTCCAATAATAAATATATACATATATTTGCATAAAGCAGCATATTTGCCCACTCTCATGTTGATAAGAGTAATAAATACTTGACAAATCTCCCTTTAGGGTACATTTTGAATGGGGAAAAACATATGCAATACGCAATTAACTATTTTAATTGATTGACAGCCCTTATATATATATATATATATATATATATATATATATATATATATCCATTGATGTCAATCATCAGCCCTGCCTTTATTAATGTTTGTGTTCAGTTTTTGTGTTGCTGTTGAATTGCAGTTGTTTTCAATATTTTATCTACCTTACCAAATTAGATTAGGCCTATAGATGTAGCCTGAATTTATCGTAAATTGTGAGGTTTTATTTATAAGAGGCGTTTCAATTTCACACCACAAGATGGTGCCACATAGCCAGAGGTGCACCACTGTCCTGTGACTGATAGGACTTCAGATACAGATGTGTCATTCCTCATCAAACGGTTCCACACAACACACAACTGGATTATTGAGGAAAGTATGTTTCAGACAAAGATTACAGTGAAACGATGAGACACACACACAAGGAACAGGTTGCGTCACTTCACCACGTGGAGCCGCCTGTCAGACCCCATAAATAATGTGTTAATGACCAGTTCAGCTCATGAAATTTACACATGTAGGCTATCCTCCCCTAAACTCTGTCTCAGTGTGTGTGTGTGTGTGTGTGTGTGTGTGTGAGAGAGAGTGAGGGTGTGTGAGTGTGAGTGTGAGCGTGAGTGTGAGTGTAAGAGTGTGTGTGTGTGTGTGTGTGTGTGTGTGTGTGTGAGAGAGAGAGAGAGAGTGTGTGTGTGTGTGTGTTGCAGATGTGTTTGGCTCAGCACCTCTCCGTTGTCTGACTCCGTTTCATGCAGTTATGATTCATGATACCTTAAATTACACGTTATATTATTGTCCAGTGTACTGCCAAGATTTTAAGGGAATCAAGATGAGAGAGAGGGGGGCATTATGTGAAAACAACCTCCAGCCTCTTTGAAGCCTCTCCCAATGAAAAACACGCTCAGTCTGATGTTTTTTTTCTATCACTCTCTGAATCATGCGAGAGGGCTTCAAGTTTTCACTGAGATAAGAAAACATTTTCAACTGAAGAAGCTCAGTAACAGCTCCATCTAACCCGGCTCCTGACCTGGAGGTTCATTTATCCAGAATGATCCAGTGAGATCCTCCAGGCCTGTTTATTTCCTGCCAAATGGTGTTATTACATCAAGTCCTCGGTGGCTGCTTCACTCTCCCACTTATTCATCTGCTGCACAACACGAATAAGATCTCTAACACAATGCTGGTTTTTGTTAGATAGCAGATTTGTTATTATTAAAATGCAGTGGCGGCTGGTGGAATTTTTTTCTTGGTGGGGCTGTGCCACATTTCAATCAATTTCAGCAAACATCCTGGTATGATTTAATGCAAAAAAAAAAGCGAAGGTATCAAAAACACATTACTACTTTGCAGTTAAATAATTAACACTTAGTTTATTCCAACAGGAAGAGTAAATAATGCTTTTAAAAAACACAACAGTATAAAATGTACTCAGTGGTGGAATGTAACAAAGTACTTAAATACAATTCTGAGGTGCTTCTTCTTAAGTATTTCCATGTTCTGCTACTTTCTACTTCTACTCAACTACATCTCAGAGGGAAATATTAGACTTTTTTTACTCCACTACATTTATCTGACAACTTTAGGTACTTTACAGATTCAGATTATTAATACAAAAAATATAATCACATTACAATCAAATTACACATATTACTGGGTGCATTCCATATTTTAAACACAAATATTGACAATTTGTATAATTTTAATTATTAGTAGTAGTATTATACTACTACTAATAATAATAATAATAAAAATTATACAAATGATGAAATTACTTTAACATTACACAATAAATTGGTATTATTGTAACTGGAAAATAATGTGTTGACTCAACATGATTCTTTTAAACAGTCTAATGTGAATTAAACATTTGGTTTGACGAGCAATAATTGATTGAGAAAAAGAAGAAAATTAAGTCAGTTGGCCACATTCTGATCATGTGGGACCGATGTCCATATTAAAATCTAGTAAATTCAAAGAACTTTTTTTTTCAGTGTAGTAGTAGTAGTAATGTTTTTTAGCGCCCTCTATTGGCTGGGCAGCACTGTTAAAATGTGTACATAATGCATCTCCATGGGTTAAAAATAAAACACAATGATTTCCACATTTCACCTTTTTTTAATAAATAAAAAGAAATGAAGAAAAGAAAAAAAACACCTGAGCCAGAAGTTAATGGTGCACAGCTTTTTATGATGGTTCTTACAAAAATTACCAGAAATAAAAAGTTGGAGGCCATATCTGTAAATTGAACATCAGGAAGCATTTCAATACCAGCTGTGTGTGTGTGTGTTGCAGGACAGTTTGGGCGCATTACTCTGAAAATGTCTTCTCCATCACCAGTTTCTCCCCCTTGTTTGTCCCCTGGAATGACGCACATGTTGGATCCACTTAATAGCGCCATATATACCTTCAGCTTCTATAGTGATTTGCGCGCTCCTGCTCTCTCGCGCCTTATTGGAACCACACAACTTGCGCCCGGGCCTGTTTCCAATCTGAAGACATGCGTGATGAATTTGTGGAAATCATGTGCAGCTTTGCTTGGTACCGTGTAGCCCACCCAGTCCGGACCCAGTCCCAACTCTCTGCCCCGAGGTATCAATGCGATTAGAGGCAGGAAATGTGGGAATCCCCAACAAAGAGCTCCGTCATTAAACACAAACAACCAGAGGCCTCCCAACAATACCAAAAGCGCCCTCTTCTCTTTTATGTCTGAGCAAGTGAAAATCTATTACTTTCATCCCAATATGACCATTCCGCTTCCAGTCGCCCATTATTAAAGCAGATAATCTGACTAGGGTTATGGTGGACTTTGATAGGTTTCAAATGGAGAACAGAGAGTGTATAGAGTTTCTATAACCAGAAAATCTCAGGTTATGCACATCAAATATTATTTCTTCTCCATTTTCACACATATGGTGATGTTTATCAAAACGAAAGCCCCTAGTGCAACTTCTGTAAATTTTGAAAAAACAGAGTCACACAGTCCTCTTATCAAAGGTAACTGGAACTCTGGATCTGGAACACATCAGATGCACCAACCTGTCCACATTCAAATCACTAATCAAAACTCACCTTTTTATAACTGCTTTTAATGTGTAATTAATATTGTGTGATTTTTTTTTTAAATATTTTTATGATGTCCTTGTTTTATGATCATTTTATCTGTGTAAAGTGTCTTTGAGTATCCAGAAAAGCGCTATATAAATAAAATGTATTATTATTATTATTAAAGAAGTCACCAAATTCTTATTTTCGCAGCAGCAGACATTGCAGTTTTTATCCCTCTGCGTCTGGAAACATGTAATTGTGCGTCAAGTGTGTGCGTAAAGGGCGGCTGCAGCAGGAGGCTTCGTGGGGGATTAGGGTTTAAATCTCTGCCTCACGTAGAGAAGCGTTTGGGGATTTCCCCCCCATCACTCTTTAAATGCAGGATGGTGATCTGATGTCACTGAAGTGTTTATCATCTTATTTGGGAAGTTAAAACAGGCCTATTTACGGGTATTTATGCTCCTTAATTGTCATTTTCTGTCAGCGTTGCACGTTTAGATGACAGTTTATGTCTTCTGTCTTTGTTTTTGGGTCGATGTAAAATTAAAAAATTAAATTAAATAGCATTACCTGATATTGAATTCAATTTTTTTTTAAATACATAGAATACAAAGGTATTAGGAAAGGAATAATAAAAAGATATATATAAATGGAATATTTTTGGGGAAAATGCTAATAATAACTTACAGTTTAGAAGTTAAATAATATGTTTGACGGATAAAACAATACAAATAAATGGAATATTTTTTGGAAAATGCTAATAATAACTTATAGTTTAGAAGTTAAATGATATGTTTGACGGATTACTAAAAATCGCTCTTACTTTATTTTGTCGTCGTTTTATTTAAATATTTATTGTCACAACTTAACATGTTTGGGCCCACTCTGAAATCAACACCCTGAATGAAGAATGTGAACTCCTCTCTAAAAATAGTCTCCTTCTGATCTCCTGCTCATGAGGATGTTTTCACTATAATGGCTCTCTAATGTCCGCGTCGACTTGGCACTTGATGTGCTGGATGATGATGAGAGTGCTGCTGGTGGGAGGCTGGTAACAGGCCTCTTCTTCTTGGTACCCTTTGCATCTCTCTCATTGGTCAGGATGGTGCCTCGACGTGACATCACATCCAGCCGACCTACAGGAAAAGCAACACAGATTACAGATGATGCTGGACACCTCGGAGGAGGACGCGCACTGCACTTTTTACGCTTTTACGCACAACAATCACTCCATTGTTGCGCTTATAATATACGCACCGAAATAAAGGATACATGCGGTTTGGAGAAGAGTCTGCTTTGTTGAAAAGAAGTAGGAGGAGGATTGCGCTCGGATTTTCACTTTTTTTTTTTTTGTGAATGGAGACGAGGAGTCGTGCGTAAAAGTCTGTCCAAGAGTTCTAGAATTCAAGAGTTCTAGAGTTCTACAGTTCTAGAGCTGTCACTCTCCACACCTGTTGGCAGGTGGTGTTGAGCTTTTTACCCGCCGGACATCTACTATGACATTGGGTTTGGACATCATGGAGGATATTGTTATCGACGTAGTAGGGGAAGGACTTAAAGACAGCGGAGAGGAGCAGCTCTTACCTTTGGATGAGACGTCCAGCAGCCAGACTAAAGACTTGGACACCTACAGTCCAGATCATCCGGTGTCTCCTTCTCCTGCTAAAAACAAAGGTCCCGCATCGGTGAAGCCTCCATACTCCTACATCGCTCTTATCACCATGTCCATCCTGCAGAGTCCGAAGAAACGACTCACCCTCAGCGAGATCTGCGACTTCATCAGCCAGCGCTTCGTGTATTACCGGGAGAAATTCCCGGCGTGGCAGAACTCCATCAGACACAACCTGTCTCTCAATGACTGCTTCATAAAGATGCCCAGAGAGCCAGGAAACCCTGGGAAGGGCAACTACTGGACGCTGGATCCAAACTCCTCCGACATGTTCGAGAACGGGAGTTTCCTGCGGCGGAGGAAGCGCTTCAAGCGGCAGCACTTTCGCTTCGACCCGCTGATGAAGGAGCACCACCAGCAGCAGCAGCAGCACCTGATGGAGTCCAGCGGCGGACTGCACGGATTCCCCGGGTATGCGTTTGGTGCTGCGGCTCTGCAGCTGCCAAGTCTGGAGATTTACCCTTACCTCCATCACCATCACCACGGAGCCATCCCACCTGTCAGCAGCATCCTGCCGGCTCTCTCCAGCTTCTTCTCAGCCAAGGCGTTCCTTCAGCAGGCGCAGCCGGGCATCGACGCCTTCTCCCCGGCAACATGTACTTCTTACTCCGCTCCTCTGAGCTCCAGCTACGCGTCTCCTGCGCTCTTCCACCCGGCTGCGTCTCCACACTTCCTCAGTTTACACCAGGAGTATCAGAAACTACAGCGAGCAGGCACCATGGACCTCCTGGCCAAACACATCAACACTGCTACTACCAACGAATAATCACTACACACACAACCGGACTATGAACTTTTTCTCAGGTAACAAGAGACATTTTCAAGCAGAATTCCTCCAGAAGTTGGATGAGTCTGCTTTCAAAGAATGTTGTAGATATGTTAATTAAAAAAAACTCTCCCTACTCTTCACCTTTATGGCAAAAAAAATATTTTTAACAAACGCCTTTTTTTTTCTTTTTTTTTTTGTTTTGATCATGAATTATCTTCCTTTTGTTTAAAATATTTAAATGACGAGTTTCCTTTATTATTTTTTTTCTGGAAAGAAATAAAAGTGAATATTTAAAACCTTGCGTTATGTTGTATTTTGTGCAGATCCATCTGAAGTAATTTATTTATCTTATGGATGATCTATAGAAAAAAAAACACCAGACTTGTTTTATGTCATGTGTGTAAACTCGCTTTAAATTTCAGTTCCTGGGTTTTGATTATTTCTGCACTGATTTAATCATTAATTCGGCCCTAATTCGTAATAATGGCAGTTAAATGGGCTTCATTCAAGGCCTACAGCCATAGACATTGAATTAAAAACAACGGTGAAGAATAATATGACGACTAAAATAATCTGCGAGGCCTGATAGTGCCTCCACTAAGTGCTCCACTTCTGCATCAAATATTCGATCAAATAGAATAAAAACAAAGATTACACTCATGAAAAAAAATATTTCTTGTCGGTATTTTTAGTACAGACGATTATTCGCGTAATTATCTACAACTGAGATGCTCTGAGTTATTTAATATACTTGAAACAGCAAAAAACGTATACTATATTTCATGCGTAAAAAATGATGTTGGATACGTGCTCCTGTGTTAAGGTCAGAGTCTGTAACACTTATATTAATGGATGAAATTAGGATGAAAGTGTAAGAATAATAAGTCTTTCTGATCTAAAGCATCTGTGTGTAGCTGAAGTTTAAGGCGTGTGTGTGTGTGTGTGTGTGTGTGTGTGCGTGTGTTCATGTATATAAAGCTTAAAATATACATGCCTATAATTGCCTTATTTTGCAGGGCCACACACACTCTTGTCCGCCTGTCCTCGCGAGAAAATCTGTATAACACATTTTCAAATAAGATAACATCTGTTCGATCATAAAATCATAAAAAAAAACAAAAAACAAATGTTCCCACAAAGGAGCCTTTTTTAATCACATATTTTTTTTTAAGTAGAAAATATGTTGGTTTACTTTTGTTTTCAATTTTTGTTTTGTTTCTTATTATGGCTGTTTTAAAAAGTGCTATTTGAGTAATAAATTATGAATTTTAAAGAGGTAACTTCCTCATTTGAATAATGAATATAATACCTGTTATATTGTGAGCAGACGCAACAATTTCTTTTCAAGAAATTAATCCAACACTTCAGTTTATTAATGATACAAAAAGGTTTACATTTGTTGCTTAGAAATTGTCCCTACTCGCTGGAAGTAACACTGTACACATGAATCCAAACAGTCTGACTTATAACTGGTTATTTTTCCATGTATAGGCTGACGTATAAAGGTTCAGCTGTTTATAAAAGCATAAATCAAACCATAATCTATCATCTAAACCTAAAACAAATAAACTAATCTTTTTCCACCTGGAGACACACACAGGATAAATAAGTAGTTTACTAAATGTGTCCTAAAACTTTCCCCTCATTCCTCCATCATGCTACTAATTCAAATTATCTGATTTATTTTTCCCTTTCTTTTTCATTTAAGTCGACACGGTGCTGCTATACAGCGAGAATGACAGTAGTTAAATAATTCTAGGTTTCAGAGCATGGAAGTATTTATTTAATTCTATTCTGAGTCTGGTTTTAGATGGATTACCATGCTGAAGCTCTTGGACGGGGCTGATGGATCACACCGCACGCTTAGTCCTTTAGCAGACTTTGGCACCCAGTGAGGGGCTGAAACAAATAAAAAGATTGTTACCTGATGGCGAGCTGCTTTAAGCTGCCCACTCCTGAAAGAAGAACACACTTTCTCATTGATTCCTCTTGTCTTTGCTCCATTCTGAAGATTTTCTTGTTACAAATGCACCCATTTTTTGATCTAATTCAGTCTGTTTTGAGGTTTTCTTTCTTTTTTTTTGGTCATAACCAAATGTCTAATATTTGTACTGCTAATCTTAAACAGTGCGGCAAGAGCTGAGGTTAAACTGATCCTGCATAAGATTCATATCATACACCGCAGCACTTCTAGAACTTATCTGATTGGAAAACCAAACATACAGTTGAACATGTATTTTTTTTAGAGCTGTCAATCGATTCAAATATTTAATCTCGATTAATCGCACGATTGTCCATAGTAAATCGTGATTAATCACAAATTAATCACACATTTTCTATCTGTTCAAAATGTACCTTAAAGGGAGATTTGTCAAGTATTTATTACTCTTATCAACATGGGAGTGGGCAAATATGCTTGCTTTATACAAATGTATGTATATATTTATTATTGGAAATCAATTAACAACACAAAACAATGACAAATATTGTCCAGAAACCCTCACAGGTACTGCATTTAGCATAAAAAAAATGCTTAAATCATAACATGGCAAACTCAAGTCCAACAGGCAACAACAGCTGTCAGTGTGTCAGTGTGCTGACTTGACTATGACTTGCCCCAAACTGCATGTGATCATCATAAAGTGGACATGTCTGTAAAGAGGAGACTCATGGGTACCAATAGAACCCATTTTCATTTACATATCTTGAGGTCAGAGGTCAAGGGCCCCCTTTGAAAATGGCCATGCCAGTTTTCACTTGCCAAAATTTAGCCCAAGTTTCGAGCGTTATTTAACCTCCTTCTCGACAAGCTAGTATGACATGGTTGGTACCAACGGATTGGATGCCAGTATCTTCACTCTAGCTTTAAAACTGAGCCCGCTACAACCTAAAAATCGCAAGCTGTGTTTATGCGTTAAAGAAATCAATGCCATTAAAATGAATTTGTGTTAACGCGTTAACTTTGACAGCCCTGATTTTTTTTCATTCGGTTTCAGTGCTTTGCTTGTGTAGAATGTCACAACTAAATATAACGATGTAGTGTAGAGACGTAACAATGGAAAGTCTTGTATGTGATCCATATAGCATGCAATAAGTCATCATGTATAATCACATACATAAACAGGACCTGTCACTTTAGTGCAGTTTAATATGGTTGAACGCCGTGGTCAGGTTTGAGTAAGACATAGCAATGTTAATAGTCCTTAAAGGGCATCAGATGAAGGAATCTTTGTCATTATAATGAGCTTGTTCTGCTGGTGGGGAGCCAAGAGAAGAGAAACTGAAGCAGGCAAACACTGCGACTGATTTGCAGGCAGGGAGGGGAAGTCAGGGTTGTTTTTTTTTGAGGAGCCGGTGCACCTGATAAAATAAGCAAGTCAGACACCCCAGGCTTTTGTGTGTGTCGCTGCGACTGCACATCAGTTTTCCATCCTGAAGGAGGTAAAAGTTGCCAGTACACTGCTTAAAGTCTCTTTACTTTCCTTTTCCCTTTGTGCGTCATTGAGTGTGACATGCTTTATTAAATCCTCACTTCTATTACGAGTAAAAGCTTCTTTTTTTTAGCAAGATTTTCCTGTTTTCAGCCATGATTTTTCCAGTATGTCTTTTGTGAGGCATCTCCAAGTTTAATAAAAGTAATCTGCAAAGTCACTCAGAATTTCACACAAGGGGATCCTGTTTGTAATTGAATATGTCACCACAGAGCGCTGTACTCAGTGTCGTATTAAGGTGATTCATCACATAAGTGCACATGATGAATTGACATTTATGTGACGACCTGTCAGTGGTGCATGGCGTGTTATACACCGCTGCAGTGTTTCTGCTCAGTTCCGCGTGGATTATCAGTTCTGAGTTATCACAACTCCTAACTTCCCTCTGATGCTCGTTTCACTGGGAAAAGTGAGTCGATACAGCCAGAGAGCTCCATTCATGCCTAACGTTGACCGCCGTACCATGCTTTCATTCTCCACTCCCAAACGCCAAGCCAAATAGGCAAGATAAACTCATTCGTACGGAGCACCCCGCCTCGCTGCCTTCACTCCTTCTGCTTCCACAGCAAAGACTCAAGTGGGGAGAGCGGTGCATTCTGGGATAACCCCTGCAAGTTCAGTCAGGACAGGAAAAACAATGCGTCTGTGTTGTTCCACAGAGTTTCAAATGCTTAATTTGGATACATTCCCTTCAAATATTTTTCTTGTCTTACAGCCTGCTGTTTTTTATGTGAGTTTTTAGACTGTAGACACACTAAAAGTCTGCAACGCTGGGTTAAAGGTGCTATTGATAACATTCAGCCACTAGATGTCGCATTCTGCCTCCCCCGTTCCATTGCATTTACTTCACAACAAGTCGTTGCCAGACACTTACTGTCAATCTCAGCCATTTATCCTTTTTCCCACTAACTGATGACCCAGAAATACCACGTGATACCAACGTTATATTACTATTGATTCACAAGCCTTGATAGAAATGGGAAGCAAACGTCAGATATCTTCCACAAAGATAAACAAAACATTCATTGGGGACCCCGCCAACATTTTTTAAATGATTAATTCACAATCATAAGATTTTTTTTCAGGAAAAGACATACTTTTATTCAGCACCTTTCTAAAAGCTCTGTAGATGCATTCTTTTTTTTTTTTTAAATATTCATCTACATAAAATGTTAACAATAAGACCTTTAACTTTACCCGGTACACATTGGTAGATACTTATATACATATACTTATTATATACTATACATATTTGTATATGACTATTGTGTTGTTGAATCAAATAACCCCTTCTCCTGGATGGTTTTATAACCATGGATACTGAGTCAATTTTGACCTAGTGTTTTTTAATGTGTATATGTTTAATATCGATACACTTGAGTAGCGTGATATTATGTTTTGTGATACTGCATTGATTCTCAAATACACTGTATTGTTTTTTAATTAATAGTTTACATGCAAAGATTTGTGGCAGACAGTGGCTCAGATTGCACAAGTAATGTGATGTTACAGGGACTGGGATAAATTCAAATGCAGATCCTTCTGTTGTGATTGCATAAAAAAGTTGCTAAAACTCTGATTTTATGCATATGGCGGTGTGTTTTTTATACTATATACTATTTCCTAAAATTAGATATTAAAAAATCGCAATATATCGCAATTAGGGCTGTCAAAGTTAACGTGATAATAACCCTTTAACACAGATTAGTTTTAACGCCACTAATTTTTTTAAAACAGTTTTAAAGCTAGATTGAAGATACTGGCATCATATGAAACTAAAAAACCTAAGGAATCCATCGGTACCAACCTTGCCACTCTTACGCTCCAAACTTACACTAAATTTTGGTGAGGAAAAACTGGCATGGCCATTTTCAAAGGGATCCCTTGACCTCTGACCTCAAGATACGTGAATGAAAATGGGTTCTATGGGTACCCACGAGTCTCCCCTTTACAGACATGCCCTCTTTATGATAATCACATGCAGATTTGGGCAGGTCGTAGTCATTGTTTTGAGTTGTTAATTGATTTCCAATAATACATATATACATACATTTGCATAAAGCAAACATATTTGCCCACTCCCATGTTGATAAGAGTATTAAATACTTGACAAGTCTCCCTTTAAGGTACATTTCGAGTAGTTAAAAATTAATTAACGATTAATCATGGTTAACTATGGACAATCATGCGATTAATTGTGCTTAAATATTTTAATCGATTGACAGCCCTAATCGCAATATATTGAATCGTAATCCCTGTATCATGATACGTATCGTTTCGCCAGATTCTTGCCAATACACAACCCTAAATATGGTATGGTTACAAACTGTTGTAAACTTCTCTAGCTCTATATAAACTTATGTGTCACTATTTGTTACTGAATGTTAATAATATGTGTATCCTGTGCAGTTTTGAATGTCATGCACATCGTTTTTACAACTAACAATAAATGTGTGACAGCTTTAAGATAAATCGTGTTGTGTTTAACACCAGGTCAACTATAACCATTTGGGAAAATAACTCAAAAAGTAACACAACCCATTGGTGCTGGATAAAGTGAACCCTATATTGTGAGTTTTAGTGTGTAACTGAACACCTGATTGCCAGAGACTGATTTGTGTTTGCTTTCGTATTTCAAGAGGGTGATTTGTGCAGCTCTAGAATCAAGAGTTTGGTGAATATGAAGGCGTTGTGGTTTTTCAGTTATCATTAGTAAATCTCGCACCTTCCTGCCGAGGCACATCACAGCTGAGGTTTTCTCTCCTCTCACTTTAATGGCTGATTTCCACAGGCCTCACTCGCTCCTTCGCGTTTGCTTTTCCTGGCAGGGCCGATCCCCGCTGCCCTGCTTCGGGGAGTTATTCAATTATAAATCTTCCACCCTTCGTTTTTGCTGCACCCCCCACCACCACCACCTCTCTCACTGCTTTCCCTCTCTCACCGGCCTATGTGTTACCCTGCCAAGCCCAGTAAAACACGGTGCTCCGTTAGTGCACCCCTCTCCAGTCTCGTGCCCAAGAATTTATTATGCTCAGGGTGGCGAAGCGGAGTGCGGTGTGTTTTTGGAAAAGGGGACCCCCCCTCAAGCCTCAGTGCCAACAGATGACAGTGACATATAGCAGGAAAGCCACCCAGAAGGAGAATGATCTCACACCTCAGCCACGCGCTCAGAGGGAGTGGGAGAAAATAGAGCGAGAGAGGAGAGATCTGCAGCTGGGGGCAGAGGGGACAATAAAATCAAGATGAAAAGAGGATGGAGGAATGAAAAGGTAGAAAGGAAAAACAAACACCGGCAACTGAAAGCAAACAGTAAAAAGCAAGTGATGGAAGAGAAGTGAACCAAAAATGACTTCTTTAAATACTTTAGAGTAAGCTTGAACACTGTGTCTTAATAATTTCCAAATAAACCAAACTATGTTAAACCTCTTAGATATTCTATCCTTACCCTGAGACCGTGGCTTCTCTCTGACAGCCAAGTTCTGTAGGAAATGCACCGCTCCATTAGGCCTCTTCTGAAAATCCGCAGTTGCGTTCAAGATTTTATTGCAGATAGATCCTCCTCTTCATGACATCTGTTTTCTCAAAAAGCTTGTGAAGCAGCCAATCTGTTTTTCTCTGGGTGGCACTCTTGTTGCACTTTATTTTCAATCTTCAGGGTGCCCTACCGTTCCTCAGCTGGCGACCAGTAGGGCACCCTGAAAAAATTATGTGCATGGCATTCAAAACTGCACAGGATACGCATATTATTAACAACCAGTAACAAATAGTGACACATAAGTTTATAAAGAGCTAGAGGAGTTTACAACATTTTGTAACCATACCATATTTTGGTTTAGGTAAATAACCCAAAAGTGATATGAAAATAACACTGACTCTGGTGCTGTATTGACTAGGGCTGTGTATTGGCAAGAATCTGGTGAAACGATACGTATCATGATACAGGGATTACAATTCAATATATTGCGATTAGGGCTGTCAATCAATTAAAATATCCAATCGCGATTAATCGCATGATAGTCCATAGTTAATCGCAAATTAATCGCATATTTTTTATCTGTTCAAAATGTACCTTAAAGGGAGATTTGTCAAGTATTTAATATTCTTATCAACATGGGAGTGGACAAATATGCTGCTTTATGCAAATGTATGTATATATTTATGATTGGAAATCAATTAACAACACAAAACAATGACAAATATTGCACAGAAACCCTCACAGGTACTGCATTTAGCATAAGAAATATATTCAAATCATAACATGGCAAACTGTGTCAGTTTGCTGACTTGACTATGACTTGCCCCAAACTGCATGTGATTATCATAAAGTGGGCATGTCTGTAAAGGGGAGACTCGTGGGTACCCATAGAAATCATTTTCATTCACATATCTTGAGGTCAGAGGTCAAGGGACCCCTTTGAAAATGGCCATGACCGTTTTCCCTCGCCAAAATTCACAAAAAGCTAGTATGTCATGGTTGGTACCAATGGATTCCTTAGGTCGTGATTAATCGCAAATTAATCCTACATTTTTTATCTGTTCAAAATGTACCCTAAAGGGAGATTTATCAAGTATCTAAAACTCTTATCAACATGGGAGTGGGCAAATATGCTTGCTTTATGCAAATGTGTGTCTATATTTATTACTGGAAATCAATTAATGAAAATTAAATGCAACTGCTCCATTAGGCATCTTCAGAAAATCCGCAGTTGCATTCAAGTTTTTATTGCAGATAGATCCTCCTCTTCATAACATCTGTTTAAAAAAAAGCCTGTGAAACAGCCAATCTGTTTTTCTCTGGGTGGCACTCATGTTGCTCTTTATTTTCAATCTTCATGGTGCCCTACCGTTCCCCAGCTGGCGACCTCATGCCCTCATCCTGCCCATGGAGCTTGCCGTTACCACGACATCCCTTCTCTGGGTTTTTGTGCACCACCGCGTCCCGGCATGCATGGGCGTCGGCGTGTGAGGTATCCGCTGCAGGTACAAGGCCCTCCAACCGCCAGCTCGCCCTTTACAGGCCCGTGATCAAAGCTAGCGGGAGTGTGATGTCACCCACGGCAGCCCTGAAACCACTTATTGCACTAAATGAGAGCCATTAACCATGCAAACAAAGATTTAAAACTCCCTGTTAATCAAAAGGGGAGCAGGAAGCACAATTAACATGTGGGCCAAGATGTGTCAGAGAGGGGTCAGGCTATAACGTGCCGGCTCTCATTACAGTCGTACAGTCTAAGTCTTGGCGGTCGGTGTGCAGGCCTAATGAGAGTCAGTAACCCCAACCTGGTTCTGACTGATCTCTGAGGAAGACAAAGTGGTCTGCCTTCCACACCAGGCATCGCCATGAAGCGCAGGGGACGCAGCCAGTTAAGAGCTGGAAACTCTCTCTCCATTCAGTCTCTACCTCTCTCTCTCTCTGTCTGCACTTTCTCTCTCCACCTCTCTTCCCCATTACATTTGGTTTTCTCCCCTCAATAACGTCTGCAGTGGCATATTACAACTTGGAAATGGATTTTAAAAGGGAGAAGAGGAGGGTGCCAGAATGGGAAAAACATGGATTGGCTCAATAGAGGCAGATTAAGTGGGCATGCCAAACCTCACGCTTTGTAAGAAACAAGAAAAAGACCCTTTTTACATTAATGCTCCGAGTTAAGGACCAACCGCACAGCGGGGGGAAATCAAAAATCCCACCCTCTTCGAAAGAGAATGAAAATTCCAGGCGGCGGATTGTCACCTCATACGAATCCTTTCCCCTTCGGTGTCACCGGAGTGAATAACGCTGGGTGCACAGAGGACAGGCCTGCTTTTTTATCATTGCTGCAGGTCTCTGTGTGCTCAGGGAACTGTAAAGCCAATTCATAGGCCTGCAAACATCCTGTAACAGCAACATAAATCCACTAATTCAGGCCTTTGTGTTTGGTAATGGATGTTGTGCCATACTGTGTAGATGTGATATGATAGGATTGATTGCTCTGAAGATCACTGAGGCTGCTTTCTAGCACCGCCCTGCCACCCAAACTGTCGGCCAACGAGCCGTTCATCCCATGTTGCCTCTGTTGGTGGTCCCTGGTGTAAGCTATATTTTCCCCTCACTTCTCTCTCTCTCCCTCTCTTTTTTATAGCTAACACAAAATTGTTCCTAATTCGCTGCTGCTAGAGGGGGGTAATTTGCGGCTTTTGGCTGAGTGTCGCAAGCCCCAAATTTGAAAAAGCTGCTGAGTTGAAGGCGTTCTGTGAAATGCTGTAGGAGCAACAGAGTGGAGGAGAGAGAGAGAGAGAGAGAGAGAGAGACTAAATTCAATCGGTTGAAAAGGAAAAACAGGAAAAACATGATAAGCCTCAAAAGGCATAAGACAGCAATGCAATAATAACTTTTGGGTTATGTAAGCCATAGCCACCAATATTTATGGCTCTTTTAATGAAATGATTGCGATAATGTCTCCTCTTCTATTCCAATTTAGCACGATTTCTGTTTAGCTTATGACAACACTTATCAGACTATCTTGGCCAAAATAGCTCATATTTCTTGTGTTTTAGGAGAGATAAAAACTCTCTCCAGCTGACTGTCCAGCCCGGTCGCACGCAAAGGCGTATGAATGACACGTAATGCGCAAGGCATTTAGCGGGCAATGAGAACGCCATTCTTGCTTTTGGCGTGTCATTTGTACGCCATGTAGTCTGTAATGAGTCCAATGTAAACGCATCCGTGTAAATTTGCTATGCTCAGAGCTACGTAATGGTGTAGAATAAAAAATGAGAAAGACAGCTTATAACGTGCAGGACGGGAGGTAGATGGGTACAACAAACACAAGGTTTTCAACCAGGAGACCGGTGTTGGAGACCGCTGTTTTGATTTGCAAGTTACGTTAGTGACGTTTATCATCTGTTTTGTAGTAATGTTTGTCATATCTTTTCCGTATTTTATGTTACACTGTTTCTGTACATATTTTACTTAGTTTACGTACTTATTTTTCCTAAACCTAAGTGGTTTTGTTGCCTAAACCAAAGTGAGTGGTTTTGTTGGCTAAACCTAGCTGCGGACGTTTCTGTAGTTTTGTTGCGTGACGTATGATGACACAGGAGAAGCCTAAAATGCGTCCTCATGACATGCGGAACAACCTTGTAATGTTGCGTCATTCATACGCCTTCCTGTGAGATCGGGTTTGACTGTCAGTTGCAGAAATAGGAAATCTATAAAAGAAAAAACAGCTGCATAGTCCTAAAGTCCATTTAATGACAAGCAGTTGGGTAGTTTAGTAATTATTTCTCAGGTAGGACTCAAGTCAGTAGAAGTCAAGGACAGTCAAAGGCCACAGTTCAAACTAGCTTACTAAAGGAGTACCTCAAAGTTTTGTTCTTGGCCCACTTTTGTTGTCTCTTTACATAAATAATTTAGGAACTTAAACTCACTGTTATGCAAAGTATACAGTTTTAGACATAGTTATAGCTGTGGATCTCCTCTCCAAGGTGCACTTCATAAACTACAATCCGCCTTTAATATTTGGCAGTGTCAGCTCATTCAAGTCAAATTTGCACTGAAGGCAGATAAAACTAAGTTGATGTTGTTTTCTAAAGCTAGGAAGAAGCGTGATCATTGTGGACATTGTTCGAGCTCAGGGTAAGATGGAGGACAGAAGTTACAAATACCTGTTAAAAATGTTGAAGTATTTGGCTTAATGAATGTCTTTCTTTTGAAGTTACAGTGTGTAAGATCTGGCGGCATTTAGTGGTGAGGTTGCAACCAACATGGCGACCGGCTCCGAGAAGAGCACCCGCTCCATTTGTAGATATAAACGGCTCATTCTAAGGTAACGAAAACAAAACAATTCTTATTTTCAGGTGATTATACACTAAAGAAAACATATTTATTAACATTATATTCCATATCTGCCAATAGATCCCCTTGAATGTTACACGCTGTTCCTTTAAAGGAAAAGTTTGACACTTTGGGAAATAAGCTTATTCACTTACTTATTGAGAGTAAAGGCTTTTACACATCGGGGCCATGACGTATAAATGACAAGAAAATGCAAAATACTTCCTAGCGAATATTATATGTTTAAGGCTTTTATTGTGAAAGGTAAGAACGGAAGGAATTGATCTAGTCTGCGCTGCCGTCGTCAAGGTTGAAAGAAGTAATAAAGTTTGCCGTCTTGGTTCGGGCTACGGAGCCTCCGTGTTGTTGTTTCATAAATATAGGTGCAAATTAATAGCACAAAAAAGCCCTTTCCCCTTGTTTCTATTCTTCATGCTAAGCTAAGTTAGCTGGCTACTAGTAGTAGCTTCAAATTTACCACACGAGTGGTATCAATCTTCTCATCTAACTTTTGTCAAGAAACAGAATTAAAGGATTGAACTATTCCTTTGTTGAAAACCATCTGAGAAACTGTGGTTCCGTTATTGTTCTGAAACTATGAGAAGGCTTGTTGTGGTGATTTGTTGTATATGAATGCATCAGCACAGTGTCACCACCTGTCCGACTGTGTTTGTCGTACGGGGCTGAGATTTGTAAGCAAATTTAAACCACTCACACATCATTGTTCTTTATTCCAGAGCTGGGTTGCCAAGTCGTTGGTATATTTTTATTTATAAAGACATTCTGGGCAAATTACTGTCATATGTCTGCAAACGGGAAACAATTGTTGAAATACTCGATTAATTTGAAAAAAAAAAAAATTATCATAAAAAAAAAAAAAAATCCACAAATTGAGTCAGCTCTAACACCTGAAGTGTGTGCAAGCTAGTAGGGAAAAACAGTTAGCTAAAATGAATGGATTAGTTAAAATAGCTTAAAGTAATGTGATGGAAATATTCAAAAAGGTCAAAGTAGGTCTAATGAATAACTGGTCGAAATGTCTAGCTTTCAATTGAAATTCCCGTTGAGGGTTTAAGAAAATGCCTTTTTCTTTTTCTTCTTTTTCTTCTTGGAAGTGTCTAGAAGGGAACCACCAAACTGGGGAAACTCTCGCAACATCATTGAGGTTAGGCATTGACCTTGAATAGTTAAGGTTAGGCATTGATTTCGAATAGTTATGGTTAGGCATTGATCTCGAATGGTTAAGGTTAGGCATTGATCTCGAATAGTTAAGGTTAGGCATTGATCTTGAATAGATATGGTTAGGCATTGATCTCGAATGATTAAGGTTAGGCATTGACCTTGAATAGTTAAGGGAAGGATATGTCGTCGGGCAGCGAGTCTCACAAGAGTTTTGTAAGTTTTTGCAGATCTCAAATCTTCTTCTTCTTCTTCTTCTTCTTCTTCTTTTTCTTGTACTTATTCTTCTTCTTCTTCTTCTTCTTCTTCTTCTTCTTTTTCTTGTACTTCTTCTTCTTCTTCTTCTTCTTCTTCTTCTTCTTCTTCTTCTTCTTCTTTTTCTTGTACTTATTCTTCTTCTTCTTCTTCTTCTTCTTCTTCTTCTTCTTCTTGTTCTTCTTCTTCTTCTTCTTCTACTGCTCCACAGGGTAAAAAATACAGATGCAAACTTGACCAAACCGAGCTAAACACTCACAGTTCAAATGTATGAAAAAAAACATTTCAAATGAATATATTTGGAACATGACTGGTGTTGATGAAGGGGTATCTGAGTTCATATTGGACAGGACTGTGAGGGTACGTCTGAATCAAAGGGAACTGACATTAAGTTTACATGAAATTCAATAATGGTTCCAGTTATTCTGACCTGCTGTCAACATGATGCCGGGGAAAAAATGAGCAAACAGGAGGTAATGTGATGGAATATCTACAGCGAGGCAGATGGGTTTGCTGATAGCTTTGTGCAGGAGAGCGTCTGGATCTCTCTTTACACCCAGAGCTTCATGTTTCCGAAGAGAAGGGGGAGCTGAGAGGTCCTCGTGGCCTCGTCGACACGAGGGCTTTGAGAGGTGCTCATTCATTTTGATTAACAGGGCCTTCCTCACTCTCATCCCATCCTTGGTGGTTCACTCTCTCCTCGGGGGGAAAAGCCCACATGGATGTTTTTTTTTTTTTCATCCCACATGGTTTTTCACTTCCACAACAGCACGTCATTACCCGAGTGTTTAAACACTTAAGAACAGTTTAAAAGGAGGGAGAGGAGGTGGTGGTAGAGGAGGAGGAGGAGGAGTGAAAAAACACTCGCGAGCAATGAACAGTTCTACATTAACTCTGCATCACTCATGGGAGCTGTAAAGGCTGCCCCGTAAGCGAAATGAAGTCAATAAATAAATGTGGCTGTTGTCAGATGTCTGGAACAGCTTGAGAGGGTTTCAGCGACGGGGCAGCCCACCATGTTGAAATGAAGGGTGATAAGTTTGGGCGGCCCCGCAGAATTAGACGCTACAACTTGCTGAGTGCCATTGACTAATGAGGGCGGGTTTAGTGCGTGATGAATTCAAAAATGAGAGGAACGTTTGATCTGCACCAAACCACAGATTGTTGAGAGTCACAATGCCTTGCTCAGCTCCATGTGGAGAGAACACCATCATCATAACACAGAGGAGGTTTATTATTTTATGCAGATCCCACATGATCTGCCTCTGATAACGACGCTACTCCCCCAGAGGCCTGCTTTCGCAGCAGTCAATCAAAGCAGAAGTGACAACAAACAGCAGAAAGAGACAGGAGCTGTCAATGGACTGAGCGCGCCTGCTTTGTTTCATGACTTCATTGGATTAAAATACTTCCCCAAACTCTGCTTGCCGAGAGATGCGGCGCTTCCTCTGCAGGTCGGCCCCCGAAGGAAACGCCAGGAGAAAATATAACACATGAGGAAAAGCAGTAGCAGCTGGATGAGTGTTTTTCCAAGTTAAAGCAATTGATCAGTGAGAGTCCGGAGAGTCCAGAGGAGGAGGGGTGCGGTGGGGGAACATGGTTCAGAGGAAGCTGCAGGTGTGGGGAAGAGAAAACACAATCACATCTCAAGTCAAACAAATGTGTCCCCGCTGATGGAGATGGATAGAAGGTCAGCATTCCAGTCCACGCTGGAGATCTCCACCACTTAGCCGCAGGTCCTCTCTCTCTCTCTCTCACTGCGTCTGCTGCTGCTGCTGCTGCTGGGCCAAACATCTGGACAGAGAAGGGAAGTAACAAAGAGGAGAGAAAGTTTTCAAGAGAGAGAGAGAGAGAGAGAGAGAAGGATGGACATGGAGGGTGAAAAAGGAGGGATGAAATGAGGTCAGGAGAAGAGGTGAAAGATGTTAAACGAACAGCCATGTTTATCTTCGGGACTCCCGTGGAGGAGGGAGTCCACATAAGTGAGCTTGTGTCGGTGGGGGAAAGTTCACACCCTCCTCGAGCCTGCTCTCCATTTCTCTTCATCTTCATCTGCTTCACCTCGTTTCTGACATTTCTTCTGCCCGGCAGCAGAAGGTGAGGCTGCAGTAAATGGGGCCACATTCTGTCGAACACTTTAACCTCCTCTCTCCCTGCCATCCTTCAGACAGCAGAAGCCTCAAACTAACTTTCGCTCTTATTTTTATTTCTGCCTCCTTCTTTGTGTTTTCCCCAGGAGTCCTATAAAAGCCTGCTCTGCTCTTGTTTTCTCTACAAGTCAAGGGATGAGCTAGAGCTCATAAAGAGAAAACTCAGAGGGCACTCTGAGGTCCCGGGCTCTGTAAAAGGCTGTGGCAGCAGCTCCGGTGGTGGTAGCGGCGGTGGAGAGGAATATAGAGTTATATACACACACACACACACACACACACACGCTGCACCTTGGGAGTATTTGATCCCTGTGAACACTGCACGGCCTGGGGAGGACACGCTCTGTAAATTTCCCTCCTGTGCGCTGTGTTCTCTGTAACAGCAGCCTGAGCTTGTAAAAAGAAAAAAAGTAAAACCACACACATGACAGGTGCCAAAGTCAGGAATGTGAAAAAACTGAATGATAAAATATTGTTATGGAGGTTGTTACAAGTTTGAGTGTGTTTATGGGCATTTCTACAGTGTTGGAGGGATTATTCAGACCCCAATGAGAATGATTTTCCTAAAAAAAAAAACAATGCAAATCCTCATACAAAAAATTAATCCATCTCAATCATCATGTATGACCCACTAGAAGTGTATCTTCAGAGACCCTGCCCTCTGCAATTGAGATAATATACTCATGTTTACAATGTTTACTGAAGTAGGATCATTTTCTCATAGACTTCTATACAATCGGACTTATTTTTTTAACCAGAGGAGTCGCCTCCTGCTGGCTATTAGAAAGAATGCAAGTTTAAGGCACTCCCGCATTGGCTTCACCTTTCAGATCCCGGAGTTGCCCACTGATATTTTCTTATTTTGCTATGTTCAGGACATTTCTGGGTATCAACCACTATAAAAACGTACCTAACAGATGCCAGATCGCAAGCAAGAGGAATGCCAAACAGCCAAAGCTTGTTCCAAAACTAGAGTAAATCTGGGGTTTGCTTTCACCCGCTGGCGAGCACCCTAACCACGGTCAGGGGGGCTGTGCTTCTGGTGTCGTTGAGCCGCAGAGGAGGGGCCAACTTTGAATGTTGTGTTTGCAAATCGCAACCGACAAATCCTACTCATTGTGCCTTTAAGTATAATTAGCAATACTTCAATCTGATAATAATCCATTACATCCATTAAGTAAAAGTCCTGCATTAAAAATGCCAATTAAGTAAATATACAGTAGCATACATAAGTTATATACATAAGTAAAACTAATTAATAATTCAAAAGTATAATAGAATGCATTAAAATTACCCCTCTGAGTGTTATACTATAATATATTGTTGCCCGATTTGCTGTTGTAGTTGGTCAAGGTGAAGCTCATTTTAACTATTACGTTATATACTGTTGGGTCATTTAATTCATCATCAACACCACCAATCATGTTCCTAATGCATTTATTTGAATTGATTTTAAACTGGATGTTATTTAACACTATTAACTATATAAAAGTGGATATTGTTCTATTTAGTTTTATAAGCTAAAATTTAACTGTCAGTGTTTGGTTGGTTTGGTAAGTTTCATTTTCATTTTCATTCATTTTTCATGTCAAGGACCCCTAAACTCACACAAATTAGACCACGAGGGTCCATTAAGATCTGATAGGATTTTTGCTCTTAGATGTTTTATTACAGAAAGTATATGAAACCCACGACCAAAATAGTCATACATTCTGTCATTGTGTTACTTATAGATGGAATTACAGTGAAAATAAATTATTCCTTTTTTACTGGAGACCCCCTGGGACCCCCTCAAGGACCCCTAGGGGTCCCCGAACCCCATTTTGAAAACCACTGACCTAGCTGACTATTTCAACCATTTATCCATTATTTTTATCTTTTTATTCAATTATTTATCCATTACTTAATATTAGCTAACTACTTTCAAGTTAAGTTGCTAAGTATTGTAGCCATTTCTCTATTACCTTTAGATGAGCTATTGCAACCATTTATCCATTGGCCTACTTTTAGTTAACCGTTTCAACTTTCTGCTACCTTGCTAATTGCTTTCAGGCACACAAGTGTAACATGTAGCATCGTATTCAGGTGTTACAGCTGACTCAATTTGAGAATTTCTTTTTTTATTGTAATTTATATTTTTTATTAGTTGAGCTAGCCTATACTCCATAATCTTTCCTCATACCCCCTGTCAACTGCAGAAGTACCCCCTGGGGCACAGGTAACCCTGATTGGGAATTACTGGTTTAATAACAGTGCATCATATTTTATAATGTCGTCACAGCATATGCTCTTTGCAATTTTAATCTGAAAAGTAAATAGTAATTAAATCTGTCAAAAAAAAATGCTGGAGAGTAAAAATAACTTTTTTCGGAGTAGTAGTATAAAGTAGCATGAAATGGAAATGCTCAAGTAAAGTACAACTGCAAGTACAAATTTGTCTTCTAGTGCAATATTTGAGTAAATATACTTAGTTACATTCCACCACTGCATGCATGCGTCTGTGTGTGTGTGTGTGTGTGTGTGTGTGTGTGTGTGTGTGTTTTTACTGCTGATGGCACAGCGGAGGATTTATTTGAACAGATGTGAACTCTCAGTACCAGGGTGACCTCAGGTCCTACTTGGCTACACTGCAGCTGATCTCTCCGCCCTGGAAAAATAACACTCCGTTTAACAGACTGACCTGTGGAAGAGAAAGCTTGCAAACACACCGTGTAATAAGTCCCGGAATAAAGCTACATTTCCTCTCAGAGAGTAATAGAGTCTCAGTGTAACCTTATCAGCGCATGCCTTGCTGCAATGCGGAGCGCATGTGTCAGGTTACGTCCTTGTGAAATATCTCAGTTACAGTAACCAGACAATACAGTAAAACCAAAAGTTATATTCCTTTCAAAGTCAGATATACGGCAACGGATTTATACTCTCATTGACTGGAAATGGCTTGGAAAATGGAGGGTTTTATACCAAATGCACTGCACATTAACAGCACCGAGCATGAGTTAGGGGGAGTGCAGAGGTTGCCGACAAGAGCCATAAAGGAGGTGAATTTATGTGTCGGAGCGATACAGGCGGGAGGTCAGAGGCAGAGTGAAGTGTGGAGGGTCGACAAGGATGAAGAGACAGCAATGTTTGGAGAGAGGAGAGGAGAGAGTGATGCTAATTTATACCCCGCTAATTGGAAACAGCAGAGTCCTGCACCTGAACCGCATTCTCGGCCCCGTGGCCAGCTCCGGGCCCGGGCAACGTGGGAGGGTGATGAGGGCCGGGGGATGGAGAGATGGGATGGAAGTTATAGGGTCAGTGTCAATGGCAGCATTGTTGTTTCTGTCCCTGCAGACGGGACAGAGTTCGGCGTGTGTGCATGTATGAATGCAAAGGCCTAGATGTGCGTGTCTGAGCAGAATTAGTGTGTATGTTAGGGATTTTCTGGGGGTCATGTTGTTGTGACAGTCTCACACACACACACACACACCAAAGGGAGGACCACCCTGCCTCAACAGAGAGAGAGGAAGGAGGGAGGGGATCAGCTTAATGTGGCATGGTTTCAATCTGACACGATCTAACATACGACATGGCTGGACTTCAGCAGTCTTAGCTTCCTAGTTAAATAAATATGACAGCCTCCTCAGATAATTACCATGCTGTGACCATGTTGAGTCATAGCATCCGTTAATTATTAGACGGGCCGCGTGAATACGTGGATTCATTTTTCAAATCCCGGCTGCTTGTGAGTTTTGTGATGTCTGTAATGTTTCAGTGAGTGATGGTGTATTCAGATGTTGGCTGTGACTGGGGTCTGGCTTTGTGCTAAAAAATGAAGTAATCTCAGAATTTAGATTGAAAAAACATTGATGTTGCTTGACGTGCTTCATATCTGCAGGGTCTGTTTGCTCTGCTAAGCCGTAGTGTTTGGGCAATTCAACATTACCAGGGAGTGCGTGAAAAGATTGTAGAGTCGCTCAACTAATCCGAACAAAATTTAAATTGTGATTTAATTGAAATATATATGTATATATGTGTATATGTATATGTTTATATATGTATATACTGTATTTGTGTATGTGTATATACAGTATATGTGTATATATGTATATACTGTATGTGTATATATATATATATATATATTCTTTTTACAATTAACACTTGAAACAATGAAGGCACTTGCGAATGACAAGGTAGTACAAAATGTTAACCATACTTTGGTGTTTAATTTTTACTTCTATACTTAAGAATTCATTAAATTTATTTTTACAAAATGAACCAAAACACTGACAACAAGGAAGATCTTGGTAGATAATAATGAGAAAAATAGGAATATATATATATATATATCTTTCTGATTACGTACTTTCACAGTCCGATACTTCAACAGTTTTACAAAAAACTGCGACTTTCATGAAATGATCTTTTAAATTGACAAACATCATATGTGTGATTCATGGCGCAATTCAAACAGGATCAAAAAATATTTCTCTCTCATCATTGACTACCATTCATAATTTTTCCCAAAAAAAGGTTGCATGGTGGTCCACTTAAAGGGGCGGGACTTTGCCTCTCTATAGTGGAGAAAAAGATAAAAGGAGGCAAAAAATGGGTAACAACTAAAAGTAAAGGATAAACAGTTGAATTAGTTAAAGCCAACAATAATGGATAAATGGTGACAAAGCTAAAAGTAGTAGATAAATGATTGAAACAATTAAAAACAATGGATTAAATAGCTAGGAGTCGGCCCAATACATATACAGGATATACATATATAGCCTGAGATAAAAGGGAATCAGTAAATGGTTGTAACGGTTGTAAAGTATTAGATACATGATGACAAAGCCAAGAGTAGCTTAGTGGAGAAATGGTTGATATAATATTGCTTAAAGTAATGAATAAATAGAAAACAAAGTTAGCCAAAAGTATTGGATAAATGGTGAAAAGCTAAAAGTATTGAATAAACAGCTGAATTAGTTAGCGTAGCCTAAATGGTAGAAACATCCAGTTTTTGCCACTCCCAAGTTGTAGCATGGAAACATTGACAATTGAATTTTATGAAGAAATAAAATGGTAACCAAAACCATTTTATATGCTAATAGTGTTAAATAACATCTATATTTAGAACATGACTGGTGGTGTTGATGAAGAAGAGGTACTTGAGTTCGTCTGATGGGGCTGTGGGGCTACATCCGATTGAAAAAAAGTTGGGAACCACTGATTTAGACTCTATTTTTCTAATACTGCTGTGTGTGCTATTGATAAAGAAAGCCATCAAGTCCGTGCTAAGTGACGAGCTGTCAGCATTCACTCAAAGACAGCCTCCCCTTAATATTCAGTATAGAGCACACATAGATATGTGCCCAAAAGCTAAATTCCTCAAAAAAACAGAAGTGTGGCCATATGGGGAGCACATTGGTGGCAGAGTTGTGATCACACAAGTTTCCTCTGAGGAGCAGAGAATACAACAAGATTTAGATGTGGTGGGGGGGGGCTGTTTTGTTTCCCTTTAAAGGCGTGTCAGTTGTCCGCCCTGCTTGAGCATAGTGGAGAGAAAAAAATTCTCTCTACTTCATCACTCCCAGTGATTGACATCTCTAGTCCGCACACATGAACGAGTGTGTGTGCAAGCCATTTGCAAATTATAGCACCAAACACGCACACAAAGTCCCACACACGCTTCCACTGTAGTGGTTTTGCAGCGAGACATTTGTCCTATGATATTGCTTTTTTTCCCACCTATCTATTCTGAGGAGCGAGCTCCGAGCGCACATCAAAGCCACCACAATCTGTCTGTTTCTCTCACGATTTGTCTCTCACACACTCCCGGCTCTCTCTCTCTCTCTCTCTGGCCCACGCCTGTGCACAAACCATGCACAAACTAAAACACATTTGTGTAAGAGTTGTGTTATGGGAGGGATTCAACGTATTCTTTTATCGCTGTCCATCTGACAGCGAATCGGCTCCAACACAGTGTTCAGAAACACTTGTGATTTATTTTTTGACATTGAAGTCCTGAGTTTTAACATACTTATCATAAAGATTTTTCTCTGACAGAAAATATTACTTGAGCTTTAGAAAATGATGATATAGCACCAGAGTCATTGCATGTAAAAATCCCCCGTTTTTGACACCCCCTTATCATTTCCACATTGATTCCACTGCCCTCTCTGGGGCAAAGTAAAGCCACTGCAGCTGCACATCTTAATCTTATTTCTCCTCCATCCTGCCTGTCATGTTTACTTGATGTTTCCCTCTCTCCTCTCGTCTGCAGGATGCATGGTTTCAAAGGGACCACAGAACAAATCAGAGGCCCATCCCTACGCACCAATGGCCTGTCTCTCATTTCAGATGGAGATTGAAGGACAAGTCTACCCCTGGCGCGTCAGTGGAGGATCAGGGGGCCTCAGTAGCACCCGCCGCCCCGGGGCCTCCGTGTTTCCACTGCGTGGGAGCTGGACCGTGACACACACCAAACATCCAGCCCACCGCAAGTGCCTATGCCCCGCGATCCGCCGTCTGGTGCATGCAGTCGTCGGAAAAGCCCTGCAAGCTTCGCCTGCATCCCTTGTTAGCTCAAGGTTGTGTGTGAGTGGAAGTGTGTGTTTTGGGTTTGGCAACCTTTGAAAAGATATGACAATAACGGGCCCTTGAGTAAGAGTTATTATGTGTTTGGCTGGGAGCGCGAGCTCGTGTGGCCGTGATGGAAGTTGGACGCTTCCCAGTGTTGTTTTGAGGTGCTTTGGGTTTGTTAGTCATAGCTTACTGTAAAGTGTCTCCCGAGACGCTCCTATTTAGAGATTGTTTTGTGCGCAGCGACTCTGAAGTGGTGTCACGGGTCAGATCCTCTGGCTTTCCCCGGCAGAGGATGTGTGGGGGCTTGTGGATCTGTGAAAACAACAGGGCAACAGAAGATCAATTCCAGGTTGATGGCGCGTACTGTATCCACGAGACGTGGCTCCAATCTTCCCGCTCGTCTGTCTCCAGCTCTGGTCTTCCAGGGCCTCCATTAAGCTCCCTCAGCTTTCACATGACACGCCGATACCCATCAGAAGCTGCATGACAGCATATGGACCTGAGTGACATTTGATGTCTGTGGCAGGAGTGAGTGCAGCTCCTCTTTGTGTCTCCCATTCATGTGGTGAGGGCAGGATTAAGACTTGATCCAATAGAGCAGAAGTGGAGAGGAACGAGCTTGGGTCAGATCTGCCTTGAATTAAGTCAGTGTTGCAGCAGGAATAATACAGCCACCTCCCCCAAAACCCTATAATACTACTGAAGGGTATGTGTGCATATTTGTTTGTGTGTGTGTGTGCTGTGCTCGGGCCTGTGCGACCAAACCGCAGGCTGGTGTCCTTTACAGAGAAGAGGGGTCTCTGTTGACGGTTCAAACACAGCCCACGGCCCCAGCTTCAAAAGGCCCCCCAATCATCGCACCCACTTACAACCAACGGCGCATGTCACTTAATGTGGACCACACTATTCATCAATTATGGTGAGCTCAGGGGCCATCCAACACCCGCACCACAGCTCCACAAGTAGTGAGTTGTCTTCTGTTCTGACTGCCCTCCCCCCCCCCAAGGGTCCTCAAAGCCCATCTGTTGCAGGAGGTGTGGCGTGAGACCGCGAACTCCTCAGAGCTGTCAGACAAACAGAACTCTTGCTTTCCCTCGTCTTTCATGCCGTGTTATCTCACCACAACTCCAAAAAAAATCCTCCTGTAAATTTGGCTTCCTGCAGCGTGCTTTAAGCTATAATAGCTCTTCCCCTTCCTAATGTAATTGCTCTCCTCGTCCATCCGCACCCCCTCCGCTCATCCCATACACTTGCTTTGAAAAACATCCCACAGTAGGCTAATACACTCGCCTGTTAGTCCACGACCTTGCCCTCCTACTCGCTGTTTATCAGACCCTTGGCAAGTGATCTGAGTCAAACTGGAACTCATTTAATGTCATCTGATTTTGACATGCCACCATAGGGTACTACTTAAACCCAAATGCCTTTTTTCGGTATCCAAGTGACAAGACGTATGTTAAGGTTGTAAGAGGGAAAATAAAAGACACAAATGTGGCGACCATATTTAGAATTCCCTTTTAAACAGACATGACGGCAGGGCGTGCAAACCTGAACCAGACCACACAACATTATCCAAGCCTCACTCCTCTCCTCCTCCTCCTCCTCCTCTTTCTTCTTCTTCTTCTTCTTCTTCTTCTTCTTCTTCTTCTTCTTCTCTCCAGTCTCTGTCCATGAGTGAACTTCCTCCGTCACATCTGGACAGGGCTCAGGTCAGGCCGGCCCTGCGTGAGGGGACTAAAGGTGACTCTCATGCTGGCCGGTTCACCCAGCGCACCTCCACTAGAGTCGTGCCTCTCCTATCCCCAAAAGAGGTTCAGCTGCCGGTATGTGTGCAGCCGGTTCAGTGTGTGTGTGTGTGTGTGTGTGTGTGTGTGTCCATCCATCGGAGTCCTAACCTCAGCAGCTGTGTGTGATTTTGCATTCATGTTGTCTGGAGGCTTCTTTCCTGTTGTAGTTTTTTTTCCTGTCTGTCCTGACACCTTGTTCTGTGCGGCAGAGACACGTTCCGGTGAGATTGTGGATGTGAGCTGCTTTATGTCAGCTGCTTTATGTCAGCTGCTGGGCTTCAATATCTGTGTTTTCTATTCAGAATCAACTGTGACAAGGCAGATAATATTCAGATGTCTTCTCTATCAGTGTTGGAAAGTTAGGAGAAAAGATTCATGACATTCATGCCTGTTTTTAAGAGTAAATAGGGATACTTTTGAGCAAGTTAATCTCCATGTTTCTGCATAATCATTTTTGGTGTTATGTGGAAATACTTTAAATCAGTGATTTCTAAGCCAGGGTACATGTACCCCAGGGGGTACTTCAAGTGTTGCCACGGGGTATGTGGAAAGATTGTTGAGTAGTTAAACTGAATTGAACAAATAAATAAAAATAAATAGAAATGATGATTTGATTTATCACACGTTTTTTTTATCTGTTCAAAATGTACATGAAAGGGAGATTTGTCAAGTATATAATACTTATACTTATCAACATGGGAGTGGAAAAATATGCTTTCTTATGCAAATGTATGTATATATTTATTATTGGGAATCAATTAACAACACAAAACAATGACAAATATTGTCCAGAAACCCTCACAGGTACTGCATTTAGCATGAAAATATGCTCAAATCATAACATGGCAAACTCAAGCCCAACAGGCAACAAAAGTTGTCAGTGTGTCAGTGTGCTGACTTGACTATGACTTGCCCCAAACTGCATGTGATTATCATAAAGTGGGCATGTCTGTAAAGGGGAGACTCGTGGGTACCCATAGAACCCATTTACATTCACATATCTTGAGGTCAGAGGTCAAGGGACCCCTTTGAAAATACCAGTTTTTCCTCTCCAAAATTTAGTTTGGAGCATTATTTAGCATTGTATATTTATACTGTATATATAAATATATATACACACACACACATATTGAGTCAGATGTAACACTTGAACAGTGCAGGTTGCAGTGCAGTCAAGAGAAGTCTAAACCTGCATAAACAGTTAATAGTTAGATAAACGTAAAAGATCAATGCTTCTGCCACTGGTAGTATAATGCAAACTTGACCAAACTAACCTAAACACTGACAGTTCAATTGTATGACAAAAAAAATACTGTCAACATATTCACTTTTAAATAGTTAATAGTGTTAAGTAACATTTAAAATGTAGTTTAAAATCAGATGAACACATTTGGAAGATGGCTGGTGGTGTTAATGAAGGGGTACTTGAGTTCATCTGCATGGCTGTGGGGCTACGTCTAAAGAAATAGGGGCAGGGAACCTCTGCTTCAAATATTACATCTCATATTCTGGCTCTCCAAGTGTTAAAAATAGTTCTACAATACATTTGTCCAATTTCTAAATTACATCTTGCGCACTACAATAATTCAATTAAATTAATAAATAAATACAATTAAACTTGATCTTATTATATTTAGTTTTCTATGATATTCTGGGCAATTTGTTGCATAAATCCCTGTTGGACACACACACAGACATACGTACACAAACACACAGTTGGACGGGGCAAGCATTGCTTCATAAACAATTGCAGCCACACACGCTCATGCTAGGAAGGAACATGAAAACAGCTCTAATGGGAAAAAGATGAGAGGGCTCACAGTGAGCACACCCAGAGAGAGGAGGAGAGAGCCGGCTGTTGGACACTGCTGTCTCAGCCCTGCTGGCACACAAACAGCCTGGGATCACATATAAAGATGACTGCCTGAGGTCACGTAGTTAGCAAAGTCCACTTGAATCGCTAGTTGAATATTATACATTAGATTTACGGTATTGGTGTGTAAATCTAATCTCTTTATCTGTTACTTGCATACAGTGTATTCTTGCTATTGTTGTATTTCTGACTTTACATATTGCTGCTGTCTTTTCACCAACATTTTTTTTAAATTTCAAAATAAAACAAATAATTTTAGAATTAAATTATCCAAAATTATTTTTTTTAAATATATAATTTAAAAAAACTAAAAAAGTAACTTCATTGTTCTTCAACTTCATAATTGACCCTTTATTATTAAAAATAAAATTGTTATTTTGTCAGGAGGTTTTTTGGGGGGTTTTCTCAGGGCCGGCTCTAGCCCTTTCCGTGCCCTAGGCGAAATTTGGATTTGTTTTCATAAATAATTATATTTATTATAATATAAATAAACAATTAGTCCCTGATGTTGTTGGCTTAAACGTTTTTAGCCAATTTCACTGCAACAAGAGTTACAGGGGTGAGAAGTGTATTTCTTTTTTTATTTATTTATTTGTTACCTCAATACACAAAATGAGTAAGGGCGACCACTGCATTTTAAAAAAAACATTTTAAGAGAGCAACCAGCGCCCCCCAGAAGCTGACGCCCTAGGCGACCGCCTATACGGCCTATGCCTTAAGCCGGCCCTGGATTTCCTGTATTTTGTCTAGGCTAATTCATGGTAAAGTGATATTTCTCTCTTAGGTCATCAAGGGCAGTTTTGCATTCTTAGTTATTATTATGTTCCGATAAATTATACAATTAGTTTGAATGTTAAAATGTTAAATATTGCGTGTTCTCTGAGACTCTGAAGAAACAATCCAGGCCAGTAAAAATATGTTCAAAAACTTACGCTGTTATTATCACTCTTAAGGCAAACATTTTGGAGCATTTAACGATAAAGCGTGATGTCTGTGTAAACCAGCAGCGAGGGGGAAACGGCCCTGTGCTGTTAAGGAAAAAGTGTGTCATCTTGTTTATTTTCCTTTGGTTTGCTGTCTTTTCCAGCCCATAGGGCGCGATGATAACAAAAAAATATTGCAGCGTCCACGACTCACAGTGGACTTGCCCCCCAATCCACCGAGGGACCACAAGGCTCTTAGAACAACATTTTTGCTCCGAGGGAGAGGAGCAGAAGTTACAGCCTGTGTGTTAATGATGGCTCACTGGTGATTCCCTCACATGTTTGTTCAGATTTTGGCTTTGCTTATACATACAGGCACAAATCAAACTTTTTTCTCTCTCTCTCTCTTTCCTGATGGTGTGTCATCGATGTTGGCCGACACTCTGACACAGAACTGGCCTTCATTTGTGCTATTTTTGAAACTGTTGTGTCCCATATCTTCTTGAAGAAATACCTTCCCCTCCAACAAAATTCTCATTAAATTTTCTCCATATAATGCCAACTCTATCATTGCTCTCTCTGTCTTATCCGCGGGTGTGTATCCACTAAGACTGAATAATATTTGGACAGGTGTTCGTTCATACGCATTAACTTCAAGGAGTCTAGTGTGCTATTTCATTGCAGTTTTATAAAGAGAGAAAAAAAAAGCAGCATGTCCTGGCTGGTGGATTCTTAAGCTGGTACTGTATACTGTAGTCTATACTGTATGTGTAATCCCTAACAATAAAAAACTGTTTAGCACCAATTTTCCTTTACTTTTAAAACCTCCTTTTTTCCTGTTTCAGACAACTGTGGAGGCCACATCTGGAAGACAGATGTAGGCCTAGTCCCAAAGCTTGTTCTTTGCCTTTGACTTCACTCTCTCTCTCTCCCTCCCTTTCTCTGCTTCTCACTCACTCTCTCTTTCTCGAGTCTTTCCCTCCCTCCTCTCTCTTTTTGGGAAACATGAGAGCTGGGCTAATTCTCTCTCTGTGTCTGTCTCTCTCTCTCTCTCTCTCCCACCCCAGCCAGACCACCCACATTCGGAAACGCCTAGCTGTTCCTGAGGCAGAGCCGGCGGCAGTTTAGAGAGAAACAGTGGGAGAGCAAACGAGAGAGAGAGAGAGAGATGTAAGGATGGGTTATGACTGACGGTTTTAGCAGAGTATCAATTACATCAATGTCAAAGCCATAACCTGCCATTGTGTAAGGAGGAGAGAGTCTGGGAGAGGGAGAGACGGCTGCTTTAGTGCTCAGCTGAGTTCATGCAGCATGAATCCTGCAGGCTGTTGTTAACTACATTCACTCACTTCATTCTGCAGCATATTTGATGCTGTTTACAAAAATGCATCTTAGAAAATGAGTGCCCTCGTGCTTGAAAATTGCCTTTGGTAAATGCTGTACATCTTTTTAAGTTAAGGAAAATTTTCCATAACTTGATCACCCTTTTTTTGAAAATGAAGTACTGAAGTAATTACTTAACAGTGAAATACCCTTGAAACAGTAACTTTTATTTGCTTGGTAAGCAGTAAATGGGTATCTCTCAGTTCATCTCGAACATTTAAAATTCCTCCAATATAAAGGTCAATGTCTCCACCGTGTGGATGTTTATTAGTATTGCCATTACCAAAAGAAGTTTATTCAAGTGTGCTATTAGTATACTTCTTTTAAAATTAAATAAGAGAGTATACTTTCAGTTTACTTTTTATGTACTTATCGGAGATATACTTAACAAAAGGATACGTAAGTCTACTTGGCTTATACTGACAAATATACAGAAAAGTCTATATGTACATGGCTTAAACTGACAAATATACAGAAAAGTCTAAGTGTACTTGGCTTAAACTGACAAATATACAGAAAAGTCTAAGTATACTTGGCTTATACTGACAAATATACAGAAAAGTCTAAGTGTACTTGGCTTATACTGACAAATATACAGAAAAGTCTACGTGTACTTGGCTTATACTGACAAATATACAGAAAAGTCTACGTGTACTTGGCTTATAGGCCTACTTGTACGTAATAGTATAGTATGTCGAAAAAATAAAAAAGTCATAGTATAGTATGTCGAAAAAAATTCATAGTATAGTATGTCGAAAAAATAAAAAATTCATAGTATAGTATGTCGAAAAAAGTCCTCGGATAGTATGTTGAAAAAAAAGTAATTGTATATATATAGTGTATAGTATGTCAAAAAAATAAAAAAACGTCAAAGTATGGTGTATCACAAAAAAGGCATAGTATAGTATGCTGAAAAAGTAAGTCATAGTATAATATGTCTAACAAATAAAAGTCATGGTATACTATGTTGAAAAAAATCATAGTTCAGTGTGTTGAAAAAATAAAAAAAAAGTCATAGAATACTATGCCGTAAAAAAGTCATACTATAGTATGTAGGTAAAAAAATCATACTATAGAATGTCAAAAAAAACAAAAAACGTCATAGTATAGTATGTCGAAAAAATAAAAAATAGTCATAGTATGTCAAAAAAAGTCATAGTATGTCGAAAAAATAAAAAATAGTCATAGTATGTCAAAAAAAAGTCATAGTATAGTATGTCGAAAAATTTGATGAAAAAAAAGTCATAGTATAGTATATCGAAAAAATAAAGTCATAGTATAGTATGTCGAAAAAACCGCTTATTATAGTATGTCGTAAAAAAAAAGTCATACTACAGTATGTCAAAAGATTTCATGAAACAAAGTCATAGTATAGTATGTCGAAAAATTTGATGAAAAAAAGTCATAGTATAGTATGTCAAAAAAAATTAAAAAGTCATGGTAGAGTATGTCGAAAAATAAAAACATTCATAGTATATAGTATGTCGAAAAAAAAGTCATAGTATAGTTTTTCGATAAAAAGTCATAGTATAGTATGTGTCGAAAAAATAAAAGAGTCAAGGAACGTGTCCACAGGGGCGTTTTTTATCGCGAGGGGACGCAACACTTCCCAACATTGGACGCTTGGTGGGCTGCCACTAGACACAGGCTCTCCCCACCTGATTGGACGAACACTTTCCCGCCGTTGGCTGCTGCTCCCAGCTCTCAAACCGGAACCAGTATAGAGGCTCGTTTGAAAACTTTCTTCTCTTATTTCACGAAAATAGTTCACCGAAATGTGTTTCTGAAAACATTTGAGGTGAGAAATAGTTATTACAGTAATAGAATATTGATTCATATTTGATCAGCGCTGCCTAGCTTTATCGTTTGATTGAACTAATGGAAGGTATATATCCTAGTATTTGGAAAGAAGGTAAAATAATTCCCTTACCTAAAGATGGCAGATTAACATTTACTGGGCAGAACAGCAGACCCATCAGTATTCTCCCTGTACTAAGCAAACTGATGGAGAGAATAGTCCATTCACAAATACAAAATTACTTTGACTGTAATGGCCTGTACACTAGATTTCAACATGCTTACAGACATCACTACTCCACTTGTTCTGCACTAACGCAAATGACAGACGACTGGCTAAAAGAGATAGGTAATTCTAGGATAACAGGTGCAGTGTTACTGGATTTCAGCGCGGCATTTGATGTCATAGATCATGACCTTTTAATTAATAAACTACAACGTTATGGATTTAGATCAAATGCAATGACATTTATGAAGAATTATCTTTTATGCAGAACACAAAGGGTGTATTACAATGGCAGCATGTCTAACAGTAAAGGGCTTAACTGTGGCCTGCCGCAGGGCAGCTGTCTTGGACCTCTCCTGTACTCCATCTTCACAAATGACTTGCCATCTGTATTGCATAAAGCCAGTATACAAATGTACGCCGATGATTCCACACTGTATTACGCAGCAAATACAAGTGGCGAACTAGACCAAGTTCTATCTTCAGACCTAAACTTGGTCTACGATTGGATAAAACAAAATAAGTTGGTACTAAATATCTCAAAAACCAAATCCATTATTTTTGGATCTAGTCATAAGCTGTCATCTATGCCCACAATGAATCTCTACTTGGACAGTGAACCTATACAGCAGGTGGATAAGGTCACATTACTGGGACTAACCATAGACAATCAACTGTCATGGGTTGAGCACATAGAAACAATTGTCAGGAAAATGGGAAATGGTATCTCCATGGCAAAAAAATGCCTTCCGTATGTTCCAGCACACGTTCTGGGACAAGTAGTTAAATCTTTAAGTTTAAGCCACCTGGACTATTGCTCACCTGTATGGTCTTCTGCACCGAAAAGCATACTGCGGAAACTACAAATTGCACAAAACAGAGCTGCAAGACTTGTGTTACACTGCCCCATGAGAACGAACACAGACAGCATGCATCATAAACTGTCATGGTTACCAGTAGAGAAAAGACTTGCCTTAAGCACAGCGACATTCTTTAGTAACAGCATTTATTCTACTAAACCCAAGTTTTTATACAGTCAAATTACCAGATGCAGGGACGTTCACAGTCATTTCACTAGAACAGCAGGTGATGGCCAAATCATGTTACCTCACCCAAAATCTAATGCCTTAAAAAAGACGGTCATTTACCGCGCCATCACTCACTGAAATAGCTGCCCTCTTCACATCCGTCAATCCTCTAACAAATCCACATTCAAATACCATCTACGAATACATTACTTAAACAGCTGATCGATAGTCCAGTGTTGGTCATGTATGGTTTTCTTTGTTTTCTTTGTTCCTTTTTCCCTGATGATGAGCCTTGAGGCTAAACAAAAAAAAAAAAAAATTGTGGAAGATTTGTGTATGAATTTGAAATTTGAAATTTATATATGTTTGAAAATTTGAGTGTTATTAGTGTAACACAAATGTGATGTTGTATATAGTATGTATGTGATAAATTAATCTACATGATTTCGGACCCCAGGAAGACTAGCTGGTGCTATTGGTATCAGCTAATGGGGATCCTTTTTAAATAAATAAATAAATAAATAAATCAGAGTTCGCGAGTGATTGACAGCTGCTCAGAGACTGCAGACTACAGCTCAGCTCTGATTGGTTGTTTTCCTCCAGTCTGTGAACTCTTGCAGATGCCATTAGGAGCACCGGAAGACACAGAGGCACATGATTTTTTTTCAGATTACCTGTCTCATGCACTTCTGTCAGGATATAGTGACCATTTTACAAAAATAACTTTTTTTAATCATATTTTCTCCATTTCTACCAACTGCAGCCTTAAGTCTATTTTTATGCTAAAACTTGTACTTTTATTTGAGTAAGATTTTGAATGTAGGTCTTTTACTTGTAACAGAGTATTTTTACACTGTGGTACTGCTAAATTAAAAGTTCTTAAAAGAGTAATTATTCCACCACTGCTAATTTGTAATCTGTATTTAAACGATGCTAATATGTCAATGTTGTGTTCACAGCTTGTTTCTGCTGCCCCCACGTGGCCAAATGTGTTATTGCATGATTAATAACATTTACATCTGCAGACTTAAAGGAATTTCTGTAGTGGAAGAAAACTTTATTACTCATTTACATTTATAACTTAAGCAGAGCAAGTTATACTACACCAGCCAAAGGGATTTTTCTAACCTGGCAACCCAAACATTGTTCTTATTAATGGGTTATACTGATCTATGAATCATGATTTACTAACCATTAATAAAGCCATTAGATAATATGGTATTCTTTATTAGAGAGTAGTACCCGTTCTGAAATAGAAAACAGGAGTACTGGTGCTCAGTCATACTCAGTGGTCAAGCATAAATACTATTTTGACAGGTGCTCGCAGGTAAACCAATATATCAATAATACAATGGTGTGCTGAACACAGTGAAGTGACTTTAAGGTGCAACTTAATGCATAATACATTAATATGAGATTACCTCTCATTTAGTTTTCTGTGTCTTTCTTCTCCCCACCTCAGTAGCCACTGAGCCCACGGTGGCCCCCATCACACTTCCAAACGGCCCTCCCACAAACAGGCCGACCAGTGCTCCAAACAGGGCCTCCCTTCTCACCACTCTGGGCAGCCAACTCATCCAGCCTGTCAGCTTCTCCCACAAGCCCCAGAGAAAAGAGGGAGCAGCAGAAGAAGGTGAGACACCGGTAGAGGGGAAAATACTATCGACATCCACATTCAGGTCACCTACACTCCTCTCTGCCTCTGCACGGACTGCCTCCATTTCTTCTTCTGTGACATTTTCCTCTGGTTGTGAGTCCGTGGGAGACGCCTGGTCCTCTCCTCTTCTCTGTCTCAAGATCTCTACCTGCCTCTCTCTCACTCTTTCCTCCGCCTCCTGGTACAGATGACCGCTAACGTGTTGTCTCCCGCTCTCTCTCAAAGCCTGCTCAACCTTCTCCAGCAGCTCCTCGACAGCTTTCCCCTCCTCTGGTTCTCCCCTGAGGGTCTCCAGGGTGTGGTAGCGGTCACCACATCTTTCCACCAGCTCCAGGAGGTCCTTGCGCCATGTGACAAGGTATTCCTCCAGCTTCTCGTCCTCCTCCAGCTCCTCGGTGTGGGTGAAGAGTACGATGGTGTTTGTGCTGACAGCAGAGGGGCCAAACAGCTCCTTCAGGACATCCAGCGCCTTGGCCTCTCCATCTTCTGGCTGGTTCACAGGGACACACAGGAGGAAGGCATGTGGTCCAGGGCTGGATAAGGCGATGAAGGAGGATATGTGTCTTTGCCTTTCCTCTGGGTCGCAGCCTGAGCCGAACCAGGCTGGACTGGAGACGACCACCACCTACAGAGAGGTGGCAGAGGCATAAAATCAAGATTGAATAGAGTTTTCACAAGTCGTATGTGTTGTTGTTTTTTTTACTTTTGAAGTACATTAATGCTACAAATTGATATGTTACTGTAATAAAATTGAACATAGGACAAGTAGGACTTTGTATAGATTATATTTATTTTAAAGCAAAGCAATTTTAAAGCTGTATTTTAAAGCAATACAGTGCTGTGGAAGGGGACAGCAGACAAATGTATTTTATCCACCTAAAAGAAAGGCTCACCCAAAAAATAATAATATCCGTTTAAGTGTACGCTATATTTAGAATATTTTCAACGCTTTATCTTGCTGTCAGACAGCCCGTTCCTTCTCCTTTCAGACAGGGAACTGAACTGAAAGTGAAACTTATCTATGCTTATCTCCAAAGCCAGCAGGCTCAGATGACAAAAACAGTATAGAAACGTTTTCAGTTCAGTTCGCCATCAGAAAATATTCCAAATATAGGGTACACTTACACGGATATACATTTTTTAGGTGAGCTGTTCTTTTCGGTGGCTAAAATACATATTTCTGCCCGCCCCGTCCACAACACTGTAATGCTTGTACAATGCCGGTACTTCTGTCTGTTTCTAGATGCACGGGGCACGCCGACCATCATCTACTGTAGATAATACATCTACTATGGATAAGTTTCTCATATAACTCCACTTCAAAACACCCAAACTATCCCTTTAAGTCTTTTCACAATATCCAACTGAAGTTTTGGTCCTATTTATAGCTGGCATTTATTCTGCTGTGGCCATTAAAGGTCCCATATTGTAAAAAGTGAGATGTGCATATAGTTTTTTTTATTATAAAGCAGGTTTAAGTGCTATATAAATACTGTGAAAGAAACAAAACGCTCAATCCATTCATTAGTTATGATGATGGATGTGATGATATCCGATCCAGTATTGGTATCGGTGCATTCCTGGTTACTATAAAGACAATGTGTCTCCAAACTTAATGATATATTGCTTTGCTGTTATGCTTGACTCTTTCCATTGCAGTGTGATGTTTTGTACCTGTCTGCCTGCAGCCTCTCCTCTGTGTTTGCTGCACTCCTGGGTGACAGCAGCAGCATCTGTGCCCTGTTGAGAGTCATGCAGACCCAGGATGGTGCTGACTGCTGATCCCTTTCCTGCCCCCGTCCGGCCCAGCACCACCAGCCTCAGCTCTGGGGGGTGGAGACACACAACAGTGAGGAGAAGAAGAAAAAAACACCACAATTATCATGGTATAGCTACTGTACATTGTTAAAGAATGTGTGTATACTGAGTGTTTACTGTATATGTTGTCCAGGGAGTACACAAAAAACAACACAATTATGGTTATCATGGTATAGCTACTGTACATCGTTTAAAAATTTGTGTATACTGAGTGTTTACTGTATATGTTGTCCAGGGAGTACACAAAAAACAACACAATTATCATGGTATAGTTACTGTACATTGTTTAAAAATGTGTGTATACTGAGTGTTTATTGTATATGTTGTCCAGGGAGTCCAAAAAAAACAACAATTATGGTTATCCCATGATAACCAGAGGAGGTTACTACAATTTACAGTAGCTATACCATATAGCTACTGTAAATTGTTTAAGAATGTATGTATAATGAGTGTTTACTGTATATGTTGTCCAGGGAGTACACAAAAAAACACAATTATCATGGTATAGTTACTGTACATTGTTTAAAAATGTGTATATACTGAGTGTTTATTGTATATGTTGTCCAGGGAGTCAAAAAAAAAACAACACAATTATGGTTATCCCATGATAACCAGAGGAGGTTACTACAATTTACAGTAGCTATACCATATAGCTACTGTAAATTGTTTAAGAATGTATGTATAATGAGTGTTAACTGTATATGTTGTCCAGGGAGTACACAAAGAAAACAACACAATTATGGTTATCATGGTATAGTTACTGTAAATTGTTTAAGAATGTGTGTATACTGAGTGTTAACTATATATGTTGTCCAGGGAGTACACAAGTTTTTCAAATGCACTGGAATGACTGTATTATTTGAATCCTTATATCCTCCTCTTTAAAGTGATAGACTATCTGTTGTTTATTTAGTCAGCTGATTTGAATGTGGTCATGGACCGGTGTAGCTAGACAGTAGCACTTTCACATTCCCATGTTGGGCAGCGCCCTTTGCAGCTGCCGTCTCTTCTTCACCTCAAAACAAACCGCATAAATACCGGCAGCCGCTCCTATTCTGACTTCTCTCCTACTCAATCTGACAGATTACAGCACTTTAGATGCATTTAACAAACAATGATCCAGCCTACCTGACTGTGCAGCAGCAGATGTTGACATGTTCTGCTCCTTTTCACCGCCGTATTTAGTGTTGAATCAGGGATGATCGCACTTCCTAGTTCCTGCCTGTGCTCTGCTCGGCCTGCTGTCGCAGCTTGACTGACTTCAGCAGAGGTGAACTATGAACACGGCTCCATCTGTTGTAGGAGGGCGTCTCAAACCTCGAGGCTCCAGGGTCCCATGTAAAAAATGACTCAACAGAATTTGCATGATTTCAGCCCACAACTTATTAAAGCGCCTATAAACGAGCTGCAGTGGGTAGAAATGGAGCAAATATGATTTTAAAAAGTAATTTAAAAAAAACAAGACATGCAAAGTATGCAAATATTGCTTTATGAGTGGAATAATGGGATCAGATTGCATGACATAGGAGCAAGAAACAAAGACATCATTCACTGGCTTCACACTTTCAAAAGGGCTGCTTGATCAGCCACTGATATTGCTTAACTGTGCATACTGAGTGTAACACTAGGCATGGATATCATGTTATGACATGATATCAAGAGATGAAACAGGATAAAGATATAAGTTATTTTTTACAGTCACTATATCCTGACAGTAGCATGAGACAGGTTATCTGAAAGAAAAATCATGTTCCTCTGTGTCCTCCGGTGCTCATAATGGCATCTTCAAGATTTCTCAGACCGGAGGATAACAACCAATCAGAGCCGAGCTGGAGCCTTGCCGTCTCTGAGCAGCTGTCAATCACTCGCAAACTCCGATCGAACAGTCAAACTAGGCAGCGCTGATCAAATATGAATCTATATTCTGTTACTGTAATGCCTATTTCTCACGGAAAATGTTTTCAGAATCATCTTGTAGTGTACTGTTTAGCTGTAAAATTAGAAAGTTTGTGACCCGGCAGCCATGTTGAGATCAGTGGAGGAAATACCAAGCACCGCCCACCAGCCGGAGCAAAAACACTGAATAATAGTGCATTAAGACTTTATGGTATATTTTGATGAAGTGTGTTAATATGACTTCCATGGTTTAATACAAATAGTCAAGCATATTATTTATTATTTACCTGTATGGGCCAGCCCAACCTAATCTGTTAGTCAATAAAACAAAAGTCTACATGCTAGCTGCTCTTTTAGCTGTACTTAGGCACAGTGGTGCTTTATGAGCTAAATGCTAACACCACCATGCTCACAATCACATCATAGCAATTAATCCAAAAGTCCTCCAGACATTTGACTCAAAAACAAAGAAGAAAAGAAGTTGAATTTGGGAACAGTTTTAATGTTGCCATTTCATTAAATGTCCGACAATGATTTGTTTGCTCCCAATTAAAACAAGGTGGCACCTAAAGGTGTTTTTCTATCACTTTTCTACAGAGCAGTCAAAATCTAAATGCTGTATGTATGCACAGTAAAATATCAAATGTATAAAACAGCAAGGCATGACAGCACTTTTTACATGGTAAAAGAAAAACTAAGCACCTGTCAAATATATTATGTTGATGATGACCAAATGACTTACATGTTCCTGTACAGTTCAGTAAAAAATAATCAAATACGTCGACATGTACAGAACACTCAACAGTCAGACCCTATTCACAGCTAAACAAATGCACACATACGCTCATTCATACAACACCCTGCACAGTAACATTAAAACTACGCTGACATGCCAAGAAAGATCCCCGTGTTCAGTAAAATGTTTCATTTAAAAATATAACAATTAGAAAATTAAGAGAGCAAGGTTTTTAAAAAAATACACTTTAAAAACATGTTGACGCTAGAAATAGCCAAGTTTTCGGATGCCAAGCAAGTGGCTTAAATTAAAGTCCAAGGGTCACTCCTGTGAAAGGACCACTCCCGTCAAATCTGTTGACTTCTGATGCCAAATCACTCCACTTTGATTATCATCCTTTACTCACAGCCCAGGCATGATGTAGGCAATGTTGTCCAACGTATTCGACTGACAAAGAGAGAGAGAGAGCTTTGTTAGAAAACTGCAATAAAGATGCATAACACCTGAATGTATAGAAAAAAGCAGTCCATCTGAAAACACCCGCAGTAATTTAATTCATACATTTCTAAATGCTAATACTTTACCAGGACGTTTCGAGGACATCCGTTTAACTGTGGTATCTGTGCTGTGAGACAGGTCAGCGGTCCCAGCGCACACAAGATGGAGTCCAGCAGTACAGACAGACTCCCGGACACGGCCACCATCCCCTAACACAAAGAAACATCAGACACGTGACTCACTTATTCCACTGCATAGTTATGAAACAGCTCTGCGTTATACTCCAAATAGAAAATGGGGTGCTCTCTTAAGTGGAAAGTAAAGCTTCTTTTTTTATTATGGCTGCGGTTGAAAAGTCAAAAAATGACGTCCTAATGTCTTTTTCTAACCACTTTTCCTTGACCTCGATGGAAAACGTCATGAGGTCAAGGAAAGATGTGAAGGAGGATTCATAAGGACTTAGGAAAAGACAACCGTGGTGTTAAGAGAATCCGATTGCCCTTACACTACACTCTGTAAAAAACTATGCAACGGATTTTAGTGAAGTGGGTCTGCTGTGGTGAAACTACAATGTTTCGAAGATGAACAACAAAAGGCGTATGTTCACCCCATGCGTTGTTAAATAGCTCTTTCAGTGACAGGCTTACCTGAAACTACAGCTCCTTCTGCTGCTGTAACACTCCACATCAACATGTAATAAAGGATTATCGGACCTAACGTGGACAGCCAGCGAAAAATATCACTTCATTCCCAAGGTTGGATTTGAAATGAATAAGGAATATATGAAAAATATTGAGTAGATTGTTTGAGTTATGTAGAAGGGGACCATATGCAGGCTGTACTTCCTCCTACTCTTTTGTTTATTGACAGTTAGCTATATGTTTACTGTTCATTTTATTTTGTCATTCTTGTTTTGTTTTACATGTTTGAAATAAATAATTAAAAATAAAGTGAAACGAAATGGTTGTCACTATCCACTCATATTTATCACCATGAATCCCATTAGAATATGACTGTGTGAAAACATTATGCAAAAGCGTTAAAGCGTTTAAATGTCCTGGTCGCAAGGAATTGCGGGGTGGCATTATCTCCTTTCCTTTAGTAAAGGATGGCCCAGTGTATCCTATGCTAAAGGAGATAAGAAAGGAAGCACTGAAGCAATCTTTCCTTAGCATTTAGGGAATTCAAACAGTTACTTACGGGTCATTTCATTCCGTTAGGAACTTATCTAAGAAAAAAAGACTTTTCGATCACAGCCTATGTCTGTTTTTGATATTTATTAATCTACTAATCTGGTCTGCTGTCTTTAGGTTTAATTGTTTGTATAGAGGTTATAGGTTAAATCCACTGCAAACACAATACGTGCATGTACGGATGGGGAAACGTACCTCTGTTTCCTGTAGCCGATGCCCAATCAGGGACAGGGACTCTCCTAATAGCTGCAGGTGAGCTGCTGCATCGATGGGATCAACATCTGGGATTCGTGCTGGGGATAGTGACATAGTGCACGGCGCTCTGTTCGGTGACACCATCCCTGTTCCCGTTCCTACAGCTTTCATGACCAAACACAATTTAAAGACAACAGTTATTAGAACTGACAGCGAGAGGACAAACAGTGAGAAAAGGGTAAAACTTCCTTATCAATCAGTTGGAAACTTTCATGTTAGAGTCAACGATACCTTTGCTTTTGCCCTCAGTGACACTCTTGTGTTTGACTGTGGTGGCCTCAGCTTTGTTCTGTTTGTGCTGCAGATACTGAGCTTTCTGCCTCCAAATCTGCACAGAGCAAACAGAGAACACAGGACTTTAAGTGCACCACAACTGCAAGCACAACAGTGATGTTCAAAAGAGTTTTCAATATCAATTACAAATAAGGACAAAATCTTACCAATTTGTCTTTCTCCGGCATCGCCTTCCAAACTTCGGCCAACTTTTTGCTTAGCGCACCAAAGACTGCAGGTTAAACATACAAACATATTGTTTAAAATGTGTATTTTAGTGATATTTGAAAGGACAATATGCCAATCAGTGTCATTACACTATATGTCATAATATCACCCACCTAGTCCTGGCTGTTCTGCATTTATGTTGACCCTGTACTCCTTACAAAACACCTGATATGCTGTTATGATGTTCTTCTTCTTGGGCTAAGAGAGGACAAAGGAATTAGCTAATAATGCAAGAAACAGACGCACAATGAAAAAAGCATTTAAAGCCCCCCTCCAGTGTATTTTGGCTCCTCTGTGTTTGGATCCTCTGCTGTGTCTGTGCTTTCTCTCTCCAGGCCTGCAGACCTGAGGAGTGCAATCAGTGGCATGGGACCCACCTGCAGGGCCGGCTCTAGCCCTTTTGGTGCCCTAGGCAAAATTCGGATCTGGAGCCCCCCGTCTCTAGGGTTAGGGTTCAACCCCCCAGAGCCCTAACCCTAGCCCCGTTAACCGCAACACACAACGGTTTTAAAGGGACTGTTTGTAACTTTGTACGCGCATAAATGTAGTGGGTCGGGACACGTGCGCTTGCATATGCATGTTCGCGTGTGGCCGCTGCCTCTCCTCCTCTGCCTGCTCGCCTTCACTCAGACAGAGCGCGCGTTCTCGCTCAGCTCGCTCCACCTCTAGACGTGAACGTGCGCTCACTCCACACTGCAGAAGAGTTAGTTTAGCTCTGAGAATATCTAGTGAATGTACAGTGGACGTGGGTGCAGAAATAAATGCTGCAGCTCCTCCAGACCAACAGAGGTTTTCCGTGTCTTGTGAAGTGACGGTGCTCTGCAGAGAGACACGTTGTAGTCTGTGTGGTTTATTTTCACAATGGCACTTGTGTGTGCGGTGACCGGGTGCAATCAAGGCAGTGGATGACACGACCAGCAGAATTAGCACAACACACTGGCCCAATCCCAATCCCAATGTCCACACAGACCGTCCGTGAGGGTATAGGGCTGTCCCACTGTCAAATCGTCAAGTAATGGAGGGCTCTCTCGCAGACATTTTGAGCCATTTATGAACAATTCCTGTAACTCCACAGTTCTGCAGACTTTGCCTGAGGGAATTAGCCATAATTCATAGCGTTGTGACTTGAAACACAGGGTTACCACGGTTACCAGGAGTAGCCCGGAGGTGTTAAAAAAAAGAAAAAAAAAAGGACGGCACATGGTTGGGGGACATTTTGCTTAATGAAGTTTGACAAAAGTAAATAAAAACATTTTTTGACGTCTCTCTCTCTTGCTCTCTTCTTTACCGTCTCCTCTTGCTGGAGATAAATTAAGGGAAAGCAGCCAATGCTGCACACCGATGTTGTGTCCGGCCACAGCGCACCGCAGGACGGATCATATGCATGTTGTCCTGTCAGAAATTTAGTTTCTGGATGTTTTAGAGGTTTGCCTCGTCCACCAGCACACGGCCACCAACAGGTCCGGACGCCGGGGAGCGGGCGGTGTTGGTGCTAGTGGACAGTGTATGTCCAAAACATCCCGAAACGTCGGTGCTCTGCAACATGTCTATCTGTCCTGTGGTGCGCTGTGGCCGGTGTGCGGCGGTGGAGCTCTTTGGTGCAGCAGCAGACAGACAGCCGCCACGCCGGAAGAGACGGTAAAGGAGTGAGTGTGCTAATTCTTGTCTCATCTGTGGTCTGATAAACAGTATATTCATCAAATTCAGTGGTATATAGATAGCGGTTTTCCAAGCTACTGATGCAATCTGGTTGCCATGGTAATGAATTACATCTGACTATTAACCACAACCCCTTTCTCTATTTGAGAAAGGACCGAAAAAAAGAAAGTAACACTGGCTGGAGGGGGGATTCAACAGTTTTTTTTGTATAAGCGTATAAGTTAGCTAAAAACAAGGCAGCTGTTTATGTGAGGCCTAGAAGCAGTATCTGCAGGTGGTTCAGCATTGTTGTTGATTTCTTGTCAACGATGCTTGAGATTTTTGGTATTCAAAGCTAAATTTCCAGTTGTTTTGCAACTTTAACAACCAACCCAACAAGAAATATCACTGAACAGTATCTTACCTTTTTTCCCTTCTCATGCTTTTCCCGATCTTTCTCCTCTTTCTTCTTCTTCTTCTCTATCACTCCATCATTGCCTTGATGGTGGTGTGGAGGGACGGGCGTGCCCATGGCATACATTGGACCGACGGCGCTGTGAGTGACAGTTGGATGGGAGTGGCTGTGGACCCGCGAAGAGTCTGACGAATGTCATACAAGGATAAATCGATGGTAATGACAAGTATTGTAGTGACACATCAATTGTTTTGCAATTATTTCTTACAGATGTCATTAAAAAATGTGTTAACATAAACAAACATAGCAAAAGAACGCCACTCAGTTGCACCAAGACGGCTTTTGTTATATATATTTAACAAATACTAAACTCACCTCCAAATCCTTTGCTGTGCTTCTTGTCCTTCCCACTTTTATCCTTGTCTCTGTCTTTTTCTTTGTCTTTCTTCTTCTTGCTTTTTTTGCTCTTTTTCTTCTTTTTTGTCAGGTGTGTGTATGAATCGTCTATAACCAGTTCACCCGCCTCCAGTTCACCCCCAGATGAAGAGCTATCATCTCCCATGCCACCTCCATAATGGCCTGTATAACAGAGAACACAGCAATAAATATTAATAAACAAAACCAAACAAAACAAAACAAGGGGGGCTAAATATTTCAAGGTGGTATGGTACATTGAGACTACAGTTGGACCAATAATATCTACAGCAGCAATATCTGTGCCAATACAGCTCATTAGTAGGCTTGCCGCGGTAGTCAATGTTACTGGTGTTACACAGTGTTCAGGCATACACCGATTACATTACTTGCCCACCGTCCCCACCATTGTTTTGCTTTTTTTAATAGAAATAAAACGTATTCAGTTTATTTTTGCGTATCAGCGCCGTGTTATCATTAAATAGCCGGACGACGGACGCTACAATCCGAAAGTGAAAGTGTCTGCTCCAGCAGGAGTCAGATTTCACACACATGGGACAACAAGACAGAGTTAACAGACAAGACGATGAAGAAGGATTTGGTGTCAAAACGAAAAGCAAAAGCGCCTATTTGGCAATATTTCAGATTTAAACCCAGTGCTAGAAGGGAACCTTAACGTTATCGAGTGCAATCGCCGTGCGGAGGAAAGATCGACTGGAGAGGCCAGACACACAGACCTCCAACGTTAAAGATCAGAGTAAGCGCTCTACATATATTGAGCGTCACCTTTTCTTGTAAAATGTCTGGTGTAACCGGTAACACCGGTGTAGTCACAAGTTTTTGACATCACTGTATAAAATTACCTGTGGTGACCTCTAGGATAATCACAGCCACATGAAACTTTATAGCCACAAACTAGAGACCTAGAGCATTCAGAGGATGGATGGTTTTCCTAGCTGGATTCACAATAAGGGGGTTTCTGAGCAGTTCCCAGAACAGAAGTGCAGAAAAATGCAATTCTTGCAAAAATATCCAAATGTCAACAGTGTTTGATACCAAATCACAACATGACTTTTTCTATGGTGTTCCTCAAGGTCTTGGTCTCTTAATGTGGTATTTTTGAACATTTTTGTAATCAATTTTCGAGTGTTAAAATTGGTCAAATTTAGCACCAAATCTGTGTAACAAATGGTATCAACCCAAAAATTGCTGCAACAACTTATAAGACATAAATGAGCATGGGGATGACCATCATATACTTCTATCACAATGTTCTAAGACCTTATACACTTAGCAATTTATTTAAATCAACTAATTAATTAATTAATTTTACGACGATATATATCGTCATATTGCCCAGCTCTACGTGCAGCTCGGAGAAGCCGTACTAAGACAAAGATAACATAACTTGGAACATAATTTAGGGTTATCTTACCTTCCACCTCCACCTCTTTCCCCACTACAGGCAGTGGATCTCGACTCTGCTGTAGTTTCTTCTTGGGCGACTTTGAGTGCTGCATCCTGTCTCTATCCTTCTCTTTCTTTCCACCTCCTTTGGATGAGTGGGGCGTGAACGGGAAGCTCTCTCCTTCCTCCTTCTCTGGCGACATGATGAGCTTCATCTTCAGCCCGTCAGCCTCACGTAACGTCAAGGGTTCCTCTTTGGGAGCTCCACCGTGGAATAGAGACGACTTTGAGGAAGAGGAGTGCTTCTTTGAGGAAGACGACGATGAAGACACGGGGCGTGAGTGAGAGAAGGAATGGCTCCCTTTGCTTCCACCACTGTTGCTCTCGCGTTTGCGGTCCTTGGAGGAGTGCGAGGAGAAGGGTGGGTAGGAGGGTTTCTTGTGCAAGTGGGGGCTGGGGTCTGAACCTGTGGCCAGTGGAGAGGTGATAGCCTGCAGGAGGCCCATCGCTGTGTCTGTTGGGTGGGAGGATGAGGGGGACGAGAGAGGGGAGCGGTCTGCAGACTTGTGCTTTTTCTTGTGGGGAGGTGGACCTGAACCGTCATGGTCTGGTACAGGGACAATAAAGGAAAAGAAAAAAGTAAATACAGTTGAAAAGTCATTCTTTGTGAAATTAAAAGATTATTACAATACATCAATCTCTCACCTCTGTGATAGTAGTCATCACTATGTTTCTTCTTCTTTTTGTGCGAGTCCCCTCCAAGCATGAACAGTTCTGAGTCCTGATTTGGAATGACACAAATGCTTTTACCAATTCATAGAAAAAATTGGTTCAAAATATTAAAATGTGCTATAACACAGTAACTAGTGGCATATCTTAAAAGTTTTCTGTGATATTAAACCATGAGGTCAAGTTAATGTGGACAAATAACTTACCTTGGGTCGTTTCTTGGAAGACTTTCGGACCTGAGCAGCAATCTCCTCCTCCTCCCTTAACAGATCCTTGTACGACCTCCTTTTCTCTCTCTGGCTACGACCAGCTACAAGGCCTCTGTCTCCTTCCATTCCAGCATCTAGAATAAATAAAATAATAAATAATATGAGTTTTATAATCTTTAATTTAAAAGTATAGATTTGATCAAATCTTGTCACATCTTCGTCTCTTGAAATGTTCTACGTTCCTTGTGTAAACTAGCACTCAATTCAGTTACACTTCACTTATCATTCTGTTTCTGACTGCAAAAAATGCATGTTTGATAAGCCTGTACAGTAAGAACAAAGTGAAACTACATGCAGTTTACAGGCAGACATTACCCATTCCTCCTTTATTCTTGATCTCCTCAAAAGCCATCCTTTGTCAACACGTTGATTTGTCACAGTATGTCACTGACAACATAAGGCAGGATAATGACCTGTTTAAGTGAACACCAAGAAAAAAAAAAATCAAATGCAAGTTAAGGTATTAATATCTATTCTGGACACGTGTAGCTCTTTCTTGTGGGTGGAGAACAAATGTTCTTAAAATGCATAAATGTCTCTCTTGGTTTGAAGTGAGAAATAGATTGCTGTATTCATTGATGGTTTTCATTAAGAATGTCATAACAACAAAGACTCCATTTATTTTTTACAAAAAACTATCCTTTAGTACAGATACACACAATTATTCCACAAGGCATGCTGCTGCAGGTTGTTTTACTTTACCAAGATCCAAAACCAAATCAGGTCAAAGTACAGCAATATACAGAGCAATGCAAGAATGGAATTCACTCCCAAATCATATTACACAACAAAATCATATATATGGTTTTAAAAAAACACTAAGAGCATTACTTAACAAGAAACTTTAGTAATTAATAAGTATTCTTGGGTGTGTAAGGGTATTAAGGTCATTCCATGTTAAATGATGATATACATCTGTTAGATCATGATAGATTCAGTCGGACCCTTTCTATTTTCTTTCTGTCAGTTGTTATTGTTTTATTTACAGTTGACGTGTATTACGATGTGTTATGTTAGCGTATAATGAGTACTGTGAATGTGTATTTTTGTATTGTCAACATGTAAACTATGTGGTCCCCAGGAAGAATAGCTGCTGCTATGCAAAAGCTAATGGGGATTTAAATAAACAAACAAACAAACAAAAACTAATCTGAGCAGTTTAACGCTTCACAATAACAAAGTGGAAAACTTAGACATGTACAGGTATGCCTTCATATATCGCATCTTGTAATGTTACCTGGACATCAACAAAGGTAATAACACCTAAAAAGGTTACTGGGTTGCTACAACTATTGGTGCTTTGTCCTGCACTGAGCTGTCCCAGCATCACTGGAGCAGGTAACCTAGACAACGCTACTTTAAAGATGGGTTAGTGCTCAGTGAATGGATGGTAAATGGACTTGGACTTATATAGGGCTTTTCTAGTCTTCCGACCACTCAAAGCGCTTTACACTATATGTCAGTATTCACCCATTCACACACACATTCATACACTGATGGCAGAGGCTACTAAGGTGCCAACTTTGCCCATCAGGATTTAATCTAAATACTCATTCACACACCGATGGCTATGCCTCCGGGAGCAATTTGGGGTTAAGTGTCTTGCTCAAGGACACATCGACATGTGACCCGGAGCAGCCGGGGATCGAACCACCGACCTTCCGATTGGTGGACAACCTGCTCTACCCTCTGAGCCACAGCCGCCCAGACGGATGCCTTTTCTTTACCAAAAACTAAAGTTATATTACAATAATGACAGCTTGTTTCAAATGCAGAGTTTATGAATACGGGCTGTGTGTATTTCCCTGTGGATTGAGTGTTTTTGATACTTTCACAGTATTTATATACGACTTAAACCTGCTTTATAATTAAAAAAAAACATGAAAATCTCACTTTTTTATAATATGGGACCTATAAGGCATCCAGTCAATGGATCCAAAAAGTCTCCCTCTGGTAAAGCTTTTGTAACCTGTCCCCCTGTACAGGTATGCCTTCCTATATGGCATCTTGTAATGTTACCTCGATATCAACAAAGGTAATAACACCTAAATAGGTTACTGGGTTGCTACAACCCAAGTGCTCCACAGACAGACTCAGGAAATCCTTTGTCCCCCGAGCCATCAAACTGTACAACACCTCTCTAGGGAGGGGGGGGGACAAAGGTGGACGGTCTGCAGGACAGATAATAATGTACACAGTGCACTTTACACTAAGCTACTGGAGTTACCCTGCACTACACTCATTTTTAACAGTCTCTTCTGCACTTTTTAATAGTCGTGTATCACAGCTGTTACCCTGCACTATATTCAGTGTTAACAGTTTTCTTCATCTCCTTGTATTTTTATATCTGGTCTATTTTTTTTGTACTTTGCACTACTAACTTTTTTACTGCCTTTTTACTAACATGTTTTGCACTATGGAACTGTGATGCTGGAAACTTAAACTTCCCTCGGGATCAATACAGTTACTATCTATCTATCTATCTATCTATCTATCTATTGGTGCTTGGTCCTGCACTGAGCTGTCCCAGCATCCCTGGATGGAGCAGGTAACCTAGACAACGCCACTCTAAAGATGGGTCAGTGAATGGCTGCTTCTTCTTCTTTACCAAAAACTAAAGTTATATTACAATAACGACGTGGTCTGGCACCTACAACAAGAGTACACAAAAATGCTAGCTAAACAAACTCCCGCCTACTTTCATAAAGATACACAAACACACCCCCTCTCTCATTCACTCCTTTAGCTTAACGTTACTCAACCTTTACAGCATGCCCTCAGCTTGCCGGTGAAAGCGACTCAGGAAAGCCCGAGGCTTCACACCCACAGCTAGGCCGCGGTCGCCTCAAGTGCATAAAACAATGAGGAGAACATGCATTTAACTCTGCTTATGCTTTCATCTCCTTCGGGGGTGATAGCGTGTGTTGTTTATAAACACCAGGAAGAGAGGGAATGATGTATTTTATTAAATTGTACTACCTCTACGGATCTCCAATTTACGCGGGTCCGGTCGCCATCTTTTATTATCGGCAAGGCAACAATACGTGTCGACGTAGGGGGAGGGGCTTAGGTAACGCAGCCAATCAGCGTCGACGTAGGAGGAGGGGCTTAGGTAACGCAGCCAATCAGCGTTGGGTGAAAAAGTAGTCATATTAGCATTGCATTCTCTAAAGCTCTGTATCCTGCTCTGCAAAATGACAACAAGGGGCTCCCCTCATTTCATATGTTGATATTGAAATATTGAATAATGTTTTTAATTTTTAAATTGTAACTATTTATTTTATTCTCTTTTTTAAGCGTACTTTTAGCTTATTTATTAGTGCTCTTAATTATTAGATAATTACTTTATAGTTTTCACCAATTGTTTTGCACTGAATTTCTGAGTTGGTGGATGAAAGAAACACAATTTAGTTTTTATGTGGAGCATAAAAATGACAAATAAAGGAATCTTGAATCTTGAATCTTGAAATAAGTATTAAATTAAATAATTAAATAAAATATAAAAAAAATTAAATATGTGGAGCATAAAAATGACAAATAAAGGAATCTTGAATCTTGAACCTTGAAATAAGTGTTAAATTAAATAATTAAATTAAATATTAAAACAATTAATATGTGGAACATAAAAATGACAAATAAAGGAATCTTGAATCTTGAATATTGAAATAAGTATTAAAATAAATAATTCAATTAAATATTTAAAAAAATTGAATATGTGGAGCATAAAAATGACAAATAAAGGAATCTTGAATCTTGAATATTGAATATTGAGATAAGTATTAAATTAAATTGCAACGGAAACCAATATGGATAGACCATTCTTTTTTTATATATATAAAAGACAATATTTCACAAATATAGCCAAACATATTGATTTATTGAATCACATATATCCATTTCAAACAACAGCAAAATCATGTTTTTTACAGTACGGTTCACATACAAACATAACATGCAATACAAGAGAAAAGGCAACCAGATACAAAAGATGCTGTTGATAAGAAAACCAAGAATACAACAGTAAATGCTGTTTAATTATTTCATGAGAACTTAGCTAATAATGGCAGGCAAAAAGAGAACATCAGCACATAGACACAGCCGTGACTCACATACACGCACACGCACACATGCACACACGCACGCACGCACACACACACGCACACACGCACACAAACACAATAGAGAGCCAAGACGCCACTGCACTTCTGGGTTGGCTTCTGTTCCACTAGCTTCCTGTTCTGAATGTTTATTTCCCTGAGGGGTTCCTTTTATCCTTTTTCTGAAAGCTAACATGCGATACTCTTTTCTGTCCATAAATGGATATCTACGACACTGCAGTACTGGGCATTCAAATGTCAGCATCTTTTCATTTGAACAAAGATAAGAATATTTTTGTCAGCATTGTTAGCATCAGGGCCAATCATGGCCAATCCGACCATTTCAGTCCCGATACCGATAACGATACCTGGGCTTTGGGTATCGGCCGATACTGAGTACCAATCTGACACCCGTGTTAAATTAATAAGCTGTATGCCTATCTTTGTAAAACAAAATGTAACAAATAAATACACAGATACAAATTTACTGAATTGTTATTATTTAATAATAAATCGTACTCCAGCAACAATCTTCAAATGAGGAATTGCAATTCAACTTTAAACCTTTTTTTAATGTAGCAACAAATTGGTCAAAACTTAAAACAGGAATTAAAATTCCACTATATAATGTATATTGTATATACGTAGAGAATTGAATTGAATAGATCAGCCCTATTGTCACTGATACCATATCCAGCTATTTGAGTCAGTATCGGCCCGTTATCTGATATCGTCATCGGTGCTTCCCTAGTTAGCATATTAGCCACAGGAACACTTTCAAAACTTCATCAGAGTTGTAAATGCTAACAAAATAACCATGGTGTTATCTTTGACAAGGAGTTCAAATGTCACTGTCCTGTGGAGTAGTACTGTAGACAAATATTTGGACAGATATGGACATATGGACAGAAAACCCCAGCATTATGGTTCAGTATGGTTCAGGATTTGCTTGTCTGGCCAAGGCTAGTGGAGCAGAGGCTTTCTTGAAAAGTAGCAAGACTTCAGCCCTCTATACACCTTTTCTTCTACCTATCCCCCAAATTCTGTTTCTGTAGACTGAGTGATGTGAAACTGGCCAATAAATCGGTCACCTCATCCACCTGAAAAGAAAAGCAAAAATGCATACAACCATGTATGAGTTGGTGAAATCTATGTAAATGTATAAGAAATAATCAATACATGCAAATCTAAAAAAAACATATTTAAGTTTAGTTACACCATAAATCTTGTTTTTTTTATGCATGCATGTTTTTTTATGCATGTAAATCTGAGAATCATCATCTGACAATCAATTAATATGTAGGTCTCACCTGCTCTTTGGTGCGTGTGTGCTGTAGCTGTGTCGATATGTGCTCCAGCCTCTCTTTAGCTTCACTCTGGCCCATTAAGTTCAGGTATTCCCTCAGCATCTGAATGATCTACAAGAGAAAGTCAGATGGAAAAAATCTTCGTCAATACTACCTATCTTAAAATTAAGAATGCAAAACAATCAGGCTCTATCCTAAGCCTAAGCCAGGCAAGTTAACACATTCTCTACCTGTGTGACTTCCCCTCTCAGGGTTTCTAAGCTGCGTGAGTCTCCCTCCTGCAAAATATTAAGCTTGGAGCGTGCTAGATGCAGAGGGGTCCTGCCTGCTCGGTCGAGGGCGTCCACACGGGCTCCTTAACAGAGACAATAAGAGCACAAACCTCTCAGTTACACATGCGTATTAAATAGTTTCCATGAATTCTCCATTGAATAATAATCACACTAGAGTTTAGTAACTCTGATTAAAGGATCAGTGTTGTTATAGATCTAGCAACATCACTTAAAATTTGTCAAGATATCTTTGTGCTTATTTGCCACAACTGCATTGCCATGGTTACATTCTGAATTATATAAACTATATGTGTGGGAAAGTGTAACATACAGGACATTTAAGTGGTTACAGTCCTTCACCTGAACTACATTTAACTCAATCATAGTTAGACTAACTCACACTTTAAAGGTTCCCTGTGGTACTTGTTACTACTACTTACTTGTCCTTACGCATTAATGCAACGTGCCATTTTTAGGTTGTAGTGGCCTCAGTTTTAAAGCTAGAGTGAAGATACTGGCATCATATGAAACTAGAAACACACTGACAGCTGTTGTTGCCTGTTGGGCTGCAGTTTGCCATGTTATGATTTGAGCATATTTTTTATGCTAAATGCAGTACCTGTGAGGGTTTCTGGACAGTATCTGTCATTGTTTGTGTTGTTAATTCATTTCCAATGATAAATATATACATAAGCAGCATAAAGCAGCATATTTGCCAACCCCCATGTTTTGAATAGACAGAAAAATGTGTGATTAATTTGCGATTAAATATTTGAATCAATTGGCAGCCCTATATATATATATACACATATATACACACCGATCAGCCATATCATTAAGACCACTGACAGGTGAAGTGAATAACATTGATAATCTCGTTACAATGGCACCTGGCAGTGGGTGGGATATATTAGACAGAAAGTGAACATTTTGAACTTTGAACTTTGTGTTGGAAGCAGAAAAAATGGGCAAGCGTAAGGATGTGAGCGACTTTGAAGAGGCCCAAATTGTGATGGCTAGACGACTGGGTCAGAGCATCTCCAAAAACTGCAGCTCTTGTGGGATGTATTTTCAGCTAGCTTACAAAGAGTTCTCCCATAATGGGAAACCGATCAACATGTATATACAGAGAACTTAACACCTCTACAGTGGTCTCACCTCCTCTCAGCAATGTGGTGATTACAGGCACATGGTTGGTACAGGCCGCTGCAGAAACACAGGTTAAAATGGGCCGGTTGCAACACAAAATACAAGAATAAAAGGGTTTCAAAACACTTGTTGAATGCCTAAAACATCCCTCAAACTTTGCTTTATGTCATTCTGCAGTATACAGTATATCTTCACGTTAGCAGGTGTGAGCCTAGTTGTGAGTCAGAGTGAAACCACAGTCATATGCATTACTGACCACAGAGCTATAGGTTTTACAAGCCACAGTGATTGTTCTCTCTTACCCAGATGGAGGGGGGTATTTCCCAGACTATCTCGCTGGTTGGGGTCAGCGCCGTGGCTCAGCAACAATTGCACTGCAGACATAAAAAAGAACATTTGAAAAAGGACGTTTAACTGTTGAAATTTAAATTTATCGGAAATGTAGTGTACAACAAAGGCACGTGTAAAAAAAACAAAACATAAATGAGTATCATAATCACTTGCAGTATGGTAAACAAACTGCTCCTCAAATGGCAACCACCCTGCTGCATCATACGTGATAAACTGTCACGACAAGTTTATCACCAACCTACCAATGCTCTCATTGCCATTGCAGGAAGAGAAATGGAGGGCTGTCCTTCCCTTGTCATCTGCAGCACAGGGGTCTATGTCATCTTGCAGGAGCTTTCGAACTGGAAGAACACATCTGTGTTAGCAAAACACAGCCTTTAATCATCTTTCACTCACACCACTCGCAAGGCGTTTTACTGCATCACCTAAATGTTCATACCTGTGTCGATGTCATTGCTGTTTGCTGCTTCCCTCAGTCTTTTCACAGCTGTGGAGATAAGACATGCAAAGTATGCAAATATTACTTTATGACTGGACTAATGGGATCAGATTGCATGACATGGGAGCAAGAAACAAAGACATCATTCATTGGCTTCACACTTTCAAGAGGGCTGCTTGATCAGCCACTGATATTGCAACTGTGCATACTGAGTGTAACGCTAGGCATGGATATCATGTTATGACATGATATTAAGAGATGAAACAGGATAGCTGCTGTGATTTTAGTAATCATAATATGACATAGCTTAAAGCTGAAGTAGGCAAGTTGGAGCAAATATATATCTAAATTATTTTTTACAGTCACTATATCCTGACAGTAGTGCATGAGACAGGTAATCTGAACAAAATCATGTGCCTCTGTGTCCTCCGGTGCTCCTAATGGCATCTGCAAGATTTCCCAGACCGGAGGAAAACAACCAATCAGAGCTGATCTGGAGCCTTGCCGTCTTTGAGCAGCTGTCAATCACTCATGAACTCAGATCAAACAGTCAAACTAGCCAGCGTTGATCAAATATGAATTAATATTCTGTTACTGTAATGCCTATTTCAAGCATAAAATATTTTCAGAAACATCTTGTAGTGTTCTGTTTAGCTGTAAATTGAGAAAGTGTGCTCCGTTTTTCAGCTAAACAGTACACTAGTACCTAGTTTGACCGTTTGGTCAGAGTTTGCGAGTGATTGACAGCTGTCTCCGTTGAATGAACAGCCAATAGGAACGCTCTCTCTTGTTTAAAGCCTGAAAACATGAGGAGGTGCAGAAGTCTAGTTTTTCTCTCAGAACACTTGAATTACAATATGCTGAAAGGTTATTGTGGAATTTTTGCCCAATGATGCCAAAAACATACTGCCTACTGCCACTTTAAATGTTTTCTTCTGGTATTCACTGCATTACACAACTGTATTACCTTTAGCTTTTGAGCTGTTTGATTATATCTAAATTACTGATATGTATTTTAAGAGACCTATAGCTTTCATATTGTATGAAACATGACATTTTTGTAAGTATTTCATTATTTTTATTGGATTGTTTTCCACTGTTTGGTTAGGTTTTTCTGCACACTTTGTGTGCTTCTTGTTGTTGTTTAACTTTTGTTGTATTTTTTTAAATTATGTTAGTTTAGATCTTTCTTCTTTTTTTGTTATTGTTTTTTTTTTTCTCCTGGGGTTAGGGGGAGATCCTTTGTATAAGCCCCACATACAGCATATATGCATCACAATTGGTCATTTCTACTGGCACTTGCTAACCAGCTTTTAAGAGTATTATTGGTTATGCTTATTTTCTATCTTATTTATTCTTATTCTATTCTTAATATTGTTGTGTGTTCTATCTTTTGCTGCTGTAACTGAGAAATTCCCCCTCGGGGATTAATAAAGTACCTACCTACCTACCTGTGGCTTCTTGATCTCTCCTGACACATGTCTTTTTCTTTTTTTTTTCATTGACTGGATTTGTTTTTATTTTGTGCAGTTTTATATATGTGAAAATAAATAAATAAAAATGAAATCACCACACTCACAAACTTAAAATATTGTCACATTATCGATATTGAGATAGAAACAACGACAACAACAACAACAACAGAATGTACCAGTCCCTTACCATAGATATCTTTGCCCAGAGGACCGAGGTGGTTCCGGACCACTCTGTGGTGCCTCCTGGCCCTGCTGCCCGTCACCTTACCCATCTTGCTCGCCACACCACCACCACCACCACCATCACCCAGCTCAGCTCGTCCGGGCTCCCACAACAAGTGCAGGTACCTGAGCTCTTTGTCGTCTCTCTGTCCGACTCGACCCAGCACCACTTTGCCCTCCCCGGTTCCGCTCATCCCGAACCCGACAGCAGCAGCGGTAGTGCCTCCAGCCGGGTCCAGGTTACCACCCAGCTGCTCTGCGTCCACCACCACCGCCTCCTCCTGGGGTTCATCTCCTCCAGGTCCCGGCCCCAGCATGTACTCCCCCTCGGAGCTGGAGCGGTCGTTATCCGAGGCTGTTGCAACGATTGGGCTCCACCCGTCCATGCTTCACCGTGACATATGGATGCTGTGTTTACACTACGGCCCTCACTACTACTACTAGAAGGACATAAAGCCGTCATTAATGTCGCTCAACTTTCACTATATGGCAACCGAGCCGTCAGCGACGCCATGGGGCCATAGCACGGCACGTCAGCTCATAAACTCCCCCCATTAGAGTCTCTCCATCCTGGGTAACGTGCAGTGTTTCAACAGCAAAAGACACCCTTCCTTTAGCCGCGTCAAAATGTCCCCTATTTCTCACTTTCCATTATCGGGTAAACGTTAGTGGTGTGTCTGTCGCGAACGAGTCGGTTCATTGAGCCGGCTCTTTTAAGTGAACGATAAGAGCCGGCTCCCGTCCGAGAGACTTTTTTTTTTTTTTTCTTTCTTTAATTACAGTTTTTCTCGATTGTTTACACACATTTTCTGAAAGCATGCCTCATACTCTCAGAACTCTACACACAAATCAAAAAACACACACACAATGGGCAAAACCCCTCGATTCTCCTGCAAAATGAAACTTTACATTCAAAACAATGTTATTTCTTCTCAAAATGGTATTTTGTTTTCAAATGACACACACAAACCATCATATGAATAGACATTTATAAGAACCAGTTGAACACTGATGTGCTCAATGTAAAACACTATGATGAATGGAAAACACTTCTTCTCCATTCATCATAATGACTTAGGCCTTTTTTTTGTTCAGTGTTACACTTACTACAGACAGTACATACATAAGTGTGTTGTAAAATATTTTAGAATATTGTTTTTATACTCAGAACACACAAATACACGGTAACAAATATATTTTATTTTCCCCACAAAAACAATGTACACAGTGAACATCCCAACCAACACGAAGTTGCACATACAGTGGTCTACATACAAAACAACAGAGGAATTTACTGTATACAGTTACAGTAAAAAAAACGAAAAAAAAAAACTATGCTGCATCCTCTCTTCTGTTTCGGTATGGCCACAGCACCTCATCCACATCACAAGCAATGTTTTCCCTGGCCAAGCAGCGGGGGAAATATCGCTTAGCATGTCGAATCCAGCCATGAAAAGCATCAACTGATTGCTAATTGTAACACTGTGTGACAGGTGTTTGCCCATGTGATGAGTCAGTGTGCATAGTAGGGCAATTGACTTTATAATTTTGAATGACAGTGTGTTCCTTGTGAAAACGAGATTTTCTTCATGAAAATTGTGCCAAATGCAGAGAATTGTGTGTAGTGTTTTGAAAAAAGTGTGTTTTAGAACTGCAATTTGAGTGTAAAGCAGGAATTGTGCTTGTAGTTTAGCAGAATTGGTTCAGGGGGTTGGTGCATGAGTTACATGTTGTGGTCATTGTGTGTCAAGTACCAGTATTTGTGTGTAAACAATTGAGAAAAACTGTAATTCAAGGTAGAATGATCTTCTCCGCGCCACGGGCACTCCATGCACTGATGATACGTGTCCACAGGGGCGTTTTTTATCGCGAGGGGACGCAACGCTTCCCAACATCGGACGCTTGGTGGACTGTCCTAGACACAGGCTGTCCCCACCTGATTGGACGAAAGCTTTCCCGCCGTGGCTGCTGCTCCCAGCTTTCAAACCGGAACCAGTATGGAGGCTCGTTTGGAAACTTTCTTCTCTTATTTCACGAAAATAGTTCACCGAAATGTGTTTCTGAGAACATTTGAGGCGAGAAATAAGCCATGCAGTTTCTGAATCTATCTTTATTTTGGATCGACAATGTTTATTTTAAAAGATTCTCGGGAGTTTCGAGAGGCGGCGAGTCGCATCGGACGACCGTGATTTACATAAAGTAGACTAGACCTCAACTCTATGCAAATGAGGAGCGGGCGTTGTGATGCTCCGTTTCTTGAATCGCACCGCCACGCTACCAGAATGCATTGCGCGGCTGCCTACATAGACACTGAATGGGGAGCGTGGAAATGACGGAGCCTGTGGACAGCCTGTGTCTAGCAACATGCCCACCAAGCGTCCGATGTTGGAAAGCGTCGCGTCCCCTCGCGATAAAAAACGCCCCTGTGGACACGTACCATGACTGTGACTGAATGTTGTGTTAATGACATCTGTACGACCAATCAGGTGATTCCAAACAAGGATCATACCATCAAGCAGGGAGGGCGGGGGTGCACGGCGCGCTGACGGTCTACAGGTACAGAGCAGGAGGAAGAGGAGTAGAGAAAGAGAGAGAGGAGTGCGGTGCGTGAATAGCAGACAAGATGAGTGACAGTCGGAAACGAAGCAGCATGTAAAATTACGATATTCTGGAAATTATAAGGTTTAGTTTAATTAAATTTAATAATTTAAGGGATATATGCGCAAACATACTAATCATAGGTCAAAACAGCGCTAAATTTGGTTGAATTATAAAAGGCAGAAGTGGTAAAATAAAGAGCCGTTTGGGAGCCGAAAGAGTCGGCTCTTCTTGGTGAGCTGAGCCAAATGATCTGGCTCACTAAAAAGAGCCTGAATTCCCATCACTAGTAAACGTAGTAAAAGGCACACCCATTGTACAGTCAACAGAGCCCAGTGCAGCGACGGCCAATCAGATTCCGTGTTGTTCATTAACTCTTGTCCAATAGGATCCACGCAACCGGGCAGCCAATCAGACAGTCTCATAGCTCTGCGCAGGCGCACCTTGAAAAATCAAACAGTCACAACCAGGTAATGAAATTAGCACGTGCCACCTGCCAAATAACAGGGCAAATGTTGGCTGTGGCAGGTAAAAGTTTCAGTTCACCTGCCACCATGGCAGACAGGTTTACCTTATCCTCCTGAGACCCAGCCCATTGACATGGATCCTCGTGCATATCCTCTTCCTCTTTCGACCTACTCTCTCTACCCCTGGTGTATTGTAAAGAGGACATCCTAGGCTTTCCAGTGATATGGCATGTGTTGTTTTTAATCAAGTTGAATGTATTCTTGGTTTAATATCACTCTCTAGCCATAATCTGTTAATTTGTTTAGTCTTTTCACACTGAAATAGTCCTGTAGTCCACTACAATGAACAATAAAAAAAAAAGTTTAACAAGCCTAAACTGTTAAGATTTTCTTTTAACCCTAAATAGGAAGGAAATCACAAAAAAAGTAATTGGAAGACACTTTTTTAACTCGTATATATTAAGAAATATTATTGTTAAAAAGCAATTCTAAAGCCTAAATTAAATATGGGGTAACACTTCATTTTACAGGACCCGCAAATTTTACTGTAATTAGGTGATAATTAGCAAGTTAACCTATTAGAAATTTCTTTGGAATTACTGCCAAATTATCCCAATATTTACCTCAACATTACTTTATTATAAACATTATTTAATAATTATATTCCGCTATTTCTCAATAGCTGGAAATTAATTTAATACATTTCCAGGAAAAGAATACAAAGTTAATTGATATGTTTCATTTCCATATCTGCTGATAAATAGATAATAATTAGCAAATAACTTCTTTGAAATTTCTTAATTTTTTTTCTTATTAGACAATAAGTCATAGAGTGGTGAGATTTGTGCCTGATCAGCAGTGTCTTCTGTTAGTTTTCCACCTTTGATGAAGAGCAGCGCACAGCCACTTCTCAAGCCTCAGGGCCCTATTTTAACCATTAAATACTATTTTTGCATATAATCATTAAATAATGTTTATACAAAAGTCATTTTCGATCAATTTTGAGGTAAATATTTGGGGTAATTTGGCAATAATTCCAAAACAAATTTCAAAGTTACTTGCTAATTACCCCCTGATTACCATGAAATCTGCGGACCTGTAAAATGAAGTGTTACCGAATATTGTCATGGATTAAAGTTACATGATATATTCCATATATCTACGGACTGGTACCACTGACTCAGTGTTTACAATTTTAAAGTGTTCTACTTAGATTTCAGAAGTGGCAGACAAAAAAATTGTGTGGCTGGCAGGTGAGGAAAAAGGTGAATTTCAGACCCTGGTCACAACACACATTCATTTGTATCCTCTCTTTAATGTATGTTTCATCAGGTAACATGTAAAAAGAAATGCACAATCATTTTGAAACACCACACCCTCCACATAAAGGTTCATATAATCTAGATTTCCATGATATGAAAAATGGCATACTATAATGTATGTAAATATTGTATTTTGTGAGGAATAACAATAAGGAAACATTCACGGGACAAGGTGCCTTGCAGTAATAATCAGTTTCCAACATGATGATGAAGTAGAATGGGCCATGAGATAAATACCAAAAAGGAAATATACACAGAGTTATGCTTCTTTTTTTAGACTTTCATCTAATCTTTGTTTTCTCTTGTGAATTACTGAATAATTCTACTTCTTTGGCCCCGTAAACATTATCAAAATAAAGAAAGGAAAATCAGTCTTTGGTTGAAATAGTCAAGTTCCGTTTACATCTGACAAGGGTTTTTAAGTAGGATCCGTCTTACCTTAAAGGGTCAAAAGCCAAATAATGTTGGGAACCACTGATCTGTAGGATGGTATTCTGTCAAAAATATTTGGTCTTGTGGGGGGAATTAATATAAGTGCTGGAGGTAGCAAGTCTGAGGGACTTAAAGGGCGGGTCCATCTGCATTATTTTCCTTTTTTTTTTTTTTAAATGGAAATGCACACTCAGCCATTAGCAAAAAGCAGTGACGTAGGTTACCAAAGTAAGCTAATCAATAAGGTTATGAATAATGTGAATGCTAGAACTAGCTGAGTCAACGTTAGCTGTGCTAAGTTTGGAAATAACTGAAAGGGTTAGTATGGATTTTTTTGAAGAGGGGTTGTATGTGTACTCCCGTGTTCTGTGAGTTAAAATTACTGTTTTTGTGAATGGAGTCTGGTGGCTTTGAAGAGAGCGGTATAACAGCTTCTGTTCCCCGTTGGAAAGGGCTGTCTTATGGTGAGGTAAAGCGGGTTGTGGATGGGAGCAGCTGAAAAACGTATTTTAGCGACCTAAAAGAAAAATCAATATCAGTTTAAGTATACATTATATTTAGAATATTTTCATCACTTTACCTTGCCATCAGACAGCCCTTTCCGACAGAGAACTGAAGCTGTTATGTCGCTGTCTTCAAAGCCACCAGACTCCATTCACAAAAACAGTAATTTTACCTCACAGAACACAGGAGTTGCTGGTCTACCGCTGCCTTGATCAGTAACTTTGTGTTATTTTGTGACTTTTGGATCCGAACTAACGTGGCGTCCACAGCAATACATTGCTTAGCTTCAGTGCCGGTACTCCTGTCTGCTTCTTTAAACTGGGAGCATGCCGACCGCCATCAAAGTTATTGTATGTAACATTACTACACTGAATATAAATTTACTGTATATGTAGCAGCGTCATCATGCAGAAACCTATATCAGGTCACGAGGGAAAACGTTTTTTAGAAGGGTTTGGGAAAATAGCATTTTGACGCTAAAACATACATCATTCAACCAAAATTAGAATTTTCAGCTTTGAATATATAAGCAACACCTATGTGAAGAAGAATTATATAAAAACCTAAAAATAATAATAATACAAATATTGGACCCGCCCTTTAAACAGAATCTTAGGCGTAGCTTTAACACGCTTGAGTAAAACAATCAGAAGTCAAGTTTCAGTCCTGAAGACATGGAGGCTCCAGCTTGTGCCAGGTAGTTGGGGAATGCGGGTTCAGTCCCTAATGTTTCTGCATCTTGCTCAGTAGCCATCAGTCCAGCGTTATGAACGTGCTGCCTCAGCTGACTGTCGTGAGCGACACCCTGCTGCTTCAAGTATCCTTGCTGACAAAACAGTGGCGGCTTGCGATGGGTAAGGGATGAGCGGAAACATGTTTCTAAAAGACATGAGAAAACACACACATCTGTTTTACCATAAAAATGATCATGCCACAGAAATATATAATTTCAGAGAAAACAGCATGTAAAAATACAGTTTCACAGCTCAGCCAACTAGACAGCTAAAACAAAGAAGTAAAGTGGTGAAACTCTGGTGCTTTTTTGACAATGGCCGCTAGATGGCACTGCTGTAACGCTGCCGCCATTTTGGACTGTAAACGCCAATGAGTCCATGGCCATGAATGTATAAAGAGACGTCTGTAAATCAAAGGATAATCTTTTTCGAGGTAAATCAACTTCCCAGTACAAACACTGAAATAGCTTTCATTTAAATCATTATGCAAGCTTATATGACATATCCTGTTCCTGCTAGCTGCATTTGGCTGTAATAATGGATATACTATTCCATAGTATGCAGCTTTACCTGCATAGAAGGCCCTGAGGTCAGTCTGGACACAGTGCTCCAGGAAGCGTCGCAGTGGCTGGATGTGAGATATGGGAGTATCCCATTCTGCAAGGAAGTCCTCAACCATGTGGTGGATTGCCTTGGGCCTTGGTAACGGCCAGCCATGAGGACGGAGCTTCATTTCTTCCTCTGGAAAAAGAAGAACTTTCATTAACCTTCATTCAGAGTTTGTTCCCTGTCAAAACTGCAGTAATTCTACTATACAGCATTTCTACTCACCGGTAGGAAGTTTATCATAGTAGTATAAAACAGGGTGCAGAAAGTTGGATTTATAAGCTTTGGTCCAGTCTGTTTCAGCCCTGTTCCGCCCCAGATAGTCTATCTTCTGCTTCCCGTACTGCATGACTAGAACTATCAGTCCCTGGTTGGAGACCTCATGGCCCGAGACAGAGGAGAACTGAGGCAAGGCCTGGAGTGTAAACTCTTCAACGTATTCACAGTGAGAGCTAAGAGTCAAGGAGAGAAGAAAGCACCATAATATGATGAGCATAAAAAGGGAGTAACTGTACATTGGGTTATTGTGAAAAGGTCAAGTAATTTCCGGCAACATAATTTGGTGATTTTACGCCTATGGAGAGCAAAATTCTACGTAATGAGTTTACACAGGGAGTTATATTTACAGGGTGAATAGATAACCTTGTACAGCAGATGTGTTTTGTCAGGATTGCTCACTGAGGACTTTGCTCCCTTGGCATCCAGCCACTGCATTCTCACATTAATTAAAATAAGCCAGTTAAGGTGGTTTGGGCGTCTAATACCTCCTGGCCAGTTGCCAGTTATTACTGGTGATATCAAAATAACACATGCTTACCCTCGAAGAAGTATAACATCGCCAAGCACTTCAAACATTTGGTATGGCCCAGAGGCCTCGCCGATCCGCTTCAGAATCCAGGACTGCAGCTGCGTTGTCAATAGTGTTGTCGATTGCCACCGGTTACTATGGTAACGCTGTTCAAGTACACGATGTACAGCTCGCACTGTGGCAGAAAATCCATACAGTGTATTTAAATATCACCTTAATTGCATGCAAAACTGGTACAAAAGGTCTGCTTCATTTAAAGTTACAATCTTGAAGATCTCTGTTTGGTTCTCTTTGACGGCAAATCCAAACAGAGTCGGGAATTCCTGGGAATGTAAAAAAAAAAAAAAAAACATCTGTTTGACTTTCACCTGTGTAACGGAAACCATGGACAAAGCCGCCAGCAGATGAGCGGTAGTCTCGGGAGTGAGCAGCGGTTCCCAGCACAAACAAGCCAGGGTTGTTCTTCCCTTCATACACGGCTGACACAGCCGGCAACCTCCCTTTTGCATTGTCACTGTTCATTGGGCAGGCAGAGCTATAGGGAGATTGAACATTATATAAATAAAACAGCTTGGACTTTCTTATACATAGTAATGATAAAAGAGAAGGGCATTTGTTGACAGGGCAGAACATTACTTAATGTATTGATATAGACACAATACAATAAGCCTACCATGTTACATGAGTCTATACCTGTCAAATACGCTGAAGTTGAATCGGAATCCAAGACACCGAATCACTCTGTCGTAGGGCTTTCGCATAGAGAAGTTGTCGATGTGATGACCTGCCATTTCTTCTTCTGTCACATCAGAGCTGTTCTTCTCTTCCTGGTGTTGCACGTACTTCCTTAAAGTCAGGTACAATTGTCCCTTCTCATTATTCTTTGCGCCTGATCTCCTCCTTCCTTTCTCCTTTCGTTGAGAGATAGCTATTTTTTCCAAGCGTGCTTCCGCCAACCCATCAAGAGACTTCAGCTGATAAGTGTCTAATAGCTCATTATTCACAGCTCTGAAAAACAAAAACAATAAGTCACTTTACATTAACAGTGCTGATAGCTCCAATGCAGAACAGTTGGTGAAATTGACATATGCAAAGCATCCATGTAGAACACTGATTTCCAACCAGGTACTTGTACCAACTGGGTACTTCTGCAGTTGCCAGGGGCAACGTGAAAAATGTGGAGTAGCTCAACTGATTAAAAAAAAAGAAAAAGAAAAACTAGAACTACCGCCTCGCTTTTGTATGCTTCCGCCAACAAGTCAAGTTGCACTTGCAGTCTGTTCAAAATGTCAACACTACATGTTTTTTCCTGTTAGACGTGTGTGAAATTGTCATAATTAGCGTACAAATTCTTGAGTTATGGCCAAAAATGTGTTTTGCAAGGTCCTTTGACTACCAAATTGCAATCAGTTCATCCAAGTCCCAAGTGCACGTTTGTGCCAGATGTAATGAAATTCCTTCCAAGCGTACCTGATATATCGCTTTTAAAAGAATGGGACGAACGTAAGATCACAGTGACCTTGACCTTTGACCACCAAAATCGAATCAGTCCATCCTTCAGTAAAAGTGGTAGTTTGGGCTAAATTTGAAGAAATCCCGTCAAGATGTTCTTGAGATATCGTGTTCATGAGAATGGGACATACGTGAGGTCGCAGTGACCTTGACCTTTGACCACCAAAATCTAAACAGTTCATCCTTTGAGTCCAAGTGGACATTTGTGCCAAATTTGAAGAAAATTCCCTCCAAGCGTACCTAAGATATGGCATTCATGAGAATGGGTTGTACAGACGGACTGATGGATGGACAACTCGAAAACATAATGCCGGCCACGGCTGTCGCAGACATTATGACTTGAATAATACATTTCTATCCACATATTGAGTCAGCTCTAAAACCTGAACACCACGTGTTGCAATTGAGAGTGAAAACTAGTTAGCAATCAATCGGCAGTTGTGCCATTTTGACTGAACAACTTTCATAGGAATGAACGGGACCCCGCCTCCAACACTGTATTCTCTTTATACATCCGTGGTCTAAACAGTTAGCTAAAAATAATTAAAAAAAATATTTGAATTGAATAAATTGTGAAATGGCCTGTATAAAAGTAATGGATAAATAGTTCAAATATTTAGCTAAAAGTCTTGGATAAATGGTTAAAACAGTTACTGTAGCTAAAAGTAATGAATAAACAGTTGAAATAGTTAGCTAAATGTCTTGGATAAATAGCTCAAATAATAACTAAAAGTAATGGATAAATGGTTAAAACGTCCAGCCTCTGCCATTCAAAGTGGTAGTTGTAAGAATACAGACTAGACCAGTGGTTTTCAAAGTGGGGTTCGTGGACCCCCAGGGGTCCTTCAGGGGGTTCCAGGGGATCCCCAGCAAAAAGGGTAATAATTAATTTTCACTGTAATTCCATCCATAAGTAACACAATGACAAAATGTATGACTATTTTGGTCATGGGTTTCATATTTTCTGTAATAAAACGTCTAAAAGCAAAACTCCTTTTATGGGGACCCTGGAAAAAATCTTATCAAATAGGGATCCGTGGTCTAATTTGTGTCAGTTTAGGGGTCCTTGATGTGAAAAAGTTTGGGAACCACTGGACTAGACCAAACCGACCTCAACACTGACACTGAATTAACTTATATGAAAAAAATATTGTAAATATCCACTTATATAATTAATAGTGGTTAAAAAAACATCCAGTTTTGGGGGCTACATCTGAAAAAAAGGTTGGAAACCACTGATGTACAAGTAGCCCACAGCTAAATCACAGACAGAAAAGATAAGGGAGGAAATGACCAAATCTTTAGCACTACCTGAGATCTCCAACATAATGTGTTTGCCAAGCCAGTCGAACAGGACTCGAGCTGAGCATGTGCACCCGACTTGCTCTTCCCAAGATGCTCTGGGCTGTTTCAAAAGCCGAGTTGCCCTTTCCCAGAATAAGTACGGCCTGGTCCTTGTAGTCCTCAGGATTAGTGGAGATGGACTCATAGCCTTCAACCAGGTCAGAACCGACGAACTCTACCTTCTGAGGAACCCACAAACCTGTGGCTACCAGAAGGACGCTGATGGAGAGAGGAGCAGAAGTACAACACGATGCAATTTACAATCCAAACAAATGTTAAAGGTTCATCTCAGGTTCAGTGTGACGCACACTACCTGCATTTGTAGTGTGACGCATGTTGATCAGTCAGGATGTAGTTCCTGCCCGTGGCCGACTCCACTGCCCTGATCCTTCCGATGTCCACACCATACTGGACCCTCAGCCCGAGCTCCTTCTCATACATGGACAGATATTCTGGGAAGGTATCAGCTGATGGGAAAAACTCTCTGCTCAGTCTTCTCATCAGGAGGTCGGGTTTATTGCTCAGCAGCGAGTTCCAGTCATGGCGCATGTTGAACTCTCGGTTGTGCCTTCCTGTGTAGATCTTATTAATACTAATGAGCTTCCTGTGCCTGGGATACCTTAACACACAAAACAGAGCAGAGAAGGTAGGTGTCAAAGGTGATTCAGGAGGGTAGACAGACAGGTGCAATTTTCACCTGTACCATGTGACATGTTTCACAAAGTTTCCTACTTGTTAAAGAAGCTGCCCGGCACAGAGTTCCTCTCTAAGATGATGTAGTCTCTTTTAGCCTTGGAGAGGAAATATCCCATCTGCAGTCCTGAAGGCCCAGCTCCGAGCACACAGTAATCATAGTGGCGGGTGCCATTGTGCTGGTGGTTATCAGGAGAGCATTTGACACAGCCAATCAAGATGAAGACGATCAAACGAGGAAGGTTTGAATCCATAACCTGTTGGACACGACGCAATGCGGTAAAAGTGTGAGTGATTATATTATAACGTAATAAATAAAATCACATAATAAATCAATAAATAAAATCCATTAAACATTTAGAATATTGTACCATAAAATCTCTATGGGTTTGCTTTTAACATCCTGCTGCTAAAACACAGAGGATTTTGGAACCTAAAGCAAAAGCAAACAAACTAACAACAAAAATATCCACTTGTATACCACTTGGCAGTATTGGGACCAATATGGTGAGAATAATTCTGAATTAATTTAAAGCTTCAGTAGGCAGAATGTTTTTGGCATCATTGGACAAAACTCCCATAATAACCTTTCAGCATATTGTAATTCAAGTGTTCTGAGAGAAAACTAGACTTCTGCAAGTTCACACTATTTACTCAGTAAGGTCAGTCCTCGGACGACAACATGGACCGAATTATTGATTTAGTACAAATGCATGCCGGGGAAATAAAAAAAAAATGTGCGCATGCTCATGTTCTGAGAGAAAACTAGCCTTCTGGTCCTCCTCATGGCTCTGTTTTCAGGCTTTAAAAAATCTAGCCCGTGACGGGAGACTTTGACCAATTACAGGTCATTTCAGAGAGAGAGCGTTCCTATTGGCTGTTCATTCAACGGAGGCAGCTGTCAATCACCTGCAAACTCTGATCAAACAGTCAAACTAGGCAACGCTGATAAAACATGAATTAATAATCTGTTACTGTAATGCCTATTTCAAGCTGGTGGGCGGTGCTTGGTATTTCCTCAACTGATCTCAACATGTCTGCCGGGTCACAAACTTTATCATTTTACAGCTAAACAGTACATTACAAGATGTTCCTGAAAACATTTCAGGCAAGAAATAGGCATTACAATAACAGAATATTGATTCATATTTGATCAGCGCTGCCTAGTTTGACCGTTTGATCGGAGTTCGCGAGTGATTGACAGCTGCTCAGAGACGGCAAGGCTCCAGCTCGGCTCTGATTGGTTGTTTTCCTCTGGTCTGTGAAATCTTACAGATGCCATTAGGAGCACCGGAGCACACAGAGAAACATGATTTATTTCAGATTACCTGTCTCATGCACTACTGTCAAAATATAGTGACCATAAAAAATAACTTATATATATATATTTGCTCCAACTTGCCTACTTCAGCTTTAAGCTATGTCATATTATGATTACCAAAATCACAGCAGCTATCCTGTTTCATCTCTTAATATCATGACATAACATGTTTAATAAAAAATAACTTTTTTTAAAATCATATTTGCTCCATTTCTTCCCACTGCAGCTTAAATCATAAAATAGGCCTATATTTGTTTGTTTAATAGCGAGTTGTTTGTAAATTCTGTAAAGTCTTAAATATAATTGTATTACTTGTATTAGTTACTTCCCTCCTAGCCTGCAGGGGCATGTAGGGACATGGATTAGGCAACTAAAACTGATCTCAGACTGGGCTTCATCTTTGCTCGCTACTCTGAATATAACTATACAAATTCAGCCCTATGGCGTCAAACTAGACAGGTAGATAGTAATAATATAGCGTGTGCTGAGAGACAGCCTCAGGGTGAGGATCCCCCGGCTCTCCACCAACTCTCCAGCCGATGATCTATCACTCTCCTGAGGATGCGGCGGCTGCCATCGCCCGCTTAACCAGATGTGAGGTCGGCTACTGCTCTACTATCACACATCAACATGTAACAGACCCACGTTACCTTTTAGATCAGTCGATCCCTCTTGCGCAACATCTGTGTTATGGCATGTATCAAACCTGTCGAGACTGCTACATGTTTATTATTTTGCATTTTAAAGCGAGATATGTGTGTGTGTGTGTTTACCCCCTCCGAAAAAATCCACTAGTACAGCCCACTTCCCTCTTGGATAACAAAAAACCAATGGAGGGCTGCTTGCATAAGGGGCGTGATTACAAAATACCATAGAATAGAGTAGAATAGAAAAGCTACTGAGTGTTAGATGTGCCCCAGTATCTGAGCATTGTCATGATGATGATGATGCATGTAGCTACACAGCATCTTTTTCATTTAAAGCACTTAAAGCAGCAGTGGGTAGAAGTGGAGCAAATATGATTACAAAAGAAAGTTTATAAAATGGTCACTATATATCCTGACAGTAGTGCATGAGACAGGTAATCTGAAAACAAAATCATGTGCATCTGTGTCCTCCGATGCCTGAGGGGGGGCTGTGCGTTCAATATAATGAAAGATTAGATTTATTTTTGTACAGATTTATTTTGTAGATTACCTCACTTTTCTCATTTTTACTAATTAGAATTTATGTAAGTTAATTAAAGGGACTGTTTGTAACTTCTTACAGGTATGAATCAATCCGGGTCGGTGTCCCATGCGTGCTCGCGTGTGGCTACGCTGTTCAGACTCAGACTCCAACACAAACTACACGGAAGCACCAAAACCGCAAAGTTATATCTAGGGAAGCCCGTCTTGCAAAACAGTGTTGGCCGCGGTTGGAAGACGCGGGGGGGGACCGTAGCTTTGGTCTCCAGGGCCGGAGTCTCTGCTCCTCTGCATGCCTGCCTTCACTCAGCTCGCTCCACCTCTACACATGCATGCGTGCACACTACACACTCCAGAAGAGTTAGTAGCTCTGAGAATATCTAGTGAATGTACAGTGGACGTTTGTGCAGAAATAAATGCTGCAGCTCCTCCAGACCAACAGAGGTTTCCCGTGTCTTGTGAAGTGACGGGGCTCCACAGCAGGAACGTTATTGTCTCTGACCGGGTGCCGGTGTCTTCCCTGTTCCCTCCGGCCGCGGTCGAGAGGCTAAAGCAGGAAAAGCCAACACTAGGATCAGCATTGATTCATGGAGAGACCTTCGTCTGGTCAGCTAACATTACTGCCAAGCAGGTGAAATATAGAGTGATATTGTGCTTTTAGCTGACATGTGACGCCTCACTGTTTTGAGCGATGCTCGTTCATGTCTATGTAGAGCGAGCACAAGCGCGAGCCCGACGCTGACTTTCGTTGACTTAACGGCCACAGGTGTCGCTGTTAACAAGCATTTCTGAAAGTTATAAATAGTCCCTTTAAGTAATTGCGTAATTTTTTTAATGATATCGCGATAATATCGTTATCGTGATATTTTTTGCTATGATAATCATATTGAGAAAAATTTATATCGTGACAGCCCTACAACAAATGTCTGAAAGTTTTTGTGATAATAAAGCAAGTCTATAAAAAGTCAAGAGCCCTGTTTTAATGCTTAATCTGTTTGAGCATTTTACATTAACCCCCACTGACCAATAAAAGCATCCACAATTGCTTCAGAAGTCACGCCGAAACTAGCAAAAAGAGGAAATGAATCTGTCAACATGCTGAGAATTTGAATGCGTTTTCCTAAAGGCTTTGGATGACTTGCAGAAAATGTTGAGTGTCACAACACAATGGGCCAATCAGAGGGCAATGTTGTTAAAACTGCCATGTTCACCATCGTCACCCATCATGCAGATCACCACGGGTTTATGTGAGGTACTGATGCTATGACTTTAGAATCTTTGCTTTGTTACTTAATTGGATAAACATCAAAATAAAGAAATGAAAATCACTCTTTGGATGAAATTTTATTAGACATTTAGCCTATCTAGTGACAAGGGTTTGTAAGTAGACGGTGTCTTATTTTAAGGGGTCACAAGCCAAAAACGTTGGGATGTAAGAGGATATTCTCTGAAAACATTTGGTCTTGTGGAGGGTATTATAAAGGGTGCTGGAGGTAGCAAGTGAAACCTAATCAGCATCGTAGGTATAGATTCAACAATCAGAAGTCAAGTTTCAGTCCTGAAGACATGGAGGCTCCAGCTTGTGCCAGGTAGTTGGGGAGTGCAGGTTTAGCCCCCGATTTGTCTGCATCTTGCTCAGTAGGCATCAGTCCAGCCTTATTAATGTGCTGCCACAGCTGACTGTTGTGAGCGACACCCTGCTGCTTCAAGTATCCTTGCTGACAAAACAGCGGGGGGTTGCGTTGGGTAAGGGATGAGCGGAAACACGTTTCTAAAAGACATGAGAAAACACACACATCTGTTTTACCATATAAAAGTTACACAGTTACACAGCTCTGCCACAGAAAGCCAACTAGACGGCTAAAACAAGAACGCTATATCAGGTGAAGGCCAGCTGGGATGATAGCCACAACTAGCCCAGCTTAGCAGAGTAGCATCAACTGTCGTCTTAGCTTTTGACTCTAGTGGAAGTCATGTGATTTGGTTAAGTTGCCTTAAAATGCATAACATGAAGGCATTACAACCTTTCTATCTGTTACACAGTTTGTCGACCTGCATCTCCACTGTTTCTATAGTTACTGCCTTCTGCTTTTGTAGGGCAGTAGCCTATAAACTAAATATATTAACACATAAAAAATAAATAAATACAGAAATTAGAGGGAAATTCATATTTTAAAAACAGTTTTTTTTGCAGCACAAACATATGCATTACCAGCATAGTGGGCCCTGAGGTCAGTCTGGACACAGTTCTCCAGGAAGTGTTGCAGTGGCTGGATGTGAGATATGGGAGCCTCCCATTCTGCGAGGAAGTCCTCAACCATGTGGTGGATTGCCTTGGGCCTTGGTAACGGCCAGCCATGAGGACGGAGCTTCATTTCTTCCTCTGGGACAAAAAAAAAACTTACATTAACCTTCATGCAGAGTTTGTTCCCTGTCAAAACTGCAGTAATTCTACTCTTCAAAAGTACACTTTTAATGGTATACAGCATTTCTACTCACCGGTAGGAAGTTTGTCATAGTAGTATAAAACAGGGTGCAGAAAGCTGGATTTATAAGCTTTGGTCCAGACTGTTCCAGCCCTGTTCCGCCCCAGATAGTCTATCTTCTTCTTCCCGTACTGCATGACTAGAACTATCAGTCCCTGGTTGGAGACCTCATGGCCCGAGACAGAGGAGAACTGAGGCAAGGCCTGGAGTGTAAACTCTTCAACGTATTCACAGTGAGAGCTAAGAGTCAAGGAGAGAAGAAAGCACCATAATATGATTTGCATAAAAAGGGAGTAACGGTACATTGGGTTATTGTGAAAAGGTCAAGTAATTTCCGGCAACATAATTTGGTGATTTTACGCCTATGGAGAGCAAAATTCTACGTAATGAGTTTACACAGGGAGTTACATTTACAGGATGAATAAATAACCTGTTGTTGCAATTCAAACATCATCTGCCAATTCTGGCATTGCCTGTATTGGCAGTCTGCTTGTTAGAATTCCAAATTTGACTTATCATAAGGTCAGGTAGGTCAAAATATATTTCTCGAAAATGAAACACTTCAAAATGTGATACTGGGGAATGATGTTGTACAGCAGATGTGTTTTGTCAAGATTGCTCACTGAGGACTTTGCTCCCTTGGCATCCAGCCACTGCATTCTCACATTAATTAAAATGAGCCAGTTAAGGTGGTTTGGGCGTCTAATACCTCCTGGCCAGTTGCCAGTTATTACTGGTGATATCAAAATAACACATGTTTACCCTCGAAGAAGTATAACATCCCCAAGCACTTCAAACATTTGGAATGTTCCAGAGGCCTCGCCGATCCGCTTCAGAATCCAGGACTGCAGCTGCGTTGTCAATAGTGTTGTCGATTGCCACTGGTTACTATGGTAACGCTGTTCAAGTACACGATGTACAGCTCGCACTGTGGCAGAAAAAAACATACAGTTTATATAAATATCAGACATACATATGTTACAAATCCAAAAGGTTCAGGGAATTCCTGGTAATGTCGAGTGAGACTCTGAGTTTGTAATACTGTAAATGCAAGGGCTTTCATCACCATTGTGTTATCTCATTCGGTGATAGATTGTGACTTAACTGACTTTATTGAAATGAAAATCATCGAGATTATTACTTTATATGCATAATTGTCGAATTTGTCTGCATTCCAATTGTGACCATGAAGTTGAATGTTCATGGTCCACATTTGAGTACTATCAACTACGTGCCCTGACGTTGGAATCAGACCATGTAGAACTAGAGTGTGTTCAAATCTAGGGACTTCCGGGAGTACACTTCAATGTAGTGCACTGTGTGCACTCTGTACTTTCTTGAGTAGTGCGTGTGTAAATTTCAACGGGGTAGGGTCGTCTCAAATCGAATACTCTGCGGCGCACTTATCGGAAATGACGATCGCAACATTTCACCGCGTCTCGTTACCCGCCAAAATATCTTCTTCTTCTTCGGGGTTTTATGGCAGCTGGCATCCTTTGTATTGCATTGCTGCCTCCTTCAGGTTTTACCCGTCCACTACCTGCCAAAATATCTGCCTGCTTTGATCAAGAATACACAGAAAATTAAAGCAAAGTGGAAATTACGTTTCCAATGTCGTCGCCTACGCCTTCGATGTGTCCTCCTGTTGGCTGAAAATGCACCGGTATTTTTACGTATTGTATTGTTTTATTCTGTTATCTATGTAGCCCATAGTCATCTATGAGGTACGTTGTTCAGCACCGCAAAAGCTCCTGCATCATCTGCCGCCATTTTCACATGGTTGAATAGTGGTCGTGGTCCCGCCCCTTCCGCTACGTAGCCAAGATGGCGACAATTGAGTGTGAAAAGTGTCCACGATCCACACTCAACGATTTGACCGTTTTGAGTACAACATCCGTGTACTTCGAGTGCACTGCATTTTGCCATACATCACAGTGTGAACGCACTTATGCACTCAAATTAGTAAGTGTAAGTACAGAAGTACGCGGATTGGAACACACTGCAAGATATGATAGCTGTGGCAGAAAGGATGCTATGAGCAATGACACACTGTTTGCTCTAAACGTCACAAAATAAAATCTGTCGGACTTTCACCTGTGTAACGGAAACCATGGACGAAGCCGCCAGCAGATGAGCGGTAGTCTCGGGAGTGAGCAGCGGTTCCCAGCACAAACAAGCCAGGGTTGTTCTTCCCTTCATACACGGCTGACACCGCCGGCAACCTCCCTTTTGCATTGTCACTGTTCATTGGGCAGGCAGAGCTATAGGGAGATTGAACATTATATAAATAAAACAGCTGGGACTTTCTTATACATAATAATGATACAAGAGAAGGGCATTTGTTGACAGGGCAGAACATTACTTAATGTATTGATATAGACACAATACAATAAGCCTACCATGTTACATGAGTCTATACCTGTCAAATACGCTGAAGTTGAATCGGAATCCAAGGCATCCAATCACTCGGTCGTAGGGCTTTCGCATAAAGAAGTTGTCCTTGTGATACCCTGTCAGTTCTTCTCCAGTCACATCAGAGCTGTTCTTCTCTTCCTGGGGTTGTATGTACTTATTTAAAGTCAGATACAATTGTCCCTTCTTCTCTTTACTCTTTGCACCCATTCTCTTGCTGCCTTGCTCCTTTTGTTGAGCGATAGCTATTTTATTCAGGGGTATCTCCGCCAACCCATCAAGGGACTTCAGCTGATAAGTGTCTAATATGTCATTATTCACAGCTCTGAAAAGCAAAAACAATAAGTCATTTTACATTAACAGTGCTGATAGCTCCAATGCAGAACAGTTGGTGAAGTTGGCATATGCAAAGCATCCATGTAGAACACTGATTCCCAACCAGGGGTACTTGTACCAACTGGGTACTTCTGCGGTTGCCAGGGGCTACATGAAAAATGTGGAGTAGCTCAACTGATTTAAAAAAATAAACAAAAAAATAGAAATGATGACTTGAATAAGAAATGCATATCTACATACTGTATTGAGTTGGCTCTAAAACCTGAACACCAAGTGTTGCAATTGAGAGTGCATGAAAACTAGTTAGCAAGCGAGCAGTGAAGTCTCAGCAGTTAGCTTAAAGTAATGAGAAAAACATTTCAAATTGTTAGATATAAGTCTTGGTTAAATTGTGAAATAATAGCTAAAAGTAACAAACTAACAATTTAAGTAGTTAGCTAAAAGTCTTGAATAAATTGTGAGCTAAAAATAGGCTAATGAATAAACAGTTGAAATAGATAGCTAAGGTTAGGTAAAGCCTTGTTTATGGTCGACGTAGTGAAGCCAGCGCGAGGTATGCGCTCTAGAAAATTACGTCATCACGGCTTTCACGTGGTGCGCAAAGGCTCCACAAGTTGTCACGGTGCTTTGTCGTGCATGAATTTTTTTGTAACTATGCGCCCACTGTGCGCGCTGCGCCTTTCAATTTAGCGTGGATGCCTTCGAGGGAAGACTGGCGGAGCAGGTTCGCCTGTACAGACATCTCTACAACTGGGGAAAGAAGAGGCCTTTTTGCTGCAGGCTGTGAAAGAATATGAGAGATTGTTTTGTAAAAGCTAAAAAAAAAAGGTCATGGAAAGAGTGGCGACCCGGGGAAAACACCGAGAGATGTTAAGTTATTTTGACTTGTAGGTAAGCGACAGTAATAATTACAGTACACAAATGCAATGTTTGGCGGTACGTCGGTGTTTACTACTTTTGACAGGCAGCCTACTTTCCATTTCGGTATCACTCGTTGACTTCTTGCTTTTCCGCAGAATATTTTGTTTGTAGGCCTCCTGGCGTTTCAGAGCACACTACAGCGAGCGACGCGCTGAGCATTAACGCCTCTGTGCATGCTCGTAGCGAGCACGCCATCTACGGAGGCCCGCGCCACAGTGTCTCGCACGAGAATAGACAAAGCTTTATGAATAAACAGTTGAAATAGTTAGCTAAACGTCTTGGATAAATAGCTAAAATAATAGCTAAAAGTAATGGATAAATGGTTAAGTCCAGCCTCGCTCAATGTGGTAGTTGTATGAATAGGACTACAGACTAGAATTCAATTATATGAAAAAAATATTGTAAGTATCCACTTATATAATTAATAGTGGTTAAAAAACATCCAGTTTTGGGGGCTACATCTGAAAAAATGGTTGGGAACCACTGATGTACAAGTAGCCCACAGCTAAATCACAGATAGAAAAGATAAGGGAGGAAATGACCAAATCTTTAGCACTACCTGAGATCTCCAACATAATGTGTTTGCCAAGCCAGTCGAACAGGGTTGGAACTGAGCATGTGTACATAACTAGCTCTTGCCGAGATGCTCTGGGCTGTTTCAAAAGCCGAGTTGCCTTTTCCCAGAATAAGTACGGCCTGGTCCTTGTAGTCCTCAGGATCAGTGGAGATGGTGTCATAGCTTTCAACCAGTTCAGAACCGACGAACTCTACCTTCTGAGGAACCCACAAACCTGTGGCTACCAGAAGGACGCTGAGGGAGAGAGGAGCAGAAATTCAGCAATTCATAATCCAAAAAAATGTAAAATGTTCATCTCAGGTTCAGTGTGACGCACACTACCTGCATTTGTAATGTGACGCATGTTGATCAGTCAGGATGTAGTTCCTGCCCGTGGCAGACTCCACTGCCCTGATCCTTCCGATGTCCACACCATACTGGACCCTCAGCCCGAGCTCCTTCTCATACATGGACAGATATTCTGGGAAGGTATCAGCTGGTGGGAAAAACTCTCTGCTCAGTCTCCTCAACAGGAGGTCGGGTTTATCGCTCAGCAGCGAGTTCCAGTCGTGGCGCATGTTGAACTCTCGGTTGTGCCTTCCTGTGTAGATCTTATTAATACTAATGAGCTTCCTGTGCCTGGGATACCTTAACACACAAAACAGAGCAGAGAAGGTAGGTGTCAAAGGTGATTCAGGAGGGTAGACAGACAGGTGCAATTTTCACCTGTACCATGTGACATGTTTCACAAAGTTTCCTACTTGTTAAAGAAGCTGCCCGGCACAGAGTTCCTCTCTAAGATGATGTAGTCTCTTTTAGCCTTGGAGAGGAAATATCCCATCTGCAGTCCTGAAGGCCCAGCTCCGAGCACACAGTAATCATAGTGGCGGGTGCCATTGTGCTGGTGGTTATTAGGAGAGCATTCGACAAAGCCAATCAAGATGAAGACGATCAAACAAGGAAGGTTTGAATCCATAATCTGTTGGACACGAGGCAATGTGGTAAAAGTGTGAGTGATTATATTATAACGTAATAAATACAATCTCATAATATATCAATAGATAAAACTCATTAAACTTTAAGAATATTGTAGTACCATAAAATCTCTATGGGTCTTGCTTTTAACATGCCTTTAAAACAAGCAAAAAAGACAACACTTATGCCATACCACCATATCCAAAATCTAACACGATACCTAGTCTCATATCACGATATCGATATATCAATATATTGCCCATGGTCCTGGAATGTTATGTCACTCTAAAGACCAAACACTGTAAAGCAAAAAGTACCTTTTATTACTGTAATGTTTGTGTGGATACAATACTCATACTCTATAATGAGAAGCCTGTAATTTGTAACATTTGTATTAACATTTGTAAATGTACATTTCTACAGTTTTTTAAATGATTATAATGTATACTAGTTACTTTTAATTTTAATCTTTTAAAAGCATTTGTTTATTGGAATTTTCTGATGAAAATAAGTCAATACAATGTAAAACATAACATACAATATAGACAATTTCCCATACCTGACAATATGTAACACTATTAGGCTAGTCAGTGTAATTGTATGTTACATCAATTGTATTTTATTATATAATTTATATATATTTTAACAGTTCAAAAAAATCCATCTGCATTTATCTAATGTTTTACTTGAATAATTTAAACAAAAATACCTGTGTTATAATGCTCCTCTCTTGTTGATAAAGAACTTTTACTCACCATTAGGAAGAAGACTCTTTTCTCCAGCTGCTCCAGTGTGTTTAACCCTGTCCAAACTATTTATGTACACAGCAACCGTCCACTTAGTGATCTCCACCTACATTAGACCCTCCTCTTCAGTGGTTTATGTCAACATGTTTTTTTGCACATGACACATAATCCTGTCTCATTTTGCCTAGGGCAGGGGTCAGCAACCTTTACTATCAAAAGAGAGATTTTTGGGCCAAAATAAATTAAAGAACTCTGTCTGGACCCGCAAAACATATTTGAGCCTCATAATGAAGGTAACACAGACTATTAAGTCTAATGCAGTGAGGACCCAAGTCCAAAAGAGAGGCAGGGCATTGAAGAAACATCTCAGGACATTTGGCTGGAAGCTCCTGCTGTCTCTTCAGCAAATGCAGTGTGCTTCTTCTGAAAATGTCTTTCAACATTACTTTTTTGTTGTCGAATCTGTCCATGCACTATTAAATTATTCAAATATTTTTCTTTTTTAGGATTTGGAATCCATAGCTAGCCTATTGAGCTATTAAGGTTCGGCAAAATTAGAGGACAAGGCGCCAGGCCGAAGACATATATAGGCTATGATGCACATTTTAGTTGATTGAAATGATGACAATTTTTATTCAGTGTATAGGCTACATATTTTTTTTTTTACAATTGGAGAATGTAAAACACACTTTAGGCCTACAACAATGATGTTAAAAAATAACCGTTTTGAGGTTTTGATAGAAGGAGGGATCATCACCATTAGGAGCATATATACTTATTAAGTTGCTCTGAGTAGATACTATGGTACCATTAAGTATAAAGTACCTCCCTGATGGTACCCCTATGTACCTGTTTTTCAACCAAAAGGAGATTGATTTATGAATTAATATCAACTGCTGATCTTAACTAGAGTCATTTACATTCTTCAGGTTTTTACTCAAAGCTGAATCCCTTTTTCTTTTTTTTTAAATAAAAAAATAACACTTGTCAGAGAGGTACTGTTGCTGGCTTATAGCTCACAATCTGAACTGGGAACCTGATGCAGAACAGGTCTTTTTTGTCGTCGTCTCTCAGTTCCCACACCGCAACCAGCTTTATTGCAGGACACTGAGTCTTCACAGGAAGCAAGTTCAGATAGCGATACTTCAACGCCCCTAACATGAGAGGTAAAGCAAGCAGAGTAAACTTGTCCTGGCCACCTTTTTATTAACCTTGTTATTGTCATCTTTCACCAAGTTATATTGGACTTCATTTGCTTAATCCTACTCAATACTTGCTTAAGTTTTACCAATTTGAGTTTTGTAAATCAATAAAAAAAGAATGGCCTGGCATCTCTCATCACAATACAACAAAATGTCTCACCCACAGATCTGTTAATCTATGTAAAATAGTTTCTCTCAATACAGACCTAAAGGCAGACAATTAAATCGGGATACATTCTTCTACCATATAAATATACTACTGTGTAGTTTTAATAGATAGCACTGCATCATATTTTATAAGCTCTTTATATGTTTTGCACATAAACTCTTAATATGAAACTAAAAGTGTCAAGTAGTGGAGTAAAAAGTACAACGTCCTCTGAAGTAGCAGTTGTACTTAAGTTGTATTCAAGTACAGAGCTTGAGTAAATGTACTCAGTTACAGTTTACCACTGAGAAGGAGCACAAAACCTGCGGCTGTAAACTGAGTTTGGATTTCTGCCTTATCATGTTTTCAGATTTCCCCACCATATTCACAAAAATGCTTTGTCATGTTTAAGCCTGCACAGTGTGTAATATAAAGTGTGAGTCAGCAGTCACACTTCCTATTTTATTGAAGAGCTACAGCACATCATGGCTGTATAAAAGAGGCCGGCAGGACAAAGCTGTGAGGACACAAAGAACCGTTAACTACACGAGGACCAACCAGCGTAAAGGAGAGACGACATCAGATTATTACAGGTGAGTTGTACACATTGTTACATACATTGTTTTCATATTAAAATGTGTTTATACCACGGTCCGGGTGAATGCTCTGACAGAGTTAACAAACAGATTTAACGATACTGTTTGTCATTTGTAACTTTTTTTAAATCATATTTGCTCACATAACTTTTTTTTTTTTGTTCTTCTTCTTTGAGGTATTAATTTATTTTGTCTTATCTTTTATTTTCTTTGTTTTCTTTGTTAGATAAGTGAAGTACATGAAATGTCATGTCTCTCTTTCTTTGAAATTCTGACTAAACATTTCATTGTATAATTAAATTATTAATATTAATATTGTTAGTCTGTCTGTATGTGTATATATGTATATATGTCTATATGTAAAATCCAATAAAAATATTGTTTAAAAAAACAACAACATTAACATAACATTAGTTTTATGCTAGCGTTATGCTAATCAAGATTTTGTGGAAATCTTGATATTGATTTGGGGACAATGACATGACTGGATAGCTGATCTTGTTATTAAACATACTGTCAAATTATACTTACTGTTTGTCAATTGTGTACGCATGTATGTTATTGACTTTGAATCTTGCTGGCATAACTTTAGCTTTCTGGGGTTCTATGAGCTGAGCGGACTAGAAATATCTCTCCTGTTGCCAAGTTGTGTGTAAGGTCCGTCCTATTTACTGGAGCAGTGAACAATGTTTCCATTGCATAAGAACCTTATAGGATGGTAATGACTTTTCCAGGTATTAGCAAACCCTCAGCGTTACGTTACCAGGGAGACGGAGTGAATGGATTGTGAAAAACTTTAAATTTTGGTTGCATGAAAATATAAATGAATGGTCTTCATTTAACTCAATTTAACCAAATCTACCATTCATTACAGTCTGCATAGATGGAGACCATGAAGAGTGCTAGGAAAAATGATACAGGGGACGTTGGCAGGTATGGTACATTTTTTTTTTTTTTTTTTTTAAATACTTAAATCTGTTTGATTTTAAAGTAAATCATGTTTTTCTCAGAATATGATTTTATGCTTTAAACGCTCTTCCTGAATAACTGTGTCCTTTTTGTGTTCTGCCGTCAGTGATTTATCAGACCAGATTAAAGCAGCCACTAAGGACATTCACGTCCGAGCTGAAAACACACAGCTGATGCTGAGTTACCAGAAGGGACAGATCACCCTGCCGCAGTACAAGGTAAACTCTACACACTAACTAATTAACACGTCACACTTAAAGCTCTATTACGTTTACATTGTCTTGAAAAGTGGATCTTTATGCTTCTGTCAGGTCCTGTTGTGTTCCCTCTACGAGATCTACAAAGTGCTCGAAGAGGAGCTGGACAGACATTCTTCCCATCCAGCTGTTGCACCGATATACTTCCCTCAGGAACTTGCCCGTCTTGAAATGCTCGAAAGAGATCTGGAGCATTTTTTTGGCTCGGATTGGAGGAAGAGGGTGATCGTTCCTGCAGCCACACACAGATATGAACAGAGACTCCGACAGGTGAGCGGAGAGGAAGATGAAGAGTTAATATTCAGGGTAGGCCTGTTGTGATTTAACAGCTGAATATTGTCCTTATTTTTTCAGATTGGCAAAGAGAGCCCAGAGCTGTTGGTGGCCCACGCCTACACTCGTTATCTTGGTGACCTATCGGGAGGTCAGGTGCTGGGGAAAATTACCCAGAAATCTCTCGGGCTGAGCGTCAACGAGGGGCTTTCCTTCTTCTCCTTCCCCGGTGTGACCAGCCCCAACCGCTTCAAGCAGCTGTACAGGAGCCGGATGAACAGCATCGAGCTGACAGAGGAGGAGAGGGCGGCGGTCCTGGAGGAGGCCGTCGCCGCCTTCGAGTTCAACATCCAGGTATGAGAAGAGGGATCAAAGAGCAGATGTACTGTATACATGGACAATGTGGTGTCAGTGACCAATAAAAGCAGCCACAGAAGTCACACTGAAAACTAGCAAAAAAGAGGAACTGAATCTGTCAACAGGCTGATAGTCTTTATGTTCTTTCCGCCAGGTTTTTGATGACTTGCAGAAAATGTTGAGTGTCACAACGGAAACAGCGGACCAATCAGAGGGCAACGTTGTCAAAACTGCCATGTTCCTGTCGTCACCCATCATCGTGGGTTTGTGTGTGGCACTGACCACTATTGGGATGGGAATCTATGCCATGTAGACTTAAAGGTGCAGTAGGCAGAATGTTTTTTTGCATCATTGGGCAAAAATCTCATAATATAACCTTTCAGCATATTGTAATTCAAGTGTTCTGAGAGAAAACTAGACTTCTGGACCTCCTCATGGATCTGTTTTCAAGCTTTAGGAAATCTAGCCTGTGACGGGAGACTTTGGCCAATCACAGGTCATTTCAGAGAGAGCGTTTCTATTGGCTGTTCATTCAACAGAGGCAGCTGTCAATCATTCGCAAACTGCGATCAAACGGTCAAACTAGGCAGCGCTGATCAAATATGAATCAATATTATGTTACCGTAATAACTATTTCTCACCTCAAATGTTTTCATTAACATCTTGTAGTGTACTGTTTCGCTATGAAATGAGAAAGTTGGCTCCTCAACTGAAAGCATTCGGGGCTAGAAATAGGCATTACAGTAACAGAATACTGATTCATATTTGATCAGCGCTGCCTAGTTTGACCGTTTGATCGGAGTTCGCGAGTGACTGACAGCTGCTCAGAGACGGCAAGGCTCCAGCTCGGCTCTGATTTGTTGGTTTCCTCCGGTCTGTGAAATCTTGCAGATGCCATTAGGAGCACCGGAGGACACAGAGGAATATGATTTTTATTTTTCAGATTACCTGTCTCATGCACTATTGTCAGGATATAGTGACGGTTTTATAAAAATAACGTTTTTTAAATCATATTTGCTCCAATTCTACCCCCTGCTTGTAATTTAAATGCACATGCAGCATTTTCCTTATCACTTAATGCAGCAAATTAAATCAAGAGTGGAATTTGTGTTTCATCTATAAACTAACAAGTCACAGCTGAAAAAGTGATTCTCAACTTTTATATGAACTTTATTAAGCAATCCTACACTGTAAAAAATGTATTTTTATGATGTCTGTGTTGAATAAAAAGATCAGAATTTGAAACAAGTCGTAATATGATTTCAAATACTTTAATTCTTTACACGGCATGCAGAAACTTGAGAACACCTTTGTGTGACAGTGACAGGTTTTCATACTGATACATGTAATCAGACGCAACTGAATCTATTCCAACAGTTTTCACCATGACTGATATCACTGATTATTCTAAAATGTCCATTGGCAAATACGGAGTAGCACAAACAAGTAGACCAAAACTATTTACATCAAAAATAATATGGATATGAATTAGAGCACACTTTGCTCTACTTGACTCTGTAGAGCACTTTCCTCTGCATGCGGTGCTGCAGCTCGCCCCTCCTCAACATCAAGTGGAGGACTTTGTAGATGGCGTGCTCTGGATACTTCTGTAAAGTGGAACAGAGAAATATAGCTTTTGTTTTAAATGTTGCTTGATATAAATATGTATTTTGTGCGACTGTACGCGTGCAGCAAACAAGTATTTTGTCCAAATGTCAGTTGTAGGCCAACTATATTCCTGTAAATTAGGGTGATCACACCAGCTGCATTTCAGCTGCATGTCAGCTGCGTTTCTGCTGCTGCTGTCAGCCCTTTCTTTCTACATAGAGTTTGCCTTTTCAGTGGCCATTTCATTTCATTATAAATATCATTTATATTTATTTTAGACAGAGAAAGGTTAAGAAACGTGGGGTAATTTGTAAATAATAGTAATAATAAATTAAAACAATTAAAACTCCGTACTATATTCATTCATGGAGCTCTCCAAGTCATTGCATGTTCTACAACACTGTCCGGCACATATTTCAGAATAAAAGCCTCGTGTTGACAAATGAAGGAATTCTGTCCACAGAAAAAAACGCCTGGTCCTGTGAGTTTAACTTTCTCAAGGCGAAACAGACTTATTTGTCTAAACTCAAAAAAACTTCTGTTTAGTGGTCTCCACCTACTTTAAAACCCATGTAAGCTTAAGTACAAATAAACCCGTCTGATCTTGCCCTGGAGGATATTTGCGAAATTAAGTCCGCCCTCCCCCGAGGGGAAAATGAAACGGGAACAAAGGCACCACCACCTTTATAGCAAGACTCAGAATTTATAGTTGTTTAGCCTTTTTTGTAGTAGTTTTATGCCCATTTGTAGTCGTTACGCATCTCTCTGACACAAAATGACCAACTCTTTGTAATTGTTTTGCTCATTTTGTAGTTATTTTGTGTTTCTTTGTATTTGTTTTGTGTCTCTGTGGTCATTTTGTCACTTTTTATAATGTTTTGGTCTTTTTTGTAATTATTTTGTGTCCATTTGTCTTTGTTTTCTGTGTCTTTGTAGTCATTTTGGGTCTCTTATAGTCATTTAGAGTGTCTTTTTACTTGTGAGTTTCTTTGTGGTCATTTTGTGTCACTTTGTAGTTGTTTTGGTCTTTTTGTTGTTATTCTTTGTCTGTGGTCGCTTCGCCCCTTTTCATAGTCGTTGAGTGTCTTTGTGGTCTCTTTGCATCTCTTTGGAGTAGTTTTGGTCTCTTTGGAGTCATTTTATGTTTCCTTGTGGTCATTTTGAGTCTCTTCCTGGTTAGTCCAGCATCACCGCTAGGCACATGCGCATCACACGCTGTGCGTAGGGCACCAAGTGCTGGAGGGGGCACAAACAGCCTGGCCATAACACTGCCGTTTGCCACTGTGGTGTCACGGACCCTCGCGGTAAAGACAGCTTTGGAGTGTTATTTAGCTCCTTTCCCAGTAAGCTAGCATGACATGGTTGATATTAACGGATTCATCGCAATCTTAAGATTCATATGCCATAGCACTCTATGTCCACTATCTTAAGAGCTGAAACCAGCGACAGCCTTCAAAAGACTTGAGGTTAAAAGTAGGCAAAGTAAACTAAGAACTGAGGAGGAGAATAATTAATTTTAAGATCATGGTGATCAATGAGACATAATAACCTAAATAACCTGTGGTTCTATTTTTCACTTTTAGATTGTTAAATTATGTTAGATATCGGCCTACCAGTAGGCTGCCGCTTAGTTTTTGGCCTATTCAAGCAAGACAATTAGCTAATTGAAATAATTTTGTTAGCGTTTCAGGCCTTGGTTGCATATTTTAGTGCCCATTGTTTTCCCCACTGGTGGCCGTGGTTTTGAGAATATGACAGGTCGTTCATTGTTTTATAGGTTGTATTTAGTGGTAAACCCATCATCATCCCCAGCATACTCTGTCCAAAAATAAATAAATAAATAAATAAATAAATAAATAAATAAATAAATAAATAAATAAATAAATACAGGATATGTTTCATTATGTAATGGAAAAATAAGGTTTAATTTACTTTATGTGCCATTCTCAGACTGACCTGTTTGGTGAAGTCTTGCACGATGCTGTGCTCGGACACCTGCGAGCCGATGGCGAAGCGTCTCTTCAGCTGCTTCTCAACGCGCGAGATCATCTCCTGGTCCTCCAGAGAAGTGAAGCCCTCCACTCCTAGTGACAAAATGTGGTTGAAGAGATGTTAAGAATGTAAAATGATTTGCACCGTGTCCAGTTAAAAGACATGCTTAACCGAGTCCCAACAGTCAGGGTAGATGGGAAGAGCAGTGGTTCCTGGTCTCTTCTGTCTGATGTACCCCCCCCCCCAGCCCTTTCAGATGAGCTCACCACCACGTGTGTTCGTTTGAATTGATTTTAAACTGGGTGTTATTTAGCACAATTATATAAATGTAGATATGGTTATAGCACAGTACAGTCACGTTTGCATTCGTACCACAACCACTGCATGTTTCAACCGTTTATCTATTACTTTTAGCTAACCCTTTCAACCACTTATCCTAAAACTCAAGTTCTGTAACAACCAACACACACACACACACACACACACACACACCCACCTGAAAGGCTGCCAGACATCGCAGCGTCCAGTGTGGAAACCTGGAAGAGTCGAAGGGCCTCATCAACCTCTTCCTCTCCAGCCACAGCCTGCAGCTTCATCTTGGCCAGGGACTCTGCGATACGCACAACAGCCTCCAGCTGCCTGAAGAAGGAGAAATGTAAATGATTACTTAAAGCTGGGGTAGGCAACTTTTGGAGAAGAGTAAGCTAGATGTTGAAAGTAAAAATCCCAGCCCCTCCCTTCAGGCCTTCCTCCAAAGCCACTCTCCCCCAAAACACATGAACGCACAGTGCCCAACGACGAGTCCACGAGACCGCACAAAGGCCAAATGCCAGGGCAGCAAGGTCATCCAATAAAATAATTAATTTCAATTCATTATTTTCATGGACTTAAATTCATTACTTTATTGGAAATTAAATAATCTTTAACCCTTACATTTTTTTAATTATTAATACAGGATATATCTATCAATGAAATTAATATTTCTTTTTTAAAAAAGCTGTTTATTTCTCAAAATAATTTGGGAATTACAAATTACCAATATTTTTAAGTTGTTTATTGTTGTTATTTCCTACTTTGTTGTGCTGTAACATAAGTTAATACCTGCAAGCCCGTTCACCTGCGACGGAGACACTCCGCCAACAAATATATTTGCCCGTATTTTTTAGTGGAGAAGAGCGGAGAGACGCTTTTGGGAGTCTAGGTCGCTTCTGAAATGCGCTGTGGGCGTCTGGTGGAATCCCAAGCATTGTGTAGAGTGGCTGATCAGCTCCGGCGGCCGCATCACAGCCGGAACACCGCGAAGCAGCACCCGGTGTCAAACCATCATCATAAATAGCCCTTTTTCCATCGGGTCATACCAGACTTGAAATCGGAACCAGCGTTTCACTTGATGTTGCCCAATAAAATTCAGAATCTCAACAAAAGACACTGGTGTCTAAAAAACGTATTGACAGGAAAGAGGCAGAGAAAACGGCGAAATCAGGGGCAGTGTGGGCGGGGCACCAAGGCCACTGTGGCTGCAGGGCATACAGTTTTCAGAAGGGCATCAAGGCCAGGCGGGGGGCAACGATGGCCATGGCCATCCATGGCAATTCCATTCCCGACTGATTTATTGATTGCAGTCGGGATGTAATGAGAATTTCAACTAATATAACAAAGAAAACCTTCCAAAATAAATTGCCTACCCTAGCTTTAAGAGCACTGAAATATCAAAAAGTGGAGTGGATGTGTTCATAACTGACGGGTAAATGTGAAAGACACCATATTAAAAATACCTGACAGTGATGGGGATGGAGGGTCTTTTGTCAGTCTCTCTTTCGTGCTCCCTTGCACCGCTCCTCATCACCACGTATCTGTTTTTCAGCTTCTCAGCAGCCGCAGCAGAGAGCCGAGGGCCACATTTACTGTAAGCAAACAGACATGAATGAGCCCAATATAAAGTGCACAGAACTTAGTCGTGAGTGAAAGAAAGTGTCGAGCTTTGCGTGCCGTCAGATATACACATTTAGACTCACGTTCTGGAATAGGCGATGTATTTCTTGAAGGTGGCCAGTGTAATCTCGCCCTCGACGCCCTCCGTCTGTGTCTGAGCACTCAGGTGAACGTTCATCACGTGACGAGCCAGTGTCTACAAAACAGACAAGTATTAAAAAGAACATTAACGTTCCAGCTGCTCGCAAGGATTTAAAGCGGCAAACTTCCAGTCACACATGCGCCTCATTACCATGTCTCTCTGATGGTCATGGTGGTCTTTGATGATGAAGATCATGTCAAAACGGGACAAGATGGTGGGCATGAAGTCGATGTTGTCCTCCCCCTTTGTGTCGTCCCAGCGGCCAAACACAGAGTTAGCAGCTGCCAGCACTGAGCAGCGAGAGTTCAGGGTGGTGGTGATGCCGGCCTGGTGGGGGAGTCAAGATGTCAGTTACATACACACGGTGGTAAGAACTAAATTGACCGGTGTGCACGTGTCATGTATCTGACAATATCTTTGCGTTGGCACTTATTTTGTACGCAAACTAAGAACATTTCTACGCACATATTCGTGAATGAGGCCCATTGTGTTTTAAAAAAAAAATACACAAATGGGTAAATACCTTGGCGATGGAGATGGTCTGTTGCTCCATGGCTTCATGAATGGCCACTCTGTCATCCTCTCTCATCTGAATAACAAAAAGAAGTTGTGTCTTTAATCCTGGGACACAAACAAAAAAGTTAAACACCCTCCTCCTGTTACACAAGATCTTTTTTTACCTTGTCAAACTCATCGATGCATACGACTCCACCGTCGGCCAGCACCATGGCTCCCCCCTCCATGATGAACCCACGAGTGTGGGGGTCCCTCAACACGGAGGCAGTCAGACCGGCTGCACTGCTGCCCTTACCGGAGGTATAAACCTGACGGCACACAAATGGAAGGCTCAGCATCGGTGGGTGAATTAACGTGCTAGCAGAACTATTTCATGATGAATTGCCGCAGGAGAACGGATTAGTACCCCAATAGGTGAGCATCTCTCCACAAACTTGAGCAGCTGAGACTTGGCTGTACCGGGATCTCCCAGCATCAGCAGGTTGATGTCGCCCCTACGAGTTAGACCATCAGGCAGCCTGAAAGGACAGGAAACAAAAGCATTACTAAACATTAGGGCTATCAATCGATTAAAATATTTGATATATATATATAAAATAAAGGAGTGTGTGTTGAAGTACATAAGATTTCTTGTTTGTTTGTTTTTTTATCGTGGTATCGAACGGGTATCGAGAATCGTGGTATTTCACTGGTATTGGTATCGACTACTACATTTCTGTTATTGTGACATCCCTGCACTAAGCTGCTGATTTGCCTCACCTCTTCCTTGAACCTCCAAACAGCAGACAGGTGATGGCCTTTTTCAGATCTTCGCTGCCGTAGATCGAGGGAGCGACGGAGCGCGCCAGAGAGGCGTAGACGTTGGGTGTAGCGGACAGTGCTCTCAGTTCCTCCTCCTCCAGTGGGGTGACTGATCCAGTAGCACCACGACCTGGGAGGAAAAGAAAAAGAACCCATCAACTTCTAACCTTTCCTTTTACATGCTAGAAACACATGTATCACACCAAATACATGAGTGTCTTAATGCAGGTATTCATCTTTACCGGCCCCTTCTGTGTCCATCTGGATGCCAACCACTCGCAGGTAGGATGCACGAATGCCCACGCCGGCGCTTTTCTCGTTGCCTTTGGCCTTCACTGCAGCCATCCTCTTGATGGAGTAGATACCCATGATGGTCACTCTGTTGCCTGGGACCACGCGGTCACACAGATACCTGGACGAGGAGAGGGAAACGGTTTGAACTATCCTTCATGTTTTTTCAGATTTCACACGCTTGCTTTAGAGTGTGCTCTTTACCGATCGCAGTAGAGCTGCAGGTGACGGGGCATCTCTCCGTGAGGCACGGCGTCTGGAGCTTCCTGCAGCCGCAGAGTCTGGAAGTCGACGCAAATGCAGCGGTCGGGGATGATGAAGTAGGGGTCCAAAGGACACTTCACCCTTCCAGCGTTCTCACTGAGAAAAGAGAAAAGTTATTGGAAAAATTAGATGTGCGACACAAATATCTGCATCTCTAAACAGTTGAAATGGTCGTTTGTCAGTCGTTCCTATTGCGTCCTTGGTTACAGACGGTCACACTCACGTATTGCACTTGCGTGGCAGAGCGTAACCCTGCAGGCCCGGAGGCAGCGGGATGTTGCTGATGACAGCGCGACAGCCGCGGCACTGCAGACACACCCTGGTGGCCTTCGCCCTCACCGGGGTGGCCGAGATGATGATGCCGTGTACCTTCACCAGACGAGACACCTGCTCCGACTACAAGGGGAGACGAAAATGTGAGCAGACGGTCGATGATAACGATGAGAATACGACACGCAAAAGGGAGGTGTGCGGGTACCTTGAGGCCACGAATGGAAGCGTGATGCGCGTCGCTCCTCAGCATGACCTGGATGTCCTGGACCGTCTCCTCCCCTGTGGGCCGGGGACGGGTCACCTCGTCGGCTACCTCCTTCGCAGCTTCCTCCAGCTGTGAATTAGACCGAGCCGTTAGAGGAGAGCAATCATGGCAACTGAGGCTGTGTGAATTACGGATGTCACAAGAACCGATACTTCGGTACCAAGTCGACAAAATTCTGAAAACATGACGGTACTCGTTTTTCTACAGTACGGCAGATACCAGGGATCAGGGCTCGAGACTAACGGCGTCCCGGGAACGATAGAAAGTTTCCTGTGTTGAAATCGGCAGGAGGAGAGCTAGTTAACGTTAGCTGTTAGTGAGCAGCACAGTCCTGCTTGGCTAAATAACCGAGCTAACAGCTAAAGTTTACGGAGGTTGCTTTGAGATATATTATGAAGCGTTCAGGCTCTATTCAGTAAAAATTAATATTGGTCGAAGATAAATCATAACGCAATTCTAAGATTTTGGTGAAGGAAGGGCACTTCCATTTATCAAGCTTTCATCGGTTTTAAACTCACCAGCGGCAGGTTCTCAGAGGGCACCTTGTAGAGACAGTCGGACAGATCCTCGTCAAAGCTGGCAAGATCCTCCATCTCCACCTCCACCCAGTATTCCCCCAGGGTGTAGCGTCTCTTAAGGTCATCTCTGATTTAAAAAAGATTTTGGAAAGAATAGTTAAAATAAGTAAAAACAAGCCATCTTAGACAAAGCTGACATAGAATTAGCTATTTATTACTTGGAGCCCGTTAAACCTGCACCTCCTCATGGCTCTGTTTTCAAGCTTTAAAACAATATAGCCAGTGACGGGAGATTTTGGCCAATCACAGGTAATTTCAGAGAAAGAGCGTTTCTATTGGCTGTCTATTTAACGGAGGCAGCTGTCAATCACTCGCCAACACCGAGCAAACGGTCAAACTAGGCAGCGCTGATCAAATATGAATCAATATTCTGTTACTGTAATGCCTATTTCTCACATCAAATGTTGTCAGAAACATCTCGTAGTGTACTGTTTAGCTGTAAAATGACAACATTTGCTCCGACTGGAACACTGGAGGACATGATTTTCTTTCAAATTACCTGTCTCATGCACTTTTGTTAGAATATAAATGACCGTTTTATAAAAAATAACTTTTTTTAAATCATATGTGCTCCAATTCTACCCAATGCTGCTTTAAGTGATTTACTGTTGCACTTATTCAAATTGGGAGACTCATAAGAGACAGACTGAAATATTCATTGTAAGTTTTACTCTAATAATGAAATGCAGGAGCCTACATTTCCCACAATGCAACTCAATAGCTTCTTTCCTCAGACCCTTGCATCCTTTATGTCTACTGCATTCATACTCCAACTTTGTAGAGCAGGCAATCGGTTTTGGGGATTTTAAATCACAGGCCCCAGTTGGGATGACCTTGATGACATCATCAGGGATGATGATCTGAAAAAATGACCATCAGGGATGATGTCATCAGGGTCATTTTTTCAGACTTTAGAAAGCTCCTCCAGATCCTGACTTTATTAAATCATTTTCACATGCTGAGTAACTTAGTAGCTCCACCTCATGATGAATAAACTTCACATGTAAAATCGGTTGAATGTCCCCTTTAATATTGGTGCTTCATGAGGTTCATCCACTGGCAGGTCATCTCTTTGTTATCAGGGCAGCTAATAACATTCATCCCCCCTGATTATTATATTATATTATATTATTAAGTCACCTGTATTTGTATGTGAACCCGGTCCGGTCGGTCCCCTCTCTGAACTGCCGGAGGAACTCACGGAACCGCTTCTTGATCTGGATCTTCTTCAGTCCTCCTTCCTCCTGGCCAGGTCCATCTCCTCCTCCGAAGCTGTCACTGTAGTAAACTCCCGGGTCGTCAAAGCCAGACATACTGAACCAGGTCGGACTAGTTTCTCTTAACTAAAAAGAAAAACCCGATGGATGTAAACTGAGAGAGACGAAGCTGCTCAGTGTGTCTGTTCCGCGGGAAAAACTCAACTCTCCTTCCTGTCGTTTTCCCGCGACTCACTCTCGCCACGCCCCTCTGCTGCGCTCTGATTGGCTGGAAGCCGTCAGCGCCTGTTGCTATTGGCCAACGCGGCTTTAGGGGGCGTGGTTTCGATGTGAGGGCGGGGTTTGTGAGGACTGATGGCGCGAAAAAGACAACAGGAGGAGGAGGAGGAGGAAGCATGGGGAGCATGAGCGACACAAAGAAGCATGAACACAACATTAAAGTGCAACCACAGCTGAACACAAACACACCACCATGAGGTGTAATACTGCTGCGTAAAGGAACTCTCTCTCTCTCGACAGGATTTAGAGTAATCCCTATTAGGATAGTTTCAGTAAAGTAATATTGAACTATGTCAGCTTTAGAGGCTTATTTTTTTCTTATGTGAAGTGATAGTGTGGTTGTAGCTGCAGATGATCACTGGGACTATAATTCACAAAGCTTTCCTGCATGTCTTAAAGGGACTGTTTGTAAGAATCAGAAATGCTTGTTGTGGCCGTTAAGTCAACGAAAGTCAGCGTCGGGCTCGCGCTCGTGCTCGCTGTACATAGACATGAACAAGCATCGTTCAAAACAGTTAGGCGACACACGTCAGCTAAAACCACAATATCACTCTATATTTCACCTGCTTGGCAGTAATGTTAGCTGACCAGACGAAGGTCTCTCCGTGAATCAGTGCTGATCCTAGTGTTGACTTTTCCTGCCTCAGCCTCCCAACCGCGGCCGGAGGGAACAAGGGAGACACCGGCATCTGGTCGGAGACGATAACGTTTCTCGCTGCGGAGCCCCGTTACTTCACAAGACACGGGAAACCTCTGTTGGTCTGGAGGAGCTGCAGCAGTTATTTCTGCACAAACGTCCACTGTACATTCACTAGATATTCTCAGAGCTAAACTAACTCTTCTGCAGTGTGGAGTGTGTGCGCATGCACGTGAGCGAAATAGTGTGAACGAGCGCGGTGTGTGACTGAAGGCAAGCAGGCAGAGGAGCAGAGGAGCAGAGACTCTGGCCCTGGAGACCAAAGCTACGGTCTCCCCCGCGTCCTCCGACCGCGGCCAACACTGTTTAACAGACGGGCTTCACTAGACATAACTTTGCAGTTTTGGTGCTTCCGTGTAGTTTGTGTTGGAGTCTGAACAGCGTAGTCACACGCGAGTGCGCATGGGACACCGACCCGGATTGATTTATCCATGGTGGAGAGGAGGTTGTGTTGCTTGACGACAACAGCTACTTGACAACTCCTGGATCCATCCCTTCATTTACTGTACATTATAAAGTTTCATTATGTTGTTGCCTTACTCCACTAGTATGGAAAAATAAACAAGACAGGATTTTGATCAATTGAAAGTGAACTTATCAAAAGTTTTCAAAATGTAGCCAAAGGCAAAGATATTGATGAGCAGTTTGAATTCTAATTGTTATTTATATGCAACAAAAAACTATACATATATATATTACAATAACCAACTGTACGCCTCTGGGTATTTTGTTAAACGCAACAATAGCCATAATGCATTAGGGGCCTCATCAGTTGTAACATGTTTATATTGACAATTCATAAAATAATGGATAAACCTGGTAGAGAATTCATTTCTTAAGAAAGTTTTTGTGTTGATTCTAATAATGCTGATGAAATGCAAGGTTATATGACTAGTCACATTCCCAAATGTGTTTTTTTCCTCACTATCTGTTGAATGGATGAATGACTAGTCTAAATAAACCCATCAAGAGATAAAGGGATCTGATAGAAACATTTTCTCCCTCATATTATTTCTTTGTGGGAAATATGAAATTAACCCTTCTTCTTAAAATACAAACACACAAAAACATGTTAGCGAAAGTGCTTTATTTGGCTGAGCAAACACAAAAATAACATCAACCTCCGTTGACCTACAAATGTAACAAATATTTTCCATCAAAGTCATTCATAGGTCTTGAGTAACTGGCGGCACAATCTGTGAGAGCGAGCGCTTCAGCTTTGTTCAGTAATTCATGCCGGTTGCAAGAGCTTTACTTATTTGTCCTACTCAGGAGACGACTCCGTGCTTTCTGCCCGTCTGGATGAAAGCCTCAACGCAGTGGTCGATGTCTTCGTCCGTGTGGGCGGCTGAGATCTGAACGCGGATTCTGGCTTTGCCCTTTGGTACGACTGGGAAAGAGAATCCAATCACGTACACTCCTGTGGAGGGAAGAGAGGTGTTAACAGAGCATGAAACAGTTTCTGTGGTTGTCAAGATAGCGCTTTCACATCGACTGTTCTCAGTCAAAGGTCAAAAGGTGTGACTTTTCATACATTTAAAACTGTTCAAAATGTACCTTAAAGGGAGATTTGTCAAGTATTTAATACTCTTATCAACATGAGAGTGGACAAATATGCTGCTTTATGCAAATGTAGGTATATATTTATTATTGGAAATCAATTAACAACACAAAACAATGATTTTCCAGAAACCCTCACAGGTACTGCATTTAGCATAAAGAATATGCTCAAATCATAACATGGCAAACTGAAGCCCAACAGGCAACAACAGCTGTCAGTGTGTCAGTGTGCTGACTTGACTATGACTTGCCCCAAACTGCATGTGATTATCATAAAGTGTGCATGTCTGTAAAGGGGAGACTCGTGGGTACCCATAGAACCCATTTTCATTCACATATCTTGAGGTCAGAGGTCAAGGGACTCCTTTGAAAATGACCATGACAGTTTTTCCAAAATGTAGCGTAAGTTTGGAGTGTTATTTAGCCTCATTCACGACGAGCCAGTGTGACATGGTTGGTATCAATGGATTCCTTAGGTTTTGTAGTTTCATATGATGCCTGTATTTCACTCTAACTTTGAAACTGAGCCTGCTACAACCTAAAAACCACAAGTTGCGTTAAACCGTTAAAGAAATTAGTGCCGTTAAAATCAATTTGTGTTAACGCATTATCACGTTAACTTTGACAACCTTATTATTTATCCATTACTTTTAGCTGACAATCACATCAGGACTCAATGTAGAGTCCAGCTGAATGAAAGGGCTAGGTGTAAATAATGACACATTTTATAAATGTATTTCAAAATTAAACCGGTTCTGATGTTTCCAGCCCAGTGGATCAGGTTTCCCCTGCCGTCTCACCTAGCTTCAGCATGTCATCGGACATCAGGGAGGCCAGCCGTGCGTCGCCCAGCATCACGGGACAGATGGGGTGAGCTGAACCTGCAATGGTGAAGCCAGCCTTCGTCATCTTGTTCCTGAACCTGAAAGGACGGCAGAGAAAAAAATATTACAGATCCAGATTACAGAAGGACAGCAGTGTAAACGTGAAAGCACCGATGCCGTCATAGTTTTATTGTCTGAGAGCAAGTTTTGACACAGCTAAAGAGGGATATCTCTAGTGTGTATGTTACTTTGGCACAATTAATAGCCATACCAGTGACCAGTCGTGTAACTGTGGGTGGGCCAAGGTGGGCTACCCACTTGGCACTCAGGCCCACCCAATCAAAAGGCTTCCTTTTTTGCTGGATCATCCAGTAAATAGTAGTCAATAAAGTGGTTTGAATTAGAGCTTTGACTCTCTACCCGAACTAGCCTGTGAAGGAAGACTTTGGCCAATCACAGGTCATTTCAGAGAGAGAGCGTTCCTATTGGCTGTGCTTCGGCTGGTGGGCGGTGCTTGGTACTTCCTCAGCAGATTTCAACATGGCTGCCGGGTCACAAACTTTATCATTTTACAGCTAAACCGTGCACTACAAGATGTTTCTGAAAACATTAAAGGAGAGAAATAAGTATTACAGTAACAGAATACTGATTCATATTTGATCAGCGCTGCCTAATTTGATCGTTTGATCAGAGTTTGCGAGTGATTGACAGCTGCTCAGAGACGGCAAGACTCCAGCTTGCCTCTGATTGGTTGTTTTCCTCCGGTCTGTGAAATCTTGCAGATGTCATTAAGATCACTGGAGGACACAGAGGAACATGATGTTTTTTCAGTATCTGTTTCATGTACTACTGTCAGGATATAGTGACCGTTTTATAAAAATAACTTTGCTCCATTCTCAACTACTTTGGCTTTTAAAGGAATTACAGTTCAAGTGTAAAACTTTTTGAATACAGCAACAAATTGGTCAAAACTTAAACAGGAATTACAATTACAGTATATAACGTATATAGTTCTTAAAGAATGTTTTTAATTGGATGATCTCCTGGAAATAATCCTCTCTCCTCTCAGGCCATTTCCCCAAAACACTGACAACAGCAGTTATCAAGACTCCTTTAATAAAGAACAATTTAGACACCTCAATCACGCAGAATTATATGCCCGTATCAAACCTCCCGTTTCTGGGTAAACAACATATATTTAAATACAGAAAAGTCCCTGTCTTAAAGAAGACCTATTATTCTTTTGTGCTTTTCCCTTTCCTTTTATTCTGAAATATTGGCAGGTCAGTGGGAAAAATGCAGTGACTTGCACGGCTCCATAAATTAATAGAGAACTGGCTTTTAATCGCGGATATTATTATTATTTACAAATGAGCACACGCTTCTTAACCTTTTTCTGTCTAAAATCAATTTATAATGAAATGAAAAGGCTGTTATGAAAGGCAAACTCTGTGTAGACAGAAAGGACAGGCAGACACTAAACACACATGAAAGGTAGGCGCCAGTGTGGCCCGGGGCTAAACACACTAAACATGGCTGTCAATATAAATATTAGCTTATTTAGTTCCTGTTTAAAAAGACAAATATGTTTGCACATTATGTAAAACCCCACGAGGTGTCCATTTTCAGTATTTAATGGACGACGGGGAGGCCAGAACCGTTCGACGCCAACGTTAAGCTAGCAAGATTCAAAGACAATAACATTAGGGTTGAAAAACAGTTCATATAATTTGACAGTATGTTTAACAAAGACTAGCTAGCTACCCGAACTAGCCTGTGAAGGAAGACTTTGGCCAATCACAGGTCATTTCAGAGAGAGAGCGTTCCTATTGGCTGTGCTTCGGCTGGTGGGCGGTGCTTGGTACTTCCTCAGCAGATTTCAACATGGCTGCCGGGTCACAAACTTTATCATTTTACAGCTAAACCGTGCACTACAAGATGTTTCTGAAAACATTAAAGGAGAGAAATAAGTATTACAGTAACAGAATACTGATTCATATTTGATCAGCGCTGCCTAATTTGATCGTTTGATCAGAGTTTGCGAGTGATTGACAGCTGCTCAGAGACGGCAAGACTCCAGCTTGCCTCTGATTGGTTGTTTTCCTCCGGTCTGTGAAATCTTGCAGATGTCATTAAGATCACTGGAGGACACAGAGGAACATGATGTTTTTTCAGTATCTGTTTCATGTACTACTGTCAGGATATAGTGACCGTTTTATAAAAATAACTTTGCTCCATTCTCAACTACTTTGGCTTTAAAAGGAATTACAGTTCAAGTGTAAAACTTTTTGAATACAGCAACAAATTGGTCAAAACTTAAACAGGAATTACAATTACAGTATATAACGTATATAGTTCTTAAAGAATGTTTTTAATTGGATGATCTCCTGGAAATAATCCTCTCTCCTCTCAGGCCATTTCCCCAAAACACTGACAACAGCAGTTATCAAGACTCCTTTAATAAAGAACAATTTAGACACCTCAATCACGCAGAATTATATGCCCGTATCAAACCTCCCGTTTCTGGGTAAACAACATATATTTAAATACAGAAAAGTCCCTGTCTTAAAGAAGACCTATTATTCTTTTGTGCTTTTCCCTTTCCTTTTATTCTGAAATATTGGCAGGTCAGTGGGAAAAATGCAGTGACTTGCACGGCTCCATAAATTAATAGAGAACTGGCTTTTAATCGCGGATATTCTTATTATTTACAAATGAGCACACGCTTCTTAACCTTTTTCTGTCTAAAATCAATTTATAATGAAATGAAAAGGCTGTTATGAAAGGCAAACTCTGTGTAGACAGAAAGGACAGGCAGACACTAAACACACATGAAAGGTAGGCGCCAGTGTGGCCCGGGGCTAAACACACTAAACATGGCTGTCAATATAAATATTAGCTTATTTAGTTCCTGTTTAAAAAGACAAATATGTTTGCACATTATGTAAAACCCCACGAGGTGTCCATTTTCAGTATTTAATGGACGACGGGGAGGCCAGAACCGTTCGACGCCAACGTTAAGCTAGCAAGATTCAAAGACAATAACATTAGGGTTGAAAAACAGTTCATATAATTTGACAGTATGTTTAACAAAGACTAGCTAGCTACCCAGCCATGTCATTGTTCCCAAATGGACCTAAGTGCTCTGACTGGAGTATGGAGGTGCAATAGTTCTGATAAATAAGGTGGTGCCAGCCCATTTAAAACCTTAAAAACAAGCAATAAAATCTCAATCGGAAAACGGACAGGAAGCCAGTGGAGGGAGGCCAGAACTGGTGATACGTGATCACGTTTTCTTTTCCCAGTCGGAAGGCGAGCAGCTGCATTTTGTACTAACTGCAGCCGGTGAAGAGACGACTGTTGTAAACCCACATACATAGAATTACAGTAGTCTAACCGAGAGATAATAAAAGCATGTGATACTCTCTCAAGATCCCTCGGAGACAGATAGACCTTTACCTGAGCCAAAAGCCTTAGCTGAAAAAAGCAGTTTTTTACAACTGAGCTTATTTGTTTTTCAAAATTGAAGGAGCTATCAAAAGTAACGGCAAGATTTTTAACACAAGTCTGTTTTTGAGAGGCCAAAGGACCAAGAATATCAACCGAGATGTCCAATAGGTCAGGGTGTCCAAACATAATGATCTCAGTCTTATTTTCATTAAGATTGAGGAAGTTTAGATTCATCCGAGTTCTGATGTCATGCAGGCAGTTAAACAAAGGCTGCAATGAGTCTCCACTAGCTGTTTTTAAAAGGTAAATATATCTGGATGTCATCTGCAAAACAATGAAAAGAAATATTGTATTTCCTAAAAATGGACCCCAAGGGCAGCATATACAAAGAAAAAAGGATAGGGCCCAAAATGGAGCCCTGAGGAACCCCACAGGTCAGTGGCGCTGCAGCAGAGGAACACCTGCCCAGCTGAACTGAAAAGCTCCTATCCGACAGGTTATGACCTAAACCATTCTAGGGCAGTCCCTTTAATGCCCACACAGTGTTCTAGGCGTGATAAAAGGATCCCATGATGCACCATGTCAAAAGCCGCGGTCAAGTCTGAAAGCACTAGAATAACAGAGTTCGCTGAGTCAACAGTTAAAAGGTCACTAAAAACTCTTAAAAGAGCATCTGTGTGGGTGTACAGAGGCTTTAACTAAAAAAAAAACTGACGCATTTTCTACCCCCCACCCTAACAAACGTACCTCATGGTTTTGGCCGTCATGCTCTGTGAAATCTCATTGGAGGCGAGCAGCAGCTCCACGGCCTTGGTGGCACAGCCCACCACAGGAGGGGGGAGGGAGTTGGAGAACAGGTAGGGACGAGAGCGCTGCCTCAGCAGGTCGATGAGAGGCTTCGGGCCAACTGTGTAGCCACCTGAAAGACAAAGACAAAGAAAGACTGATTTGGCGCAGAACATTTACATCTTGTGTTTTAGCACCATAATAATGTTTTGTTGAAGGAATAGTTCGACATTTGGGAAAAATTCTATTGTTTGTTTGCTGGTGGGAAAAGAATAGGCGTTTGTCTAAAAATATTTTCATCAATGAATCAACTGTTTGCTGACATGTTACCCGTAACATCTGTATAAGATGATGATGTTTTCATCTTGTAGTACCTTGTACCTCTTGAGTTCCTTGGGCCCGAGTGGCCAAAAAGCAAACAAACATCAATGCAGCTTTAAAGGGATAGTTTGGGTGTTTTTGAAGTGGGGTTGTATGAGGTATTTATCCATAGTCAGTGTATTACCTACAGTAGATGGCGGTCGGCATGCCCCCAGTTTGGAGAAGCAGACAGGAGTACCAGCACGGGAGCAAAGCAATGTACTGCTGAAAAGTACATTAGAAAATATGTTTAAATATACGCTATATTTAGAATATTGTCACAGCTTGATCTTGCAGTCAGACAGCCCTTTATGAAGGGGAACTGAAGCTTTTATGTCCATCTATGCTCTCTTCGAAGCCACCAGACTCCATTGATAAAAACATTAATTTTATCTCGCAGAACACGGGAGTTGCTGGTCTCTCTGCGAGGTAAAATTACTGTTTTTTGTCAAAGGAGTCTGGTGGCTTTTAAGAGAGGATGGATATAATGGCTTCAGTTCCCCATCGGAAAGGGCTGTCTGACGTCAAAGTAAAGCAGTGAAAATATTCTAAATATAGCGTACACTTAAACTGATATTGATTTTTTTAGGTGGCTAAAAAAGGTTTTGCTGCCGGCCCCGTCCACAGCAGTACATTGCTTTGCTCCTATGCTGGTACTCCTGTCTGCTTCTCCAAACCGGGGGCGTCCCGACCGTCATCTACAGTAGGTAATACACTGACTATGGATAAGTACCTCATACAAACCCCACTTCAAAAAATCCAAACCGTCCCATTAAAGCTGCATGTTTGAAGAGCAATAAACAGGGGGAACTTCTCAACATCACAGGTCAGATGAAGACTTACCAGCTGCTCCTCCCAGTGCTTTCCCCAGGGTGGAGTTTATAATGTCAACTCTGTCCATCACTCCCAGCAGCTCGTCTGTTCCTCTGCGAATCACAGGGAGTAGTACTGTTAGTTTATCCCTCCATAATGATAGTAAGATATAGAGCTTGACTTTTAAACTGTGAAGTTGCACATTTTACATGATGGGGCAAACAGCAGGCTGGACTTTCCAGTTCCTCTAATGGGTATGTTATAAATAAAACATAAACTAAAAAGTAAAACGATTAAAAAGAAATGCATCTTTTGCATATATCGGGATCCTACCCACCTTCCCCGAGGCCCCAGGAATCCAGTGGCGTGGCATTCATCTATAAACACCATGGCTCCGTACTGTTCAGCCAGGTCACAGATTCCTGGTAAGGGAGCCACGTCTCCATCCATGGAGAAGACGCCATCTGTCACTACCAGGCGCATGCGAGATGACTGAAGGGGACAAAACAGACACACAACAGTCTAATCAATACTGTAACCCTTATCTGACCCTGTCACCGAAGTCTATTATACTGTATGTGTCGTGGTGATTTATCATTATTGCTGACATGTCTTATTAAAACATGCTTTTTCCTCAAAGTGTACACACAATTAAATGATGCAATGCATGCTGATGAAGAACTGGAAAATAGCAAGCTTGAGTACAACAGGGCACGCCGTTGTTGTGTCACATGATATTAGAAAGGGGAATTATTTTAAAGGGTTGGTTCACCCAAAATTACACAATAGAACATATATCTCAGTCACTTGTAGTAATATCTAGCCCAGCTATTCTGGCCCCAGAGTGCCATCTAGTGGCCCCAGGAGGTACTGCCAAATGGTTAGATTAAATAACAAAATTAAATGTTTTGGTAATTTGCAAAGCTAGTTATTTATATATCTAACTAGTTTAGCAAGTTACCAAAAATATTTTTTAAATACTTTTATATCTAAATAGTTTCAATACACCACGCCAATCATGACCTATTTTATACAGTCTAGAGCTGCACAATTAACCTGAAATTAAGACATTAATCACCAACTATTTTGAATCAAGATTAATCGGTTTGAGTAATTATTTTAAGAAAAAAAAAAATGTATTGTCAGGTTATGTTTTTTATTTATTCTTTTTACTCATTTATTTAGGAAGGTGATCCTTGGAATTATTTTAACAATCAGAAGTGGGTCTTAAAGCTACAGTCGGTAACTTTAATAAAAATAACTTTTTAGCATATTTGCTCAAACTGTCACTAATATCCTGACAGTAGTGCATGACACAGATAATCTGTGAAAAAAATCATGTTCCTCTGTGTCCTCCTAGTGCTCCTAACGGCATTTACAAGATTTCACCGCGTCCGAACAAAAACAACCAATCAGAGCGAAGGAGTCTCTAAAGCAGCGGTCAATCACTGCTCGCGAAACTCACAAACTCAGATCAAACAATCAAACTAGGCAGCGCTGATCAGATATGAATCAATATTCTGTTACTTTAATGCCTATTTCTCGCCTCAAATGTTTTCAGAAACACATTTTAGTGAACTTTTGAACTGTAAAAGGCAATATTATGTTCCTATTATGCAATAGAGGAGGCTGCAGTTTCAGGACTGCATTTACTACTTTCTGTCCACGGCAACGTGATCTCACAGTAATAGACTACGTGAAATGACCACTACCTCTTAACACCACATTACATGGTGACATATCGTTGCTATGCCTGTCAAGCTTTCTGTCCTTGCATGGCACATAATGCCATTTACGATGATCACACTGGCAGATTTACATTTTGAAATCCTTAGTAACTGCTGACTGACATGTTGCTAACAGATTTTATCAGATGTAGCTTGTTTCAAAAGAAGAAAGGGGTCTAACTGTAAATATGCAAATGTTAAACTATTAAGACATAACACATCAGTGGCATTAAAGTTAATTAAAAACACAGTAATAATGTTTGTTTCCATGTAAAAAGCCACTCTTCTTGTCCTTCTACAGTACAGGAAGAGTCCCACCCTCACCTGAGACTCTTTGAGCTGTTTCTCCAGATCACTGAGGTCCATGTGTTTGTAGCGCAGCCTCTTTGCTCGGCACAGTCGGATCCCATCGATGATGGAGGCGTGGTTTAGCTCATCAGACAGCACTGCGTCATCTGGGCCCAACAGAACCTGTGTGTGTTAAGAGTAACATGATACTTTACTGATCACAATCGGAGAGATCTTTCTGTTCTGGTCCCAGGCTTCCCCCCCGGCTGGAGATTGTAGAGCGTAAAGCACGACATACCTCAAACAGTCCAGCGTTTGCATCAAAACAGCTAGCATAGAGGATGCAGTCCTCCTTCTCATGAAACTGCGCTAGCTTCTCCTCCAGATTTTTGTGTAGATCCTAAAAAACAAACAGCGAACTCATTAACCTCTGGGAGATTTAGCTGTAATACAGAATAATATTTGTTATTCTTGTGTTGATTGAGTGATGAATTAGCCATCATAGTCGAGGGGATAACCACAATAAATGTGCATTTCTAAATTTAGAACATAGTTAGTGCATGCCATAAGGTCTACTTTTAGATGTGGAGGGAGGTAAGGTTTGACCTCTGAGGAACATGAGAGGTCAAATCCAAGGTCTAATATTCAAATTAGGGCTGTCAAAGTTAACGCGATAATAATGTGTCAACGCAAATTTGTTTTAACGCCATTCATTTCATTAACGCATTGACACATTCGATCTTTGAGAGGTTGTAGTGGGCTGAAAATGTCCATGTCATACGAGCTTGTCGAGAAGGAGGTTAAATAACGCTCCAAACTTACGCTAAATTTTGGCGAGGAAAAACTGTCATGGCCATTTTCAAAAGGGGTCCCCTTGACCTCTGACCTCCAGATATGTGAATGAAAATATGGTTACCCACGAGTCTCCCCTTTACATCACTTTATGATAATCACATGCAGTTTGGGGCAAGTCATAGTCAAGTCAGCACACTGACACACTGACAGCTGTTGTTGTCTGTTGGGCTGCAGTTTGCCATGTTATGATTTGAGCATATTTCTTATGTTAAATGCAGTACCTGTGAGGGTTTCTGGACAATATTTGTGATTGTTTTGTTAATTGATTTCCAATATACATACATTTGCATAAAAATGTGCATATTTTCCCACTCCCATGTTGATAAGAGTATTAAATACTTGACAAATCTCCCTTTAAGATACATGTTGAACAGAAAAGAATGTGTGGTTAAATATTTTAATTGATTGACAGCCCTAGTTATAATATGGGAGCTTTATCCGCTGTTCTATCGTACCTGTGTGCCACAGATGAATCTGACAGAGCTCAGTCCAGCACCGTATGTTTTAAGAGCATCAATCCCTGCCTGCACCACCTCTGGGTGACTGGACAGTCCAAGGTAGTTGTTAGCACAGAAATTCAATATTCCTGAGAGAGACAGAGAGAGTTTAGATGGAGAACAGGAAACCTAAGGTTAAAAGGGTCACTGTAATTCAAACAATAACCACTGTGAGCAACTCAAACCCTGCTATAGAAATTCTGTGTTGCTTTTTTTGGCAAAAAGGCAAGTGACAATAAAGTCAACACGTCAGAACAAAGAGTGACAAAAAAAACGACACATGTGCACTGTCCAAAGTCAGTTCACCACAGTAGGGGTCACGGCCTAAAGTCAATGGCTCATTCATAAATCAGCAGAGTCATTTTTTGGCAAAAGTGAAGTGTAAACACGGGCAGAACAGCAAACAGGCTACAGATTAGCTGCTACAGTGCTGCACTTTCCAATTCATGTCTCCTTTTTGCTATGAAAGTCAAGGTAATAACAGCTTTATTAGATAGATAGATAGATAGATAGATAGATAGATAAATAGATAGATAGATAGATAGATAGATAGATAGATAGGTTGATAGGTTGATAGATTGATAGATTGATAGATAGATAGATAGATAGATAGATAGATAGATAGTAACATTATTGATCCCGAGGGAAATTCAAGTTTCCAGCATCACAGTTCCATAGTGCAAAACATGTTAATAAAAAGGCAGTAAAAAAGTTAGTAGTGCAAAGTACAAAAAAATATACCAGATATAAAAATACAAGGAGATGAAGAAAACTGTTACAACTGAATACAGTGCAGGGTAACAGCTGTGATACAGGTCTATTAATAAAGTGAATATAGTGCAGAAGAGAAAAATGAGTATAGTGCAGGGTAACTTCAGTAGCTTAGTCTATGAAAGTGCACTGTGTGCATTATTATCTGTCCTGCAGACCGTCCACCTTCCATTGCAACACTTTATTCTGACTTATTTCCCATTAACTTGAATCATTTGTTTTTCCTATGCAGAGTGTTGAAATTGTGGACAGGTTCCCTAGAAGTTATAGTCCTGTGACTAACTCAGTAATGTGAGACAAGCTTAGCAAGCTTGTGTGTCCTCCAGCAAAGTTACATGACTTTAATTAACTAGTTTGTGTCAACTTGAGTCCAGTTCCACATCAAGATAACATAGTGGCTAATATTATTAGACATATATTTTATTTATTTATTAATCTATTTATTTTTTGTACACTTGTTTTTTTTTTAGTGCCCTCTGGGTATTGTCATGGGTGGAGGGTGGGTGGGATATCCATCAGTCCAAACATGTTTGTGCAATGGATCGTCAGAGTTGTATTAACAAAATTCTGAAATAAACTCTGTTTAAAAAAAAAAAGATAACATAGTGGCATGTGAAATACATGAAATGTCATGTCTCTCTTTCTTTGATTACTGTGGAAAATCTGACTAAACATTTCATTGTATAATTGAATTATTAATATTGTTAGTCTGTCTGTATGTGTATAAATATGTAAAATTCAATACAACATATTGTTTAAAAAAAAAAGATAACATCCCTAGAAGTGACTAACTCAGTGATGTGAAACAAAGCTTAGCAAGCTTGTGTGTCATGCAGCACAGTTACATGACCTCAGTTCACTCGTTTGATAACATGGATAACACAGTGGCAGAGCACCACAGGAAAAACAACAACCAGTAACTATGTTTGTAGCTTCAAAAGGAAATTGTTTATGGACTTGTCATGGACAATAACAAAGATGGCTTTCTGGTGAATAACATTCTCATTCTTGGAAAATTGTATTTGCACAAATCAAAGTATATGAAAGAGAAACCTAGGTTTGAAGTGTTTCATTCTGAGTTTCTTTCTTACATAAAAGCCCTTAAAGTCATGAAAAAACAAAAATGCATTGAAACTTCTTAGCATAACAGAAGAATATGAATTACAGGTACAGCCCTACAGCCCTTAATTTAATTTTTATTGTTTTCATGTATAATTTTACATATTTTATTTGTTCTTGTTCTGTATTCACCTTGTCCTTTTACTTGAATGCAATGATCTATGAGCCATGTTGTTTGTAAATTTGAATTTGTTTAATAAAATAAAAAAAAAATAAAAAACTATGTTTGTAGCTCATGGTGCGTTCAAGGACCACGTTTTTATGTGTGTAAACTACAACCACTCACTGCTGTGACTGCCGTCCACGTTGATTTGCGGTCCCTGCTTCGACGTGATGATCCTCTCTGCTTTCCACGTCCCCGCTGCTCGGATACCGTCGAGCTCGCCCTCCAGCACAACTCTGGCTTCAGCGACAGCGGCGTAGCTCCGGTTCAGTACCGGGGCCGCCGGGGCCGCCGAGGGCCGCAGGACGACCCGGACGGGTTTCACCAAACTCCGGGTAACTTTTCCGAGCGACATGATGGTGAAGCCCAAGGTGTTTTTAGAGGTTCAAAACGTGCAGGAAGGCAGAACGTGAAGAGCGGTGGAGGCGAGTATGTAGGCGTATGTGTGGTGGACCAATCAGAGGACAGCGCACTTGCAAGGTGGCTTGTTTTGTCCAATCAGATCTCAGAGGGTATTTACCAGTTGGTTCAGAGGGTCTGTATCTAAAAGGTAACCCGTAAATTATTAAATCTGGCACAAACTCTCGCGAGAATTGGCTGCCCGACGACCTATCCTAACTATAACGATTTTAGGTCAATGCCTAATCTTAATTTATTCGTTTACGCCTAATCTTGACCATTCCAGATCAAAGCCTAACCTTAACTATTTGAGGTCAAATCCTCTAACCTTAACCTAATCTCGCGAGAGTTTCCCTACTTGTAGGTTACCTTCTAGACACGACCGGTTCTGAGCCCCTGTGATAGCAATATGTTGCCTAATGTGAATTGCTACAATGTTTGGCTTCCTCTCAATCTTCAACACACACACACACACACACACACACAGACCCTGGTAACCCAATTTGACCCTTTAAATATATATATATTTTGTTTGCAATTTCCACTGCAGAGGGAATATATAGAATCACTAAAGTGTTTAATATGGAGTTGTAACACTGTAAAACTATCAAAAACTTTTGACATTTGGAGATTTCAGCAAAAATCTGCATTTTTCGTATGCAGAAATATTCAAATACACATTTTAAATAACACATTTATACTGCATGCAAAAAAACTGCATGGTTTTTGCCCCAGACTGTATGTGATTATCATAAAGTGTGCATGTCTGTAAAGGGGAGACTCGTGGGTACCCATAGAACCCATTTTCAGTCACATATCTTGAGGTCAGAGGTCAAGGGACCCCTTTGAAAATGGCCATGCCAGTTTTTCCTTGTCAAAATCTAGCCCAACTGTGGAGCAATATTTAACCTCCTTCATGATAAGCTAGCATGACGTGGTTGGTACCAAAGGTTTCCTTCGGTTTTATAGTTTCATAAAGCTCTAAAACTGAACCTGTTACAGCCTCTGAAAGACAGTAAAGTTGGTCAGCAGGTCTCAGCGGGTTAACGTATGCGAAAGTATGTACAGAATAGGACTGAATGTATCTCTGGTATGTCAATTAAGTAAAACCTGAACAGCAACGGGTTCAGTAGTACGCAGTCAATGGGTGTGACATGTTCAGGACCAAAGCCCCAAGTCAAACCTCATCAACAACAGACAGGAATTAAACAACATCTGCAGTGGTCCCATACCTGCAAAGGCACTTTGAGGTTAGAATGAGAACAGCCAGACTTCCAATTAATAGTTTTAGTTTAATATATGACAGCAGTCTGTCATGACTTCCTGTTAAATTCAAGTAAAACACCTTCACAAGGGAATGCTGGATGTAAAAAACATGGTTCAGTTTTCTTTCACATCCTTCATCAACAATGATGTGAAGCATCAAACTATTTCATTATGTTATAGCCGAGCTTCTCTTACATACAGTGTTTTGCTACTTAGACAGGGGCGCTTTCTATAACCCATCATCATGTTTGACAATATATATATATATACACATATATATATAACAGCAATATAGTACATAATCTATGTTGCAAAAGTTGTTTTCTGTAACATTATCCTCTCTCTTTCCTTCAACAGCAGGAATATAACCATATAAAATGTGCAAATGTTTGCATTCCACACATGGACAAACCCTACATAACAATGTCAAGTAAAAACCGCCGCCCTTCATCAAATTACATTATTTTTATCAGTTAAAAAACACGTTTGCTCCCCATTAAAGAGCAGTATACACAGCTAGGACGTTGTTCCTCAGATATGGGTTGTAATTCCCACTTCAATTGTGCCATTCAACCGTTCATCTATGAAGATTCTCAGCCGATGGCGCGGGAGCTTCATGAGTATTTGTTAGTCCGGCAGGTTTCAAGTGTATCTTAAGACTCGGAGTGGTTGGTGTCCTGCGAGGAAGCTCTCACCGATGGAAGACGCTCGGCTGCTTTTGCTCTTTCTGCCAAAAACCTGTCAAACTCTGCAGAGGGAGAGAAGAAGGATTAGATCAGATACCACTCGTATCAAAAATACATTCACTGAATGGAATAATGGATTTTATGAAAAGATGCTGGTGTTAACATGAATAAATGACAAAAATACCAGATGACACTTTTGCAACTGCAGAAGTACAAAGTTGGGAATCACTGATTTAGAGTACTTAGCAGTTCTTGTAGTTCTACTTAATACTACTGAAAAACACCATTGCATCAAAATAACCCATAATTGATTGATTACCAAGTTTGCTTCATTTTGTTCTGTTATATAAAACATAAATCACTGAAGCAGTCTTTTTAAAGTAAATGCGTAAACATTGCGAAGCTGTGTAGAGTTTTTGTACTGAATTTTTCTGAGGAGAAGTACTATGTGGCACCACATGCTCGGTTAAGTCTCTGGTGCCACCTACTGGTCAAACGCACAAAGAGCACAAGAGTTTAATATAATCATTAGGGCTGTCAATCGATCAAAATATGTAATTGTAATGAATCGCATGATTGTCCATAGATTATCAGTCAAGTATTTAATACTCTTATCAACATGGGAGTGGGCAAATATGCTGCTTTATGCAAATGTATGTATATATTTATTATTGGAAATCAATTAACACAAAACAATGACACATATTGTCCAGAAAC